>NW_020837968.1:23629210-23855606 GCF_003676395.1 Aethalodelphis obliquidens
TGGCGCAGTGGTTGAGAGTCCGCCTGCCGATGCAGGGGACACGGGTTCGTGCCCCGGTCTGGGAAGATCCCACATGCCGCAGAGCGGCTGGGCCCGTGAGCCATGGCCGCTGGGCCTGCGCGTCTAGAGCCCGTGCTCCGCAACGGGAGAGGCCACAGCGGTGAGAGGCCCGCGTACAGGGAAAAAAAAAAAAAAAATTTCTTTAGAGGATTATCTCATTATAGATATGCTCATGGGAACATCATGCCAAAGCCAACAATTTCCCTTCCAATAGAGGCAGGCAGGTCTAAGGCCCAGTTAACCTTTTTATCTTGTAGCTTTACCAAAACATCACTGCAAAAACCTCTACTTTTCTACCTTCATTTATTCCCAGGTTAATTTTTTTCTCCCTTTTAAAATTATTCCCAGTTGTAATGACTTGCAAATTTCAAAGAAAAACAAAAACATTTATTGATCACTTACTGTGTGCCATATACTTTCCTAAATGGCTTACATGGATTAATTTATTTAACTCACTGAATTTTAAGTGGCTTTTATCACTCTGTTGATAAGAAACTGAGGCTTTGAGACATTAACTAACTTGCCCAAGAGCACAGACCTAGAAAGTGGCAGAATAGGGATTTGATCCAAAGAAGTTACACAACTGAATCCATGCATGGCACTATAATTTTCTCATGTTATAGATTTATTTTCTGATAAAATTCTCAGGTGTTTGCATTGCCACTGTAAAAGTACATATAGTCTGTCCTCCTTATCTGCAGGTTCTGTATTCACATTTTCTGCATCCAAGGTTTCAACCAGTCACAGATTTCTGTCCTGGAACCAATCCCCCATGGATAAAGAGGGAGGACTGAATATGATATGGCATGATATAATACAATATTAATGTAATGTAATGTAATTGCTTCTACTTATTTAGCATGCAATATGCAAAATAGAACACTAGGTGGCAACAAATGTTAAGGAACTATAAGAAGAAAGTAACCATTTCATAACTCAGTAATAAAGTAGTTGGTTTTAAAATTAAAATATGTATGCTGTTTCACTCTTTAATCTCAGAAAGCAAAATTCCTAATACTTTTTTTATACATCTTTATTGGAGTATAATTGCTACAATGTTGTGTTAGTTTCTGCTGTACAACAAAGTGAATCAGCTATATGTATACATATATCCCCATATCCCCTCCCTCTTGAGCCTCCCTCCCACCCTCCCTCTCCCACCCGTCTAGGTCGTCACAAAGCACTGAGCTGATCTCCTTGTGCTATGCAGCAGCTTCCCACTAGCTATCCATTTTACATCTGGTAGTGTATATATGTCAACGCTACTCTTTCACTTCGTCCCAGCTTCCCCTTCCCCCCTGGCGTCCTCAAGTCCATTCTCTACATCTGCGTCTTTATTCCTGTCCTGCTGTTAGGTTCATCAGTACCATTCTTCTAGATTCCATATATACATGTTAGCATGTGGTATTTGTTTTTCTCTTTCTGACTTACTTCACTCTTTATGACAGACTGTAGGTCCATGCACCTCACTACAAATAACTCAATTTCGTTTCTTTTTACAGCTGAGTAATATTCCACTGTATGTATCTGCCACATCTTCTTTATCCATTCATCTGTCGATGGACATTTAAGTTGCTTCCATGCCCTGACAATCGTAAATGGTGCGGCAATGAACATGGTGGTACATGTCTCTTTTTGAATTATGGTTTTCTCAGGGTATGCGCCCAGTAGTGGGATTGCTGGGTCATTTGGTAGTTGTATTTTTAGTTTTTTAAGGAACCTCTGTACTGTTCTCCATAGTGGCTGTATCAATTTACATTCCCACCAACAGTGCAGGAGGGTTCTCTTTTCTCCACACCCTCTTCAGCATTTATTGTTTGTAAATTTTTTGATGATGGACATTCTGACCAGTGTGAGATGATACCTCATTTTTTTTTTTTTTTTTTTGCGGTACGCGGGCCTCTCTCCCTGCCGTGGCCTCTCCCATTGCGGAGCACAGGCTCCGGACACGCAGGCTCACGGGCCCAGCCGCTCGGCGGCACGTGGGATCCTCCCGCACCGGGGCACGAACCCGTGTCCCCTGCATCAGCAGGCGGACTCTCAACCACTGTGCCACCAGGGAAGCCCTCATTTTGGTTTTGATTTGCATTTCTCTAATGATTAGTGATGTCAAGCATCTTTTCATGTGTTTGTTGGCAATCTGTATATCTTCTTTGGAGAAATGTCTATTTATGTCTTCTGCCCATTTTTGGATTGGGTTGTTTTTTTGATATTGAGCTGCATGAGCTGCTTGTATATTTCGGAGATTAATCCTTTGCCAGTTGCTTCGTTTGCAAATATTTTCTCCCCTAGTATGTTTTAACATACCTTAGAGATAAAAACTGCCAGACTTGCACTGCATTTTGTAAACTGCTTAGAAATCAATCCTTGAGTTATTACTAACTTAGTGAAAAATAGATTTACAATACACAATAGCCTTTCTAGTTCTTAACCACTAAGATTTTAAAAGCACTAATTACAAAAATTCATACTAATATTTAAAGCTAATAATTAACTTTACATCAGTTCAACAACATTTATTGTACAATTAATATGTAAATGGCCATGTGAAGAATACAATGATAGATGTCACAGACCTGGTTTTTAAGGTCTTTTGGTGGAGAGGGCTATGTAAACAGCCACAAAAATTATACACAGCTTGCTAGGAATATAGAGAAGGAAGAGATTAATTCAAACAAGAAGGTGCTGGGGAAAACTTCCGAGAAGACTGCCATCTGAGTTGCCCCTCATAGAATGAATAGATACTTCACAGATGGATACAGTGCAGGAAAGTACAACATGAGCAAATTCATGGAAATAGTCAATTGTAGGTCACGTTATAGAAACAGTATAGGTTATATGAAAACTTGTAGTGAAAGATAAGGCTAGAAAAGTTAGAGTGGGACCATATTGTGAAAGATCTGGAAGGTCATGCTAAGGATTTGTCTTATTCTACTGCAAGAAGAGAGCTGCCTGAACAGGGAGATTTACAGTTTAGGAAAACTTTGGCAGCAATGTGAAAGATATACTGGAATTGAAAGAGACCTGAGGGAGACCAATTAGAAGGCTATTGCAATAGGCCACATAAGAGTATGTGAAGACTTGAACCAGAGCAGGAGTATAGGTATGGAAGCTGCGGGCATAACTTAGTAGGGGTTTTTGAAGATACGGTGAGAGTTTGATAACTGATTGGATGTTGACAGTGAGGAATGGGGAGGACCCAAGATATTTTAAAGGTTCCAAGCCAGGGCTGTTGGTAAGATGATAATACCATTATCTGAGAAAAGATAATACAGAAAATTATAGAAGGAAAAGGAGTGATAGACACTAAGGAGGTGAGAATTTCCAATTTGGTGGTGTAGAGTTTCAGATGCTAATGGCATATCATCCATAAACGAGGTCTAGTAGAAGCAAGAAATGTAGGTCTGGGGCACAGAGGAGTTCTTAGAGCTAAAGGCACAATGTGGAGGTGGTCAAGTGAGGGGGAGACACAAAGTCCTGGAAATTAGGGCAACATGGCTGGACGGCTAGGAACTGACTGAGGAATGTCTGCATTCTAGGCTTGTGGAAAACAAGTTAAAAGACATGTGGAAGAGTAGACAAGAGCAATGCAAAGAGGACCCACAGAGTGAAATATCAGATTAATCAAGGGGAAATGATGATATGTTATGCTAGTACAGTTAATGTCTTCCTGGAGTTGGGTCAAATGAGGACTGAGATGAAGTCACTGGGTTTAGTAATCAGGAAGTGACTGGTGACCATAATGTGACCAATTCAGTAGCATGAAATCAGACTACAATTTGTTAAAAGACTGACTGCAATGTGTTCAGAAGTGAATGGAAAGCTACAAAGGTAAAGACAATGGAGAATGAAGGATGGAAGATACAAGAAAGATGTGATAACAAATGTCTCAATGTCCCTGAAACCCTAGAAGTAGGAGATATCAAGAACTTAGAGAGATTCATCTTGGGAAGTAAGAGGACCAGATAAGAAAGAAAAAAATGTGAAGACACATTTGAGGGATGAGAAAGTGTTGATGAGGCTCTTGTCAGTTGGTTGTGATCTCAGTAAAGTAGGTCAGCTATTGAGAGTGAGGTGCTAAGAGTGGAGTTGGGAAAATGAACAAAGTGGCATTCCTGTCTAGTCTAAAGTACATGTGGTAGGGAGACCTTCAAGAAGGTGGAGGAGTAAGATGTGGAGATCACCTTCCTCCCCACAAATACATCAGAAATACATCCACATGTGGAACAACTCCTACAGAACACCTATTGAACACTGGCACAAGATATCAGACTTCCCAAAAGATGCCCTCAGGCAACCTACACGCAGAAGCGGGGCCAAAGCCAAAGCTGAACCCCAGGAGTTGTGCAACCAAAGAAGAGAAAGGGAAATCTTTCCCAGCAGCCTCAGGAGTAGCAGATTAAATCTCCACAGTCAACTTGATGTACCCTGCATCTGTGGAATACCTGAATAGGCAATGAATCATCCTAAAATTGAGATGGTGGACTTTGGGAGCAACTGTAGACTTGGGGTTTGTTTTCTGCATCTCATTTGTTTCTGGTTTTACGTTTATCTTAGTTTAGTATTTAGAGTTTATTATCATTGGTAGATTTGTTTATTGATTCAGTTGCTTTCTTCCTCCTTTTTTTTATATATATAGATATATTTTTTTCCCTTTTCTCTTTTTGTGAGTGTGTATGTATATGCTTCTTTGTGTGATTTTGTCTGTATAGCTTTGCTTTTACCATTTGTCCTAAGGTTCTATCTAGCCGTTATTTTTCTTTGTTTTTTTGTATAGTTTTTAGTGCTTGTTATTGGTGGATTTGTTTTTAGGTTTGGTTGCTCTTTTCTTACTTTCTTTCTGTTTTATTACTTTTTAATTTTTTTTATTAATTTTTTATTTTAATAAAATTATTTTATTTTTCTTTCTTTCTTTTTGTTTTTCCTCCCTTTTCTTCTGAGCCATGTGGCTGACAGGGTCTTGGTGCTCCAGCCCGGTGTCAGGCCTGTGCCTCTGAGGTGGGAGAGCCGAGTTCAGGATATTGGTCCACCAGAGACCTCTCGGCTCCATGTAATATCAAACAGTGAAAGCTCTCCCAGAGATCTCCATCTCAATGCTAATACCTAGCTTCACTCAACTATCAGCAAGCTACAGTGCTGGAAACCCAATGCCAAACGACTAGCAAGACAGTAACACAACCCCACTCATTAGCAGACAGGCTACCTAATATCATAATAAGGCCACAGACACCCCAAAACACACCACTAGACGTGGTACTGCCCACCAGAAAGACAAGATCCAGCCTCATCCACCAGAACACAGGCAAAGTGCCCTCCACCAGGAAGCCTACACAATCCACCGAACCAACCTTAGCCACTGAGGGCAGACACCAAAAACAGCAGGAACTACAAACCTGCAACCTGCAAAAAGGAGACCCCAAACACAGTAAGTTAAGCAAAATGAGAAGACAGAGAAGCACACAGCACATGAAAGAGCAAGGTAAAAACCCACCAGACCAAACAAATGAAAAGGAAATAGGCAGTCTACCTGAAAAAGAATTAGAGTAATGATAGTAAAGATGATCCAAAATCTTCGCAATAGAATGGAGAAAATACAAGAAATGTTTAAAAAGGACCTAGAAGAACTAAAGAGCAAAGACACAATGATGAACAACACAATACATGAAAATTCTCTAGAAGGAATCAATAGCAGAATAACTGAGGCAGAGGAACGGATAAGTGACCTGAAGATAAAATAGTTGAAATAACTACTGCAGAGCAGTATAAAGAAAACAAAAAATGAAAAGAATTGAGGACAGTCCTAGAGACTTCTGGGACAACATTAAATGTACCAAGATTCGAATAATAGGGGTCCCAGAAAAACAAGAGAAAAAGAAAGGGACTGAGAAAATATTTAAAGAGATTATAGTTGAAAACTTCCCTAATATGGGAAAGGAAATAGTCAATCAAGTCCAGGAAGTTCAGAGAGTCCCATACGGGATAAATCCAAGGAGAAACACACCAAGACACATATTAATGAAACTATCAAAAATTAAATACAAAGAAAAAATATTAAAAGCAGCAAGGGAAAAACAACAAATAACATACAAGGGAAACCCCATAAGGATAACAGCTGACCTTTCAGCAGAAACTCTGCAAGCCAGAAGGGAGTGGCAGGACATATTTAAAGTGATGAAAGGGAAAAACCTACAACCAAGATTACTCTACCCAGCAAGGATCTCATTCAGATTTGATGAAGAAATTAAAATCTTTACAGACAAGCAAAAGCTAAGAGAATTCAGCACCACCAAACCAGTTTTAAAACAAATCCTAAAGAAACTTCTCTAGGCAGGAAACACAAGAGAAGGAAAAGACCTACAATAAAAAACCCAGAAGAATTAGGAAAATGGTAATAGGAACATACATATAGATAATTACCTTAAATGTAAATGGATTAAATGCTTCAGCCAAAAGACACAAACTGGATGAATGGATACAAAAACAAGACCCATATATATGCTGTCTATGAGAGATCCACTTCAGACCTAGGGACACATACAGACTGAAGGTGAGGGGATGGAAAAAGATATTACATGCAAATGGAAATCAAAAGAAAGATGCAGTAGCAATTCTCATGTCAGACAAAATAGACTTTAAAATAAAGACTATTACAAGGGACAAAGAAGGACACTACATAATGATCAAGGGATCAATCCAAGAAGAAGATGAAACAATTGTAAATTTTATGCACCCAACATAGGAGCACCTCAATACATAAGGCAAATGCTAACAGCCATAAAAGGGGAAACTGATGGTAACACAATCAGAGTAGGGGACTTTAATACCCCACTTTCACCAATGGACAGATCATCCAAAATGAAAATAAATAAGGAAACACAAGCTTCAAATGATACACTAAACAAGATGGACTTAATTGATATTTATGGGACATTCCATCCAAAAACAACAGAATACACTTTCTTCTCAAGTGCTCATGGAACATTCTCCAGGACACATCATACCTTGAGTCACAAATCAAGGCTTGGTAAATTTAAGAAAACTGAAATCAAATCAACTATCTTTTCTGACCACAATGCTATGAGAGCAGATATCAATTACAGGAAAAAAAACTGTAAAAAAATACAAACACATGGAGGCTAAACAATACACTACTAAATAACCAACAGATCAGTTAAGAAATCAAAGAGGAAATCAAAAAATACCTAGAAACAAATGACAATGAAAACACGATGACCCAAACCCTATGGGATGCAGCAAAAGCAGTTCTAAGAGGGAAGTTTATAGCAATACAATCCTACCTCAAGAAACAAGAAACATCTCAAATAAACAACCTAAACTTACACCTAAAGCAATCAGAGAAAGAAGAATAAAAAACCCCGAAAGTTAGCAGAAGGAAAGAAATCATAAAGATCAGATCAGAAATAAATGAAAAAGAAATGAAGGAAATGATAGCAAAGATCAATAAAACTAAACTCTGGTTCTTTAAGAAGATAACAAAAATTGATAAACCATTAGGCAGACTCATCAAGAAAAAAAGGGAAAAGACTCAAATCAATAGAATTAGACATGAAAAAGGAGAAGTAACAACTGACACTGCAGAAAAACAAAGGATCATGAGAGATTACTACAATCAACTCTATGCCCATAAAATGGACAACCTGGAAGAAATGGACAAATTCTTAGAAATGCACAACCTGCCAAGACTGAATCAGGAAGAAACAGAAAATATAAACAGACCAATCACAAGCACTGAAATTGAGACTGTGATTAAAAATCTTCCAACAGGGCTTCCCTGGTGGCGCAGTGGTTGATAGTCCGTCTGCCGATGCAGGAGACATGGGTTCATGCCCCAGTCCGAGAAGATCCCACATGTCGCGGAGCGGCTGGGCCCGTGAGCCATGGCCGCTGAGCCTGCGCGTCTGGAGCCTGTGCTCCACAACGGGAGAGGCCACAACAGTGAGAGGCCCGCGTACTGAAAAAGAAAAAAAAATCTTCCAACAAACAAAAGCCCAGGACCAGATGGCTTCACAGGCGAATTCTATCAAACATTTAGAGAACAGCTAACACCTATCCTTCCCAAACTATTCCAAAATATAGCAGAGGGAGGAACACTCCCAAACTCATTCTACGAGGCCACCATCACCCTGATACCAAAACCAGACAAAGATGTTACAAAGAAAGAAAACTACAGGGCAATAACACTGATGAACATAGATCCTCAACAAAATACTAGCAAACAGAATTCAACAGCACGTTTAAAGGATCATACACCATGATCAAGTGGGTTTTATCCCAGGAACGCAAGGATTCTTCAATATACGCAAATCAATCAATGTGATATGAACAAATTGAAGGAGAAAAACCATATGAACATCTCAATAGTTGCAGAAAAAGCTTCTGACAAAATTCAACACCCATTTATGATA
Organism: Aethalodelphis obliquidens; assembly: GCF_003676395.1. NCBI lineage: Eukaryota > Metazoa > Chordata > Mammalia > Artiodactyla > Delphinidae > Aethalodelphis > Aethalodelphis obliquidens. Next base: position 23,637,697 of record NW_020837968.1, read on the forward strand.
AAAACCCTCCAGAAAGTAGGCATAGAGGGAACTTACCTCAACATAATAAACGCCATATATGACAAACCCACAGCCAACATCATTCTCAATGGTGAAAAACTGAAACCATTTCCACTAAGATCAGGAACAAAACAAGGTTGTCCACTCTCACCACTGTTATTGAACATAGTTTGGCAAGTTTTAGCCACAGCAATCAGAGACAAAAAAGAAATAAAAGGAATCCAAATCGGAAAAGAAGTAGTAAAGCTTGTCACTGCTTGCAGATGATATGATACTATACATAGAGAATCCTAAGGATGCCACCAGAAAACTATTAGAGCTAATCAGTGAATTTGGTAAAGTAGCAGGCTACAAAATTAATGCACAGAAATCTCTGGCATTCCTATACACTAATGATGAAAAATCTGAAAGAGAAATTAAAGAAACACTCCTGTTTACCACTGCAACAAAAAGAATAAAATAGCTAGGAATAAACCTACCTAAGGAGACAAAAGACCTGTATGCAGAAAACTATAAGATACTGATAAAAGAAATGAAAGGTGATACAAACAGTTGGACAGATATACCATGTTCTTGGATTGAAAGTATCAACATTGTGAAAACGACTATACTATCCAAAGCAATCTACAGATTCAATGCAATCCGTATCAAACTACCAATGGCATTTTCCACAGAACTAGCAAAAAAAATGTTACAATTTGTATGGAAACACGAAAGATCCTAATAGCCAAAGCAATCTTGGGAAAGAAAAACGGAGCTGGAAGAATCAGGCTGACTTCAGACTATACTACAAAGCTACAGTAATCAAGACAGTATGGTAATGGCACAAAAACAGAAATATAGATCAATGGAACAGGATAGAAAGCCCAGAGATAAACCCACGCACATATGGTCACCTTATCTTTGATAAAGAAGGCAAGAATGAAAAATGAAGAAAAGACAGCTTCTTCAATAAGTGGTGCTGGGAAAACTGGACAGCTACATGTAAAAGAATGAAATTAGAACACCCCCTAACACCATACACAAAAATAAGCTCAAAATGGATTAAAGACCTAAACGTAAGGCCAGACACCATCAAACTCTTAGAGGAAAACATAGGCAGAACACTCTATGACATAAATCACAGCAAGATCCTTTTTGACCCACCTCCTAGAGTAATGGAAATAAAAATAAAAATACACAAATGGGACCTAAGGAAACTTAAAAGCTTTTGCAATGCAGAGGAAACCATAAAGAAGACGAAAAGACAACCCTCAGAATGAGAGAAAATATTTGCAAATGAAGCAACTTACAAAGGATTAATCTCCAAAATTTACAAGCAGCTCATGCAGCTCAATATCAAAAAAAACAAACAACCCAATCCAAAAATGGGCAGAAGACCTTAATAGGCATTTCTCCAAAGATATACAGATAGCCAACAAACACATCGAAGGATGCTCAACATCACTAATCATTAGAGAAATGGAAATCAAAACTACAATGAGGTATCACCTCACACTAGTCAGAATGGCCATCATCAAAAAATTTACAAACAATAAATGCTGGAGAGGGTGTGGAGAAAAGGGAACCCTCTTGCACTGTTGGTGGGAATGTAAATTGATACAGCTAGTATGGAGAACTGCATGAAGATTCCTTAAAAAACTAAAAATAGAATTACCATATGACTCAGCAATCCCACTACCGGGCATATACCCTGAGAAAACCATAATTCAAAAAGAGTCACATACCACAATGTTCATTGCAGCTCTATTTACAATAGTCAGGACATGGAAGCAACCTAAGTGTCCATCGACAGATTAATGGATAAAGAAGATGTGGCACATATATACAATGGAATATTACTCAGCCACAAAAAGAAACCAAATTGAGTTATTTGTAGTGAGGTGGATGGCCGGAGAGTCTGTCACACAGAGTTAAGTAAGTCAGAAAGAGAAAAACAAATACTGTATGCTAACACATATATATGGAATCTAAAAAAAAAAAGCTTCTGAAGAAACTAGGGGCAGGACAGGAATAAAGACACAGACATAGAGAATGGATTGAGGACACGGAAGGGTAAGCTGGGACAAAGTGAGAGAGTGGCATGGACTTATATATACTACCAAACGTAAAATAGCTGGCTAGTGGGAAGCAGCCGCATAGCACAGGGAGATCAGCTTGGAGCTTTGTGACCACCTAGCGGGGTGGGATAGGGAGGGTCAGAGGGAGGCCCAAGAGGGAGGAGATATGGGGATATATGTATATGTATAGCTGATTCACTTTGTTATAAAGCAGAAACTAACACACCATTGTAAAGCAATTACACTCCAATAAAGATGTTAAAAAATATAAAATAAAATAAAATTTAGAAAAGTATATGTGGTAGTCAACTGCAAGGAAAAGAATTGCTAAACAGTACTTATACACTGAACGTGACTGGTATTACTCTCCTGTGGAATTCATTGTTGCTTTCTTACATGGCTTCCCTCAGTAACACTTGATAGGCTGAAAATGATAGGAAAAACATGTATGATTTGGCTTAACTTTCACGTGGCACTGGTAAAGTAGTTAAATTGGAAAGGTAAGAATAACAGAATTCTAGAGTGTTACTGAGAGCACACTGAAATTCCCTTAGCGGATATTTACTGAGTACCTATTACTTACCAAACACTATGTAAGATACTAGGGATTTAATAGTGACAAGATGGACAAGTTACTTCCTGCCAAGGAGTTTAAAGTTTAATGAAAGATACAAACAAACAACCAATAATAATACATTTTGATAAATGCTGTAATGAGTAGTTCTCAACTGGGGACAATTCTGCACCACCCCCCTCAGGGTCATTTGGCAGTGTCTGGAGATATCTTTGGTTATCAGAACTTGGGGGAGAGGGATGTGCTACTGGAATCTAGTGGGTAGAGACCAGAGATGCTGCTAAATATCCTATAGCATGGAGGACAATCTCTAAAACAAAGAATTATGTACATCAAAATGTCAAGCATGCCAAGGTTGAGAAACCCTGCTCTAAAAGTACATAAGAGGTATATCAAATCTAGACATGGGAGATCATAGATTTTCTAGAGACAGTGGCATGAAGGATGAAGAAAATATCCAAGCAATGGTGTGGAGAAGAATTTGCATGGCATGTACAGAGACCCAGAGGCTAGAAAAAGCATGGCATAAACACAGGGATTAATAGCCATCACCATCACCACAACTACTTATTGAAGAAATATTTTGTGCCAGAGTTTCTATAAGATAACAGATATAAATTTTAAAATACAGTCCTAATTAAAATCCTATGTGTCAGATATTATTTCCATTTCACAGATGAAGAAAAACTGAGGCACAGAGAACTAAATAACTTGCCCAAGGTCACACAGCTGGTGAATGGTGGAGCTGGAAGTTGAATCTAGGTCTTACTAACTCTACTAAGACCATGCTCAACCTCTAAATTCTACTGCCTTTCCAAGCTGACAGGGGCTGAGTCTGTTGGAGGAGAGTAAAAAGTGACACTAAAGGGTTGAAAGGAAGCACATTAGGACAGACCTCATAAGCATGTGAAGTAGTTTGGAGATTACGCTGAAGGCAGTGGGAAACCACTGATGGATTTTAATCAGAGAGTCACATGATAAAATCTGCTTTGAAGAAAGATCACTTCTAGCTGCATTGTAGGGAATGGAGTGAAGGAAAAGAGACAAGGGATGTTATAATTCATGAATCCAGAGATTATAGTATCCTGAACAAGAAAGGTGACAGTGAGGAAAGAATTCAAGCAAACTTCAAGGATTAAAACTCCTATTTAGTGACTGGTTGGAAGCCAAAGGAGAGGATGACATCCAGTTCCCAATCAGGGCATGACAGTGGACAAAAGTGCCATTCAGCGAGTAGAGAACACAGCTGTTTTGATGAAGTGAATATAATGAATTTAGTTTGAGATCATAAAATTCACATCTAAATGGAAAGGGAAGAGGAACAGCCTGAAGATAATAGATAAAGTGAGATATGAGAGGAGGTAGAAGAACTGGAGGCAGTTATGAGGACACTGAGTAGATTTAACTGAGATAGGGAGGAAGAGAAAAGGCTCTGGTCAGAGAGATCAGTTTTAGAGTTTGAGATCTCGTGGACCCTTCAGTTCACGTGGGAGTTACAGAAGAACATAGAAAATGTTAGAGTTAAGGAAAGCAAAGTGTGTCGGGACTAAGATGTTGCATATGTTAACAGTATGGATGTGGAAACCTTTCAGAATGATGAAAAGAGATAAAGTAGAGGGTGCTATGGACTGAATGTTTGTGCCTTTCCAGAAGTCACATGTAGAAATCTAACCCCCAATATGATGGAATTAGATGGTGGCCCTATGGGAGGTGATTAGGTCATGAAGGTGGAGCCCTCATGAATGGGATTAGTGCCCTTATAAAATAGACTTCAAAGAGTTCCCTTGCCCCTTCCACCATGTGAAGACACAGTGAGAAGAGAGCTGTTTATGAACCAGAAAGTGAGCTCTCACCAAACACCGAATCTGCTGGTGCCTTGATCTTGCACTTCCCAGAACTATGAGAAATAAATGTTTGTTGTTTAAGCCACCCTGTCTAAGGTGTCTTTGTTATAGCAGCCTGAAAGGACATAGACAAGGGGGAAAAGTGTCAGAGGCTAAAGCTCTTAAAAGGTGTCAAAGATCTTACAACTATTTTATAAACCCAAGTGATGGATGATTTTCTTTAAAAAACAATGTCAAATAGTGTCTTCCAGATTGAGAGTTTATATTGATTAAAATTAGGGAGAGGAGAATCAACGATGATTTCAAAGAGAAGTGGTAAACTAACTTCAAAGAGGAGTTAGTAGGTACGAAAGCAAAGGCCTGTGAACGGCAGTATGGGGTGATATGAATGCTGACCCCTCCATCACAGTCACATGAGATAAAATGAACAGCAAAGGGCTTCACTGGAGGTTTTGAGGGTCATAACATCAACAAGGGACAGCTAGAGTCAGTCCAAAGGAAGACGTGAGAGTGTTTGAGGAAGTAAAATATGTTAGGGCATTTGGTCAGAATGAACATAAGTCTCAAAAGGCATAGGGGCATTATGAGGGTCAAATGGTCTAGGAAGAGTTAAAGATGGTCTGGATAGAGATAAATGGGTAAGGCAATGACTGAGGAGAAGCTTAATATAAAGGTGATTAGCCCAATAGTTTAATAAAATAGTGATGCTACTATATGGCTTAGACCAATGTTATCTAAAGCATTTTTTGTGATAATGGAAATGTTCTATATCTGCACTGACCAATACAGTAATCACTAGCTACATGTGGCTACTAAGTACTTGAAGCGTGGCTAGTGTGTTTAGGGAAAATACATAGCAACTTTAATGGTTTAAGGTGTGGCCCCCAAACACAGAAATGAATCATCAGTAACCTCCTACTATTCAAAGTGCTTAGAACACTGCCTGATCACTAAGTGTTAACTATTACTGTCATTATCATTATCATTAAATGTGTTTGACTTAAGCACACAATGGATACAGACTCATAGCTAAAGATGCTATTAAATACACATATATTATTATTGTGGCATATCTGGATGTTCTCAAACTTTCCCAGGTATAGAGGAAAAACATCTGTCTTCACATACATGAGCATACACAAATGGGTGACTATGGGTGCTAATAGTTTCACTTCGCATTAAAAGTTATCGGCAAATAAAAAGATTAAGCATACAAGTCTCTCAAAGTACTGTATCACATCATAATACTATTCTTTCAATAGTGATACAGCAAGAGAATTTGCAGGGGAATAAGAATTCTCCAAAGAGCAAATTTGTTTACTTTAGAAAGTCAACATTAACAAACTGGTATTCACTTTGTGTGTTTGGAAAAAAACAGTTTAGCTATGGAGAATAACGAAACAAATACTCAGAAAAGAAAAAAAAAGGCAATTATGGCATGCCTTTATTTTATTAGACTTGCCTTGGTTTTCTCAAAGTTGGCCTCCTCAGTCATTTGCACAGCTTGTTTCACCTGCTCATAAGCACTTACTTCTCTTTGCTGCACCTCTGTCAAGCTGCTCCTCACAGAAACTAGTGCAGACATTAAGTCATCTCTTTCTCTGTCAGCACAAAAAGAACATTGAAAACAGCAAATGATCAAATGATCGTGTATTCATACGTCAGGAAGAAAAAAGCATTAATATGTATTAGAAGAAGAGCCAGGGCAGGCCAGCTCAGCACATATTCAAGCACACCCCAGAGAAAGACCCTCTGTCCTCACTTGGTGAGGGGCAGGCAGAGCAGCCAGAAAAGCCATGAGCATTCATGGCAGGACTGCATCCACATGGGATAATAACCAATTATGGAGAGGACTGGCACACTGAGGGCTGGAGAGGGAAGCCCAGAAAAGAGGAAATTAATTTAAAAATTAAAAAGGTGGGGGGCAGAAAAGGAGACAAAAGTAATAAAGTAGGGAAGGTGGGGATTGTACTTCAAAGCAGAAGTAACCATGGTAAGAAGGGACTACTGAAATTTTGTTTACACTGCCAACTCCCCTCTCTACTAGAACAAACATATGTCCTTGCCTTTTCATCTTCCTTCACAATCCTCTTTTTTACCCTTCTCTATGAATTAAAAACTTTCACCTACTTATGAACATATTTCTTCTTTCAATGGGTAGTACTGGTGAATCACTCAAGTGCCCTGGTTACACATATAATGCTCATTATTTTACAAAATCTTATCCCACAGGTTTTGACCCTTGCCTAGATCCATCCCTCCCTTAGCAATTTTCAGAAGTACCCTAGGCTAAGCTATTTCTTGGGGATAGAATTGAACTGAATGCCAAAATGCGTTGGCATGTAAAATAGCAAGGATCCAATCTTATGGATTAAATAAATCCATATAAAATTCTACATGGCCAGCCCAACACCAGGCCTGAGTGAGCCTCTCACAATGGGAAATTTTACATGATATATCAATGTGAGAATGAGAGGGCAGCTCTCCAAATTACCATCTTCCAAGGCAAAAGTTCTTTAACTGCTTAAAAATACCATGTGAATATTTTGATGAATATGATCAAGGAGTTTTTCAAACAAAGCAAGCAATGCAGCATTAACCCTGTAACATGCCATCATGATCCAGATGAAAGAGCAGCTGAGGCAGAAGATGAGGGAAGAAGCATGGGTGTCAGTTCTGGGATGAACTAACGAGCATGTAGTATTTAAGGAACCTAGTGCAACAATCAGAGCAAAAAGGAGAAAGTCCCTGAATAATCTTGGCCAATGTTTAAAATAAGGAAAAGGGAGAGTTGGGCTGATATATACATGAGCTTCATCTTGAAATATGGAGTGCCTAAGAAGTGCCTTTAATTCTTAAGTTATTCCACAGTTGCTAGCAGTTTTAAGCTTTATTAAGCATTGCTAATAAGTATTATCACTGTTTTTAAAAAGAAAGTCTAGAAGGCTAACTACAACATTTCCTTCTTCCTCATTTCTGGGAAGTTCCTACCCATAGTCTTTCAAAGCCAGCTATACAGAAGATTGCCAATCACCCACCCCCAAGTCACAAGCTGGACTGAAGTCCCAGGATAGTACAGTAGTAATCATTTCTCCTGTCTGAAAAGTACACTGAAGCTCCTCCAAGGCACTATGAGCTACAGAAAGGAATTTAATATAAAGCAGTTCCACCCTGATTCCCATTTGAAAGTATTTTGATCATTAAGAAAGAAAGAGCGGTTATTGTTGCTCTTACCTAGTTCATGACATAATGAGGTCTGAGTGGAAGGCAGAAATTAAAAAATACTATAAGGACTTCAAACCAACTTTTAAATTATATCCAATGTACTCAGCAGTCGTTAAGTATTCCCTCCAAAAAGTCCCAAGTGCCCTAACAAAACACCACAAACATATGGGTCGTCTGGTCTCCAGGTTGTGCCTGATCCTCTCCTTTTCAGCTGCCCAATGTTGTGTCACATAGTCAATAAATTACATGCTAAAAAATCAACAACATAGTTTAAAACTAGTGTTACAATGCTACATTTTGAATAGAGACCAGGAAACTCTTTTGATTTATCATATTTGGGATATAACTTTTTAAAAATCCATATTAGAGTCATGCAGGAAATACTATGATACAGTTCTTTGAGGGTTCAGGCTTCTAACTATGCTTCAAACTAGAAATCCAAACGTAAAAAGTTTTGGTCACTCTTCAAAGTCAGCATACACTCAGTATTCAGCATTCTGCATTACTAAACTGAAAGAAACTGAACACCAGCTTAGGTCATATAGACAAAGATTTTCATTTATAATAAAAGCAGAAACCTTCCATAGTATACTGTTATTAAGGTAGAACATGAGCCAACGACATGCTGACAAAGCAGAAAACCGAACTGAGAAGGTTAACATTTATTTTAAGAGGCTAAGAGCTGAAATTTAGGATAGAGACAAAGAAATATATAACTGAGCAAGAATCTAATTCCTAAATGACTGCCAGACTTGGAATCAATGAAAACACTGTAGCTTCCTTTCAAAATATTTTTCTCATGACCTAAAAGGATAATATGAAATGCAATATAATAGGGGGAAAAAAAGTTTTTTATTTGTTGATTGGTTTTGTCAGACTACTTAGTTTATCTTAGACTATCCTCTTTATCTGCATGACTTTGAATATGTTTTTCCATTTTAAAATTAAATTTTCATTACTTTCTCCTTATAATAAATTAATTACCAATATGGTTAGGGACCTATTTAACACATACTTTCAATTTCAATGCCTTCTTCTACTTCTCCAGTGGTAATCACTGTTAAATATTGTGTGTTTATTCTTTCATATCTTTCTCTACGCATATGTATGAACCTGGAGAAAATATATAGTAAGGTTGTGAATGGACCTCTGAAGGAATACAAACAGTTTCATACCAGGTATGTCTTTCTCATCTTGTTTTATTTTTTCCTTCAACAACATATTTTGGAACTTGGTTCCACATTAGTACATATAGATCTACTTCAATCATTTTTTTTTGGCTGTGCATAAAATTTCACAGTTATCTCAACTGTAGTTTAGTTATTCTTCTTTGAAGAATATTCAGGTTGTTCACATCTAAAAGAAAAACCTCTCGTTTTCTTCTACACCCAGTTTCTGTACTCACACTTCTGATACCACATGCGTAGGTTTTCCACATACAGCACTTCTCTTAATTCTCAGTGGACACTAACTCAATTCTGACACTAACTGCCTGGAGTTGGTACAGACCCCACAGGTTAAGGCTCAATCCCACAAAACTGCCCTCCACTTTAGGTGCCAATTGCAAGTCCCAGGTATCTTGTATCTCTGACCAACTGGCCAGAAATCATGGGTTCCCATGACCCCTTCTAGGATTAAATACTTTGCTAGAACAGTTCACAGAACTCAGGTAAGTGTTTTCCTTACTATTTCCCCTTTATTATAAAAGACACAACTCATGAACAGATAAACAGAAGAGATGCCTAGGGCAAGGTATGTGGAAAGGGGTGTGGACCTTCCATGCCCTGTCTGGGAGTGCCACCCTTTACTACCTCAATGTTTTGACCAATCCAGAAGCTCCCTAAACTCCATTGCTTAGGGTTTTTATAGAAGTTCCATAGGCATGCTTGATTAAATCATTGCCATTGGTGACTGGACTCCATCTCCAGCCCTTCCCCTTCCTAAAGGCTGGGGAGTAGGGACTGAAAATTCCAATCTTCTAATCATATGGATGGTTTCTGTGGCAACCAGCACTCCCATCCTTAGTGGGTTTCCAAAAGTCATCTACTTAACATAAACTCAGGAGTGGTTGAAATGGGCTTCTTAAGAATAACAACCTATTTCAGAAGCAGGAGACAAAACCCAAATATTAGTACAAAATATGTACCTATTACTTTTACCACTTAGAAAAATACAAGAGTTTTAGGAGCTCTATACAAGGAACAGGAGATGAAGACCAAAATACATATTTCTTATTAAATCACAATATCACGACACCATCACAAATAATGTTGCAAAAAGAGTTCCTACAAATGCCCCATTATGCACATACATACATTCTCTATGGTAGATTCTGAAATGTGTAATACATAATTTAAATATTAATGAATAGTGCTAAATTACCCTTCAAAGTAGTGTCAATTTATAGTTCCACCAGCAGGGTATGAAAATACACACTTATTCATAGCCTCATCATTCTTGACCCCTTTTTTAAATGTTCACCAATTTGATAGTTGGCATTTTCAAATGTATTTCCTTGAATAGTAACAGAATGAATACCTTTTAAAATAAGATAAAACTTGCAAAGAAGAACTAGATGAAGTGGAGATAAGCAGTCTCTAATAAAGAGTTCAAGGTAATGATCATAAACACGCACAATGAATTTGGGAGGAAAGTGGATGAACACAGGAAGATGTTTAACAAAAACTTAGAAAATACAAAAGGAATCAAACAGAGCTGAAGAATATATAACCGAAATTTAAAAATACACTAGAAGGAATCAATAGTAGGTTAGATAATACATAGGAAAAATCAGCAAACTGGAAGACAGAATAGTAGACACACACACACACACACACATACACGAGAAAGAAATACAAACAAGAAACTAAAAACAGTCATAAAATGAAAAAGGAAAATAGCAAAAGAAAAAGGGACAGAAAAGAACTTCAAGAATAACCCCAAAACAATTAACAAAATGGCAATGAATACAGACTTATCACTAATTATTTTAAATGTAAATGGACTAAAGCCTCCAATCTAAAGACACAGAGTGGCTGAATGGATACAGAAACAACAGCTGTATATATGCTGCCTACAAGAAACTCACTTCAGATCTCAAGACACACACAGATTGAAAGTGAGAGGATGGAAAAAGATAATCCATGCAAATGAAAATCAAAACAAAGCTGGGGGCAGCAATACTTTTATCAGACAAAATAGACTTTAAAACAAAAAGTGTAACAAGAGACAAAGAAGGACATTACATAACGATCAAGGGATTGATCCAAGAAGATGATATAACAAGTATAAATATATATGCACCCAACATAGGAGCACCTAAATACATAAAGCAAATATTAACAACCATAAAGGGAGCTACTGACACAATAATAGAAGTGGACCTTAATATCCCACTTAAATCAATGGACAGATCATCCAAACAGAAAAATCAATAAGGGAACACTGTCCTTATATGATACATTAGACCAAATAACTTAATAGATATATGTGGAACATTTCATCCAAAACCAGCAGATTATACATTCTCTCCATTCTCCAAGAAAGATCACATGCTAGGACATGAAACAGCCTCAGTAAATTAAAAAAAATTGAAATCATATCAAGCATCTTTTCTGACCTTGAAATCACCTATGAGAAAAAAAAAACCTACAAAAACCACAAATACATGGAGTATAAACAATATGCTAAAAACAACCAATGGGCCACTGAAGATATCAAAGAAGAAATAAAAAATACCTGTAGATAAATGAAAATGAAAACACAATGATCCAAAATCTATGGGATGCAGCAAAAGCAATTCTAAGATGGAAGTTTATAGAGATACAAGCCTACTTCAGGAAACAAGAAAAATCTCAAATAAATAACCTAACCTTACACCTAAAGGTAGTAGAAAAAGAAGAACAAACAAAACCCAAAGTTAGCTGAAGGATAGAAATCATGAAGATCAGAGTGGAAATAAACGAAATAGAGACTAAAACAACAATAGAAAAGATGAACGAGAAGTTACAACCAACACCACAGAAACTCAAAGGATCATAAGAGATTATTATGAACAATATTATGCCAATAAAATGAACAACCCAGAAGAAATGGACAAATTCCCAGAAATGTACAATCTCCCAATACTGAACCAGAAAGAAATAGAACATATGAGTAGACCAATTACTCATAATGAAATTGAATTAGTAATTTAAAAAATCTCCCAACAAACCAAAGTCTAGGACCAGGTGGCTTCACAGGTGAATTCTACCAAATGTTCAGAGAAGAGTTAATACCTATCCTTCTCAAACTATTCCAAAAAAACTGCAGAGGAAGGAACTCTTCCAAGCCCATTTTATGAGGCCAGCATCACCCTGACACCAAAACCAGACTGAAGAACCTAGATGGAAATTAAATATCCTCAGCAAAATACTAGCAAACCAAATCCAACAATACATTAAAAGGATCATACACCATGATCAAATGGGATTTATCCTAGGAATGAAGGATTTTTCAATATCTGCAAATCAATCAGTGTGATACACCACATTAACAAACTGAAGAATAAAAACCATATGATCATCTCAGTAGATGCAGAAAAAGCTTTCTGACAAAATTCAACATTCATTTATAATAAAACCTCTCCAGAAAATATGTTTAGAGGGAACATACCTCAACATAATAAGGGCCATATATGATAAGCCCACAGCTAACATCACAATCAACAGTGAAAAGCAGAAAGCATTTCCTCTAAGATCAGGAATAAGACAAGGATTCCCACTCTCACCACTTTTTGGAGGGGGGGCGGGCGGGGGGAGCAGAGAAAGGTTTATTGCAGGGGCGTGCAAGGAAAATGGGGGACTGATCCCCCCAGAAACCCTAACTCCCTGAACGGTTTCAGCAAAATATTTTTAAGGGCAAGCTGAGGGAGGGGTGAGGTTGGTTGTTGCAAACTTCTTGGTGCAGGAATCAAACTTCTTTGGTGCAGGACAAACTTCTTCGTCCATGAAGGTTAGGTCACAATGTTCCTGTAAACCTCCAACAAAACAACTGTTACTCTCTGTTCTGCAACTTTTTATCTCTATGTGAATGGAAAAGTGTTATACTCTTAAAGGTCAGAGCCTTGAGAATGGGCTATCCTGTATATTTCAGGCTATAGGCAACATTCTTAACTTGAAGCAAAAGCCATAGAATACAAAGGTTAAAGTAAAAGAAACAGATTTTATATGGAGTCAGATTTGTTCTTCCCTATCACAGTATCAGACTCAAGGACACCACCAGCTATTCTCAAAACAGTATCTGCTGGCAGCTGCCACCTGCAACCTGATGGTCTCAAGGTCCCTCCTTGTAACTAAGCAATCATTTCAAGCCCCAGCCAATCATTGCTTAACAGGCACCCTTACTTCTTCTTCTTTTTTTAAAAAAATAAATTTATTTATTTATTTATTTTGGCTGCGTTGGTTTTGTTTTTTAACATTTTTATTGGAGTATAATTGCTTTACAATGGTTAGCATTGGTTTACAAATGTTAGTTTCTGCTTTATAACAAAGTGAATCAGTTATACATATACATATATCCCCATATCTCTTCCCTCTTGCATCTCCCTCCCTCCCACCCTCCCAGCTGGTCACAAAGCACTGAGCTGATCTCCCTGTGCTATGTGACTGCTTCCTACGAGCTATCTATTTTACATTTGGTAATGTATATATGTCCAGGCCACTCTCTCACTTTGTCCCAGCTTACCCTTCCTACTCCCCATGCCCTCAAGTCCACTCTCTAGTAGGTCTGCGTCTTTATTCCCATCTTGCCCCTGGGTTCTTCATGACCTTTTTTTTTTTTTTCTTAGATTCCATATATATGTGTTAACATATGGTATTTGTTTTTCTCTTTCTGACTTACCTCACTCTGTATGACAGACTCTAGGTCCATCCACCTCACTACAAATAACTCAAGTTCATTTCTTTTTATGGCTGAGTAATATTCTATTGTATATATGTGCCACATCTTCTTTATCCATTCATCTGTCAATGCACACTTACATTGCTTCCAAGTCCTGGCTATTGTAAACAGAGCTGCAATGAACATTGTGGTACATGACTCTTTTTGGATTATGGTTTTCTCAGTGTATATGCCCAGTAGTGGGATTGCTGGGTCATATGGTAATTCTATTTTTAGTTTTTTAAGGAACCTCCATACTGTTCTCCATAGTGGCTGTATCAATTTACATTCCCACCAGCAGTGTATGAAGGTTCCCTTTTATCCACACCCTCTCCAGCATTTATTGTTTGTAGATTTTTTGAAGATGGCCATTCTGACCGGTGTGAGATGATACTTGCAGCTCCACTTATTCTACACAGTCAACTTATTTAATTTTGACGCTCACCACTTTTATTCGACATAGTATTGGAAGTCCTAGCTACAGCAATCAGACAAGAAATAAAAGGAATCCAAATTGGAAAGGAAGAAGTAAAACTGTCATTGTTTGCAGATGACATGATACTATATGTAAAAAATCCCCAAGATGCCATCAAAAAAATAATAGCCTTCAATGAATCCAGTAAAGTTCTAGGATACAAAATTAATATACAGAAATCTTCTGAATTTCTATACATTAACAATAAACTATCAGAAAGAGCATTTAATGAAACAATCCAATTTCCCATCACGTTAAAAAGAATAAAATACCTAGAAATAAATCTAACTAAGGAGGTAAAAGACCTATAATTGGACAGCTATAAAATACTAATGAAAGAAATTGAAGACAGCAGAACAAATGGAAAGATATCCCCTGTTCATGGATTGAAAGAATTAATATTGTTAAAATGTCCATAGTACCCAAGGTAATCTACAGATTCAATGCAATCCCTATCAAGATACCAATGGCATTTTTCACAGAACCAGAGAAAATAATTCTAAAATATGTTTGGAAACAAAAGACCCTGAATAGCCAAAACAATGTTGAAAAAGAAGAACAGATATGAAGGTATCACACTCCCTGATTTCAAACTATACTACAAAGCTACAGTAATCAAAACAATATGGTACTGGCACAAAAATGGACACATAGACCAATGGAACAGAACAGAGAGCCCAGAAATAAACCCATGCTTACGTGGTCAATTAATCTATGACAAAGTAGGCAAGAACATACAATGGGGAAAAGACAGCCTCTTCAATGAATGGTGTTAGTAAACCTTGACAGCTACATGCAAAAGAGTCAAATTGGACTACTTTTTCACACCATAAACACATATAAACTAAAAATGGATTAAAGAATTAAATGTAAGACCTGCAACTATAAAACTCCTAGAAGAAAACATAGCCAGTATGCTCTTTGACATTGGTCTTAGCAATATTTTTTTGATATATCTCCTCACAAGGGAAACAAAACAAAAATAAACAAGTGTGACTACATCAAACTAAAATGCTTTTACACAGTGAAGGAAACTATCAACAAAATGAAAAGGCAGCCTTCTGAATGGGAGAAGATATTGGCAAACTATGTACCTGATAAGAGGTTAATATCCAAACGACATATCTGATAAGGGGTAAATATCCAAAGAACTCATGCAACTCAACATAAAAAAATAGCCTGATTAAAAACTGAGCAGAGGACCTGAATAGACATTTTTCCAAAGAACTCAAATAGATGGCCAATAGCCACATGATAAGATGCTCAGCAACACTAATCATCAGGAAAATGCACAATTAGATAGCACTTCATACCTGTCAGAATGGTTATCATCAAAATGACAACAAATAACAAGTGTTGGCAAAGATGTGGAAAAAAGGCAACTCTAGAGCACTGTTGTTGGAAATGTAAATTAGTAAGCCATTAGGTAAAACAGTACAGAAGTTCCTCAAAAAATTAAAAGTAGAACTACCATAGGATCCAGCAATTTCACTTCTGGGTATTTTTCAGAGGAAAACAAAAACAGAAACTCAAAAGGATGTATGCACCCCTATGTTCATTGCAGTCTTATTTCCAATAGCCATGATATAGAAGCAACCTACATGTCCATCAACAGATGAATGGATTAAAGAGTATGTGATGTATGTGTGTATATACACATACATAAACAATGAAATATTACTCAGCCATACAAAGGAATAAAATCTTGCCATCTGCAACAATATGGATGGACTTAGAGGGTATTATGCTAACTAAAATAAGTCACACAGAGAAAGACAAATACCATATGATTTCACTTATGTGCGGAACCTGAAAAACAAAACAAAACAAATGAACAAACATAACAGAATAGAAACAGACTCATAGATACAGAGAACGAACAGGTGGTTGCCTGAGAGGAGGGGTTTGGAAGGATGAGTAAAACAGGTGAGAATAAGCACTACAAACTTCTAGTTACAAAATAAATAAGTCAAAAGGATGAAATGTACAGCATGGGGAATATAGTTAATAATATTGTAATAATTTTGCATGGTGACAGATATTACTAGACTTGTTGTGGTGATCATTTTGCAAATGTATAGAATTACCAAATCACTATGTTGTACACCTGGAACTAACATAGTATTGTGGGTCAATTACACTTCAATTAAAAAAAAAAGAATGAGTACTTCCTCGTGTATTATCTTCCTCTTTTATTGCTTACCAGTTCCTAATCTATATCCATTTTGCAACTGGGCAGTTTTTCTTTTCTGTTTCTTTCAAAGGAAATTATTTATACATTGTACCAAAATTTTTGTTATATAAAATGTAAATATTTTCCCATCTTTTTAGTTTGTAATATTGTATCATAAGGATGTTTTGTTTTAATGGAGTCAAGTTTTTTTTTTTCCTTTATGACTCTCACTTCCCTCGTCATGCTCAGAACTTTAATTAGCCCAAGGCCATAAAGATATTTTTCTATATTTTCTTCTAATACTTTTGTAGTCTAGAATCATATCTAGGTCTTTAAACCATCTTGAATTTACTTTTGTGAAGTATGATTCCGTTCTTTTTTTCAAATATAAACAAGCAAATTTTTAACTTCTCTGAGCCTCAGTTTCCTTAGTTGTAAAATGAGGGTAATGTATTTACCTCACCAATGCTTTACTAAGATTAAAAGAGATTATGTTTTTAAATTATCTGGCACAGTCCTTGGCATATAAGAAATGTTTACCACACGTTACTTGTATCTGAAAATATATTTAACATACTTAATAAATTGTCATTATGTTAAATATATATGTTAATAATATATTTAAGAATTAATAGAATATTTAACAAAAAGCAGGACTACCACTGTAGATCATGAAAACTACCACTGGAGAAATTCAGTTTTTATACAACAGACAATAGGTTAGTCATATGTAGAAACCATGGCTACCAGACATTTTGACTGCTTCTAAAGTATGCGAGGTACAGAAGGGTTTTATTATTTATAGAGAATTTACAATATGGCAGGAACTGTTTTAAGCACTATATAGGTATTCTTTCAATGTCCCCTCAAATATAACACTATTAGGTACTTTTATCTCCATTTTCAAATGGGGGAATTGAGGCATGAGAAATTAAGTAATTTTTGTGAGGTTACATAGTAAGTTATCAGTAGAACCAAAGTATGGACCCAGGCAGATTGACTCAAAAGCTAGTGCTCTAGTCACAAGGCTAAGCTGCATCTATAATATCCCAAAAGGTAGGTATTATTCCCCCAAACAAAAGAAGACTCCAAACTTAGGGAAGTAAAGTCATTTGTCCAAAGTTCAAAACCAACTTTATTGACCAAGTCTTTCGACTCCTGACACCAGTTCCAATTAGACGATCTCTGACGTTAAGCAATAAATACCAAAATGCCTGCAGGCCAGGGACTCTGCTAGAAGCCAGGGATACAGAAATAAACAAAACACAGTTGCTGTCTGCAAGTATACACAATATATTATAAAGTTACAGGAGGAAGGACCCTAAATCAATTGAGGACAAAATGGGGTGAGGCTGGTGAGAGAATACTTCTAAGAGGAAGTGATGTTTGAACTATTTAAATGAACCCAACAGACAGAGAGAGGTGACCTTGAGCTTTGAGAAAAGCAGAAGGCATGTGAGAGAGAACACCCTCTATAAATCATCATTGGATGGTATATTAAATAATAATTCTCAACTTCTACAGAATATAATTTTCATAGGAAAGGGCTTCCTCTGGAATACTGAAAACAAAACAAAAAAGATGTACACAGAAAACTGTAGTATTTCAGCCTAGATGAAAACTTTGACTCCATAAAAGCTCATTTGTAATTTGTCCTTAGTCGATCCTCAAATATTAATAATGGGATATAGTGGGCCCTTCTTCCAGTGTACTCATAATATTCTTCATAACAGTCACATGATAAAAAACTTGATAAAAACTCACTTTACCTATACTACAGCAGGGATATCCAAAATAAGGCAAAATCGAAAGAATTCCTCTCAAACTCAGTTTTGTTATGAATAGTGCTGGATTTGCAATTATAGAGTTATAGAAATGAACAGAATTATAAAGCTTACCTACTTCAATTCTCTCATTTCAGATGAGACTGAAACCAAGAAAGATAAAATTATTTGTCCAAAATGACATGGCTATACACAGTTGGCAGAACCCACATAGTCTGTCTTTAAGAAAGCTACAATGAAGGGACCTTTTAAAATCCATTTTATTTGAAGCTTAACATGCGATTTAGCATGGGGATAAAAAACTACTGTGCCCATTTAAAGACATGAGTTTCCATGTTGCCAAAGACTCCACATAGAGAAACATACTTACTTAGACAGTCTTTCAATGGTCTGCATGTGAACATTATTATGGGTTTGGGAAAGCACAGCTTCATGCTGAGCACATTTCAAACAAAGACCACCAACACGGTTAGAAATATTAGCAGCAAGAAGAGACTCTTTATGCTTTAGTCGCTCTTTAAGATCTTCACAATTTTTCTGATATTCAACTAGGTCTTTCCTAAAAAGAAGGGAAAAAAGTTCCAGCAAATGGCCAGGTAAAAGTATACTACTTCTAAATGTATCATCATAGTAATAACTACTATCATTTACTGGTGCTTACCTTATTAGGTGCTTTACATACAGTACCTTATTAGTTCTTACCACAGCCCTAAAATGTAGGTGTGATTATCTTAATTGACACTTTGAATAAAATGAGCCTTGAAAATATTAAATTTCAAGTTGTTTTAGGATTTTAACAGATTAGTCTGCCTCTGATACTGGCTTTTTTTTCACAGGATCCTATCTCCACACAAAAAAATAAAACTCCAAACACAAATCCTAAATAGTTTCTCTTAATAAAGGGGTGGAGCAACATAACACAATATCCTTGAATTGAGGGAAATACCCTATTTCAAATGTTCACCCCTTAAAATTTGTAAAGACAACCTTAAAAGATCACATAAAGAAAATGGATTTTATGTATGAGTAATTTATTACTGTTCATTTTTCTTCGGTAAAAAAAAAAGAAAATTATCCATAGAGACACAGATGTAGAGAACAAACGTATGGACACCAAGGGAGGAAAGCAGTGGGTTGGGGAGCAGTGGTGGTGGTGGGATGAATTGGGAGATTGGGATTGACATATATACACTAATATGTATAAAATAGATAACTAATAAGAACCTGCTGTATAAAAAAATAAATAAAATAAAATTCAAAAAACATTATCTAATCTACAAAGAACTGCTTCAAAAGAGAGTGGGCTACAGAAAGAAGTTAGAACTTGCCAGACATAAGATTTCATAAGTAGCAGCTATTAGCTGGAAATATGCAACTTGGTAAAGAAAGGGCTGAGGAACTGTGTGTGTGTGCTCTTTGTTTGTTTCAATGGGATAGCTCTTGGATGAGGTTTTTCTCCAAGTTGACTTGTCAAGGATTAAAAGACCAGTATATGGGTTGTATTTTCCTCCCCCTGCCCAAAAAAGCTTTGGTAAAGTCAACTTGGGTAACTGAGCTTCCTTGCATACACATCCCTTTCATGTTGTATTTTTTTAAAACTTCCTAACTTAAAAAGGAAAAAGTTGTTCTTAAATTCTTAGACTGCTGAAGGCAGGCACTTTATCTCTGGCTCAGACTACTCTCTGCTGTTTCTATTAAATTCAGAGATTTATAGCCATTCTAATTTGTTCACTGTCACAAAGGAGAAGCCAATAATCAAGACACCTGGCTGTCACATACTACCTCAACTCTTGGGATTTAGGGGGCTTTGAGACAGCCTGGGAGAGGTGGGAAAGATCTACAGGAAATCTAAGGGTTAAAAAAAGCTAATCTAATGACACGCTGAAGCAGAAAAATAGGAGCTGTTGATGTCCTATTCCCAAGATGATATCTACAACATAATAAGTTTTCTTTCTACTTATCATGTAGAAAAAGTCTGACTTTCAAAGGCTTAAAAAGAACTTTAGAAGTACATTCCAAAGTCAGAGTCTCCATTACTATTTCTGTCAGGTTCAAATTCAAAACACTCAAGTAGATTCAGTTACATGAAATGGCAAAAAGAAAATTAAAAACAAATAGGTAACATAAAACCAGAGTTTATAAGAGTAGTGATTTTATTTCTTTCTTTAAGAAAATGCTTCTTTAAATAATCTTAAATTATACTAAAAGAAAATGAGGAAACAGAAGAATGCAGGAAACAAAGTCTGGTCCATTGCAAAGTGACGTTTTAATGTAATTAAAGATTGCATAGTTGAATTGTGAATGAGACAAAATAAGTCACATTCCCAAAAATATAATGACCTAGAAATATATCACTTTAAAAACTGAAGAACCAAAACACAATAGAAATCAACATATAGCAAATCAAGAAACCAAAAATTAGATCACCTTTTAAAAGTTTAGGTTTCTTCATGAAAGCTCTAGTAAAGATCTCTAGAGAAATCCTCAACCTTATGAGGCATGAAAAGCATAAGAGTATATTAAAATAAATGAATAATAACATTTGCAACAAAAGCCATGAGTTCTGGTTCTTAGTATTACTCTAGTTATGTCTCTAGACAATGTACAGCCTGGAAGATGTTAAATTTTATTTCAAATTGGACTTATTAAAATAAAATTATAAAAATATTTTAAAGGTTATTCCACTTGAAAATATTTCATTACCACTATTTCAATTAACCTTTAATTTAAAAAAATTAACTCCTATCTTTTCCTACTCATAATATATAACAAAGCACTAATGGTTAATCTATAATATATAGGTTTTATTGGGATTTTTGATAACATATGAAAAAGTACATGAAAATTCATATATACTCAAATTCACCATGTATACAAATACTCAAACTATTATATTATTGTTGCAATTTAAAAATTAGACGAAGACTACCTACAGAGGAAAAAAATACTTGCTTGTAATTTGAAAATTAAAGTGCTTTATTTATACTATTTTATTTTAAAAACATAATTTCCATAAGAGCAGCTTCTGATTCTTTTTTCTATGGGAAAACACAAATATTTTACAACTGATGAAGGGATAAAATTTATAACTTAGCTCACAGTTCTTTGAAATGGGATTTGAAAAAGGACTTCACAAATCCCCTTATCCTTTACCATTCTTAGCAAATTTCATATATTGCATATAAAATATCATCAAGTAATTCCTATACTGACTAAAACTGGCATTTCAGCAAACATTCAAACATATTTTTAAGATCATTATGGTTTTGCCAATAACTTTAAATAGATGATAATACTTTACCTCAAAAACATCAATTGAGATTCCAGGATTTTACTCTTTTCCTCATAAGTAAGTTTTAGTCTCTCCTTTAGAAAAGAAAAAAAAAAGTATATTTCTCCATGCCCTGTGTTTTATAAGCAAATTTTAATTATTAATATTAAATTCATTTCTTTTTACCCAAGAGGAAAATCATTGTGTCCCCTCTGGAATCACTTTCCCTAGTCCACCCCAAATACTCTTATTTTTATTGAGCAGAGGCCTGCAGAGAATTACTGAGTCATAAAATGGTGATTACTAACAAAAATTTTTTTTCAAAATTGCATACATCAGTTCTTATTTTTAAAAAAGTGTGACTCTAGGCAAAACCAATTATAACCTGTAAGGTCCATGAAGACAAGAATCAAATCTTCCTGGAATCTCCCATTGTGACTGCTGCATAGCTGACATACCAAAAAATATGTGCCGGATGAATGATAAAAAGGATGCTATAAATCACAGGACGACAGACCAAAGTGATATACAATCTACAAGCCTCTGCTGATATCCAGTTTTTCTTTAATTCAACATATATTTATTGGGTTTCTACGACGAAGACACCACTAACCTCCAGGAGATTTAAGAAGGAACAGAAAGACAGATGAACAATTACAACTATTTATAATTTACTCTAATGAAAATACAGAAGGTAAAATGAAATCAGAAAGGCAGGAACTTGTAATTCAGCTGAAGAGAAGTACAGAAGCCTTCACTGGAGGAGATGCAAAGATTGAAGGATGATTTCCAATAGAGCAAAAGGCACAGAAGCTGGAGAAGGCATGCTATATATTTGGCCAATCAGTATCACTAGAATGTAGAATGCTAGGTGGAAGAGTAGATAGAGATGGGCTGATTAGGTAAGGTGGTCAGTGAGAAGAATAAAAATATGAAGACTTTTATTTAGTCTATACAACTAAATAAAAGTCTCTATGTAGTTGATGTATTAGATGGACACTGAAATCTTTTTATCAGTATTGAATCTTAAATTACTCTGAAGCGTGGAAAAAGGGGATCATCACAAATGAAGACATTGCAAATAAACATCAATAGGTGAGAGATAAATGCATGAACAAGAGAAATCAAGCAACAAAGATAGAAAAGATTTAGTACAAAGCAGTATAAAAGTAAAATTGACAGAATTTTTTTCTCTTTAGTGTTAAATTTTATTTATTTATTTTTCTATAAATTTATGTATTTTATTTATTTATTTTTGGCTGCATTGGGTCTTTGTTGCTGCATGCGGGCTTTCTCTAGTTGTGGTGAGCGGGGGCTACTCTTCATTGAGGTGCGCAGGCTTCTCACTGTGGTGGCTTCTCTTGTTGTGGAGCATGGGCTCTAGGCACGCGGGCTCAGTAGTTATGGCTCACAGGCTCTAGAGCGCATGTTCAGTAATTGTGGTGCACAGGCTTAGTTGCTCCGCGGCATATGGGATCTTCCCCAAACAGGGCTTGAACCCATGTCCCATGCATTGGCAGGCGGATCCTTAACCATTGCACTACCAGGGAAGTCTTAGTGTTAAATTTTATTTTGTTTTATTTATTTTTTTATTAAAGTATAGTTGATTTACAATATTGTATATGTTTCAGGTCCACAGCCAAGTGATTTAATTATATACATTTTTTCAGATTACATTCCATTATAGGTTATTATGAGATATTGAATATAATTCCCTGTGCTATACAGTAAATCCTTCTTGCCTATTTATTTTACGCATACGAGTTTGCATCTGTTAATTCCATACTCCTAATTTGTCTCTCCTTCCCTCCCTCGGTAACCATAAGTTTGTTTTCTATGTCTGTGAGTCTATTTGTTTTGTATATAGATTCATTTGTATTATTTTTTAGATTTCACATATAAGTGATACGATATAGTGTTTGTATTTGTCTGTCTGACTTACTTCACTAAGTATAATATTCTCTAGGCCCATCCATGTTGCTGCAAATGCAATGTTTCATTCTTTTTATGGCAGAGTAATATTCCATTTTATATATGTGTATATATATATAAACATATCTTCTTAAGCCAATTGTCTGTTGATGGGTACTTGAGTTGTTTCCACGTCTTGGCTATTGTAAATAGTGCTGCTATGAACATTTGGGTGCATGTGTCTTCTCAAATATGAGGTTTCATTTTTTTCAGATAAATACCCAGGAGTGGGATTGCTGGATCATATGGTAGCTCTATTTTGAGTTTTTTAAGGAACCTCCATCCTGTTTCCCATAGTGGCTGCACCAGTTTACATTCCCTCCAACAGTGTATGAGGGTTCCCTTCTCTCCATACCCTCTCCAGCATTTATTATTTGTAGACGTTTTGCCTCTCACTGTTGTGGTCTCTCCTGTTGCGGAGAATAGGCTCTGGATGCACAGGCTCAGCGGCCATGGCTCACAGGCCTAGCCGCTCCGCGGCATGTGGTATCTTCCCGGACCCGGGCACAAACCCATGTCCCCTGCATCGGCAGGCGGACTCTCAACCACTGCACCACCAGGGAAGCCCCTATTTGTAGACTTTTTGATGATGGCTATTCTGACCAGTGTGAGGTGATAACTCATGGTGGTTTTGATTTGTATTTCTCTAACAATCTCTTTTCATGTGCCTGTTGGTTATCTGTATGTCTTCTTTGGGAAAATGTCTATTTAGGTCTTCTGCCCATTTATTTTATTGGGTTGTTTGTTTTTTTGATATTGAGTTATATTAGCTGTTTGTAGTTTTGGATATTAACCCCTTGTTGGTCACATCATTTGTAGATATTTTCTCCTTTTCCATAGGTTTTGTTGCTGGTTTCCTTTGCTGTGCAAAAGCTTTTAGGTCCCACTTGTTTATTTTTGCTTTCATTTCTTTTGCCTTGGGAGACTGATCTAAGAAAATATTGCTACAATTTATGTCAGAGAATGATTTGCCTATGTTCCCTTCTAGGCTTTCTATCATGTCATGTAAAGTTGACAGAATTTCATGATTGAATAGATGTGGGGGAGAAAAAGACATTAAAAATAACCCTGGGTTGCTGAATTGAGCAACCAGGTGAAAGCTGATGCTAAAGATTTTTCCAGACTGAGAAAAGGAGGTAAATAGAACCATTAAAATGTTCAACTAATTCAAAAGAAGGCAGAAAAAAAAAGGTGAAGAAATAGTAGATGGGAAAAAAAAGACACAGCGAGATAGTGGATTTAAACCCAATTATATAAATAATCACATTTAAAGGAAAGATATTGTCAGATTGGATAAAAAAAAGCAAAACTCAACTATATGCTGTCCACAAGAAACCCATATTAAATATGAAAATACAACTATGTTAAAAGTAAAAGGATAGGGAAAAAATACCGTGCTAACACTACTTTCAAAATAAAGTAGGAATCAGTCAAAATACAAAAAACCATGTGCTTTTCTCTATACCAGCATTGAGGAGTTATAAAATGAAAAATTTTAAATATGTATGTTGTTTATGATAATATCATAACTAGTCTAGAAATTAATTCTAAAGAAAGATGTGTAAGACCTTTACTCAGAAATTATAAAAGATTATTGACAAAAATTAAAGATGACCTAAATAGAGTGATACATGATTTTAATATTTCACAATATATTACTATAAAGATATCAATTCCTCCCCCCCAAAAAATGACCTATACCTTAAAATGTAATCTCAATCAAAACCACTTAATGGCTTTTTGAAACTTGACAAATTAACTCTAAAATGTACTTGTAAATGCAAAAGGCAAGAAACAGTCAGGACATTCTTCAGGTCAATGAACAATGTTGGAAGACTTGGTCTACCAGATGCAGGGTTATAAGAATCAAGACAGAATAGTAGTAGCACAAAGAAGTAGTAGCACAGACACCAAGGAAATAAAACACAAAGCCCAGAAACAGACTCACACACATACACACACCTGATTTATAACAAATGTGGCAGGCGAATGATTGTCTTTTCAACAGTGGTGCTGTGATATATAAATAACCCTATGGAAGAAGTAACCCCCTACACTTCACATCAGATACAAAAATAAATTCCACGTACACTGTAGTTCTAAATGTAAAAAGCAAGATTATAAAGTTTCTGAAAGATAATATAGGAGAATATCTTCATGACTTGGGGGTAGGGAAACACTTTTTATATAGGACACAAAAGGCACTAAAAAAATAAAGGGAAAACACTGATAAATTGGACCACATTAAAATTAAGAAATTCTAATCAAGAAAGAGAAAACAAAAACTCTCAAGAGAGTTCCAAGGCAAGCCATAAAAGTAAGAAAATATGTTTTAACAGATGTAACTAACAAAGGGCTTGTATCCATAATATATTAAGAACTTCAAAAAAACATTGTCAGATAATTCAAAACAATAAGTAGGATATTAGAACAGGCATCTCACAAAAGAGCACATCAAATGGCCAATAAATATATGAGAAGATATTCAATCACATGAGTAATCAGACAAATGAAAATGAAAATCACAATGAGATGGCACTACAAGCCCATCAGAAAAACAGACTATCAAGTGTTGGCAAGGATACAGGGCAATGGTATCACTCATATGCTGCTGACAGAAGTGTAAACTGGTAAAAACCACCTTGGAAAAGTTTGCCCTTATCTCTCAAATCGAACATATATATACACTACGACCAACAGTGCCACACCAAGGTACATACCCAACGTAAATGTATACAATGCACACCAATAGACATATAAAAGAATATTCATAGCAGCAATATTCACAATAGCCCCAAACTGAAAAAATATAAATGTCTTTCAACAATAAAATGGATACATAGATTGTGTTATAGTCATACAGTAGACCCATCAATGAAAATAAACAAACTCCTAACACATGCAACTACATGTATGAATCTATCAAATATAATGTTGAACAAAAAAGTCTAGACAAAAAAGAATATGTACTATGTGATTCAATTTATGTAATGTTTTAAAAGGCAGGCAGAAATCAATTCGAGTGTTTGGGGATCATGCTTAGAGATCAATTTTCATAAAAGTCAAGATAGTGATTAGCTTTAAGAGAATGAAGGGGCAGTGACTGGGAGAGGGCATGAACAGGGCTTCTGGGACACGGTAATGTTAGACATCTTACAGGTGACAATTATATGCTTGTTGATTTGGAGATATATCATTAAGTACATTTTTGTTTTGCATATTTTTCTGAATTTATGTTAAATTGTTTCATTAGAGGGCTTCCCTGGTGGTGCAGTGGTTGAGAGTCCGCCTGCCGATGCAGGGGACATGGGTTCGTGCCCCGGTCCGGGAAGATACCACATGCCGCGGAGCGGCTGGGCCCGTAAGCCATGGCCACTGAGCCTGCGCATCCGGAGCCTGTGCTCCGCAACAGGAGAGGCCCACAAAAAAAAAAAAAAAAAAAAAAAAAAAAAAAATTGTTTCATTAGAAAAATCAAAGGATGGTATGATCAACTAATGTACATATTACAGAATGCTGCTCCAAGGTTCAGGAGGATGAGGACTGATATGTGGAGGTTATTAATGACCTTGAAAAGAAACATTTTAGGGGAATATAGGTGGGGAGAAGCTCAAATAAAGTATGTTGAAGAGAGAATGGGAGGTGAAGAACAGAGGCATGAGTATAGACAACTGTTTGGAAAGACGTTGGTATGAAGGGGAGCAACTGGGTGATAGTTCAAAGGAAATGTAGGACGAAGAGAATATATTTTGTGTTTGTTTGCTTTGTAGATGGGAGCTAGTAAAGCACATATTTGGCTGAAAATAAACCAGTCACGAGGGATAAAAGATACAAGAACAAGAGGAGGTAAGTGTAAGAGTGAAATCCTTGAAAAAAGTGAGAAAGATTTGGAATATAAAGCACACAAATGCACACAGATGTGACCTTTGACACACACAGGATAAAAAGACGAACCTATAATAGTTATAAATAGAACAATAAGAGAAGACATAAGAGGGAAAGTAATTCTAATGTGGGAAAAGGAGGAATGGAAGCATGTAATCAGGGAAGGTAGAATGGGAGGGGACACTTGAACTAAGTTTGGCAGGCTGGAAACATTTCAATATGTAGAGGATAAGAAGGAAACATTTTAGGTAGGGATGATTGCATAAACCAAAGTCAATTCTTCAAAGAGAAATGGAATTGGGAAATAAGTTTATGAAGTAGCAAGTAGTGAGTGGTCTGCATGCTTATAGCCAATACTTGTGAACGTGACAGAAGAGTGAGAAGTGAGTCTGGAAATGTAGTTTTAAGTAAATTGTAGATGGCTTGGGAGATTGGTCTTAATCCTATGGGTATTAAGTAGATATTATAGTTTATTCAGCTGGAAAAAAACATATAATTTAGTCTTTCAGATTTTTTTTTTAAAGAAAGGAACTCTTTCCTAAATAGTAGAATAAAGCTTGGATTAGGGAATGAGAAAGAGCAGGGAGATTTGGGCCAGAAAGAGCCTTTAGAAAACTAACAACACCTGTAGATGATAATGACAGCAGAACTGTGATTCCCTCTATATTCCCTAGAACATTCCATTTTTGATGTTATTTTTACCCAGATCAGAGGATTTAAAAGTATCATTTGATCTTAAAATAGAATTATTTTAGACTCTTTGGGAAATTAGGACATTCAAAAGCATCTGTGTATAGGGGGAATTTAGAAAGCCACAAACAAGCCCAGGGAAAATGCATGCTCAGGAAAGTCCTAAGAAGACCTGAAGCTTTCACTCAGGCTGATCTCTAGGCTCAGAGCAAGCCTAGCTGAATGGTGAAGACCAGCACAGCCAAACTGCAAAGACTTGGAGAGTTGGTTCTTCTATTTTGGGGGGCTTTTTGGTGTTTTTCTTGTTGTTGTTTGTTTCAGCTCCTGGCAAAGAAATCTGTCAAACATCAGCTGACTATGAGCTAATGAAACAGAGACCTCAATGATCACACGTGACAAGGAATAGTTTCTACAGAAATAGTTTGGAAAACTCTTAAAACAAAAGGACTACTACAGCCTTCAACAATAAAAAAGACAACAAACCTTAAAAAAATGGGATATCTGATTTCCAGAGTTACCACAGTATAACACTTCAATGCTCAATTTTCAACAACAAAAAAAATCACCAGGCATACAAAGAAAGAGGAAAACATGGCTCACTCAATGAAATAGAATAAATTTACAGGAACCATGCTTATGAAACTATAGACATCAGACTTACTAGACCAAAACTTTAAAACAACTGTCTTAAATATGCTCAAAATGCTAAGAGAAAACATGGACAAAGAACTAAAGGAAGTCAGGAAAACAAATTATAAAAGGGAACCAAACTAATTCTGGAGATGAAAACAACTAAAACTAAAATGAAAAATTCACTAAAGAGATTTTAGGGAAGATATGGGCAGCAGAACAAAGAATCAGTAAATCTGAAGATAGGAAAATTGAAATTATTGAGTCTGAGAAGCAGACTGAAAAAAGAATGAAGAATTACCAAATGATCCAACAATTCCATTTCTGAGTATATACCCAAATGCCTTGAAAGTAGGGCCTCAAACAGATACTTGTGCATCAATGTTCACAGCAGCCTTATTCACAATAGCCAATAGGCTGAAACCCCCCCAAATCCATTAACAAATGAATGGATAAACAAAGTGTGGTATATATGTACAATGGAATATTATTCACCCTTAAAAAGAAATGAGGGGCTTCCCTGGTGGCGCAGTGGTTGAGAATCTGCCTGCCAATGCAGGGGACACGGGTTTGGGCCCTGGTCTGGGAGGATCCCACATGCCGCAGAGTGACTGGGCCCGTGAGCCACAACTACTGAGCCTGCACATCTGGAGCTTGTGCTCCGCAACAAGAGAGGCCACGACAGTGAGGGGCCCGTGCACCGCGATGAAGAGTGGCCCCCACTCGCTGCAACTAGAGAAAGCCCTCACGCAGAAACGAAGACTCAACACAGCCAAAAATAAATAAATAAAATTTTTAAAAAAAGGAATAAAATTATGATACATGTTACAACATGGATGAAACTTGAAAACTCTATGCTAAATGAGACAAGCCAGATTAAAGGAGAAATATTATTTGATTCCACTTATGTGAAGTACCTAGAATAGGCAAACTCAAAGACAGAAAGTAGAAGAGGTTACCAAGGGTTGCAAGGAGAAGCAAATGGGAGTTATTGTTTAATGGGTAGAGTTTTTGTTTGGGATAATGAAGAAGTTCTGGAAATGAATAGTGTTGATGTTGCACAACACTGTGAATGTACTTAGTGTAAATAAATTATACATTTAAATTTTTAAATGGTTAAAATAGCAAATTTTGTGTTATATATATTTACCACAATAAAAAAGTACCCAAAAAAGTAGATGCCTAAGAGAAAAGTACCCAAATACTCACCAGTTCTAGTTTCCATTTTTCAGCCTCACTAGCAGATGCAGCTTTGATAATATCTGCATTGCCATGGGAAAATGATCTCTTGGCAGCTTCATCCACCCTAGAATCTTCACCTGTTGTAATCCAAGAATTCTGTATATTTCCCTAAAATAAAATGTGAAAGTACTTGCATTCAACCTTTAACTTTAAATCAATATACATACTTTACAAATGGAATACTGATTATTATCTGTGATGAAAGGAATAAGAAAAAGAGCAGATGCTTCTAAATACAAATCAAGAATTATTTTACATTTTCAAGCTATTAGGGTCATATTCCAAACAAGTGTTACAAAGTCACATTCCTATAGGTACAGGCAATAATGTAAATGAGCAAAGAGGGCTAGATATCAGTATATTGTACAAATGAACTTATCTCTTACTTCTTTGAAGACAGATACTCTTGAAACACATAAACCTCTCTTGGTTTGTTTTTCATTTTCCACATTTCATAAAGGCATGACTAATAATAATACATATGATGTTTATGTTTACTATGTGCCAGACACTGTTTTATGTCTTCCACATATATTAACACATTAAGCATTACAACAATCCTATGAGAGAATTTTCACTGTTATCTCCATTTTATAGATGGGGAAACTGAGTCACACAGAGTAACTGCTAAAAGTCACAGAGGTAGAAAGCGGCTAATAGGTGGCAGAGCTAGGATCTGAATCCTGGCATTCTAGCTCCAAAGTCCTAAACCACTATGCTCTTCTGCCTTTTCAGAAAATTATTTCTCTTCAATAAGAAAAACAGTGCATGGTGATAAATAGAACTGACATGCAGCCTGAACATCAAGGACTCAGAAAGTAATGGTTGGGACCATGACAGAGCAACCAAAGGAAGTAGTCACTACTCAGTTTCAGTCAATTGCTACCATGTGGGAATACCAACTCACATTACCAAAATATCTTTTGATTTTTAAAAAGATGAGGCAGATATCTGGCTCTTCAACTGAAACAGTGTTAAATATTGAGTCAGTTTTTCAAACAAACAAAACATGCCTACAGACTGAATTTGGTGAACCCACTGTCAGCTTGCGAACTTTGGCATTCTTTCAACATTCAATGAAATAAGCAGCCCAAAGAACTGGGTGATTTATGTGTGAATCAAGAACTAAAATACTTATATTAATTTATTCAACAAGTAATTATTGAACTCCTGCTAAGGGCCAAGGGACACAGTAGTATTAATAAGAGAGGACATGTCCCCAAACACAGAAGTATACTGCAGTGTCATATGTTAGAATGTAGTAAACTGCATTCATCCAAAGTAGTATTCTGAGATTCTATTCCATATTCTTTGGGAAGTTCAGTTTAATGCAAACATCTGTGTAGTACCTACTATGTTCAGGCACTGTGCTAAAAGCTTGGGGAGGGGGGTAAAAATGAGCAAGACCAATATTATCCTCAAGGAGTTTACAGACTAATGAAGAAGAGAAACACCCAAGCAGATAATTTCAATTTAACAAGGCAAGTGCTAGGCCAGAGGTGTGC
Organism: Aethalodelphis obliquidens; assembly: GCF_003676395.1. NCBI lineage: Eukaryota > Metazoa > Chordata > Mammalia > Artiodactyla > Delphinidae > Aethalodelphis > Aethalodelphis obliquidens. The sequence continues at coordinate 23,668,943 of NW_020837968.1, forward strand.
ATGGGGGACTACACCAGAACAGAAGAGGGATACTAAGAGCAACTGGAGATTCAAGGAAAGTTTTCTGCAGAAGTTTTGACACTGGTATGATATCTGAAGGGTGAAAAAGAGTAAGCTAGATGGGAAGGGCATGCCAAGAAGAGAGAACATCATGAGAAAACTCACAGAGGCGTGAAACAGCATAGTGCCTGCCAGAGACCTGTAGGCAATTCAGCATTACTAAAGGTTGAAGCACAAGGCAATGAATGTCAGAAGATGAAGCTCTAACTGTTCACAACAGCCAAAATATGGAAACAACCTAAATGTCTATCGACAGATGAATGGATAAAGATGATGTTGTACATATATACAATGGAATACTACTCAGCCATAAAAAAGAATGAAATAATGCCATTTGCAGCAACATGGATGCAACTAGAGACTATCATACTAAGTAAAGTAAGTCAGAAAGAGAAAGACAAATACCATATGATATCACTTATATGTGGAATCTAAAATATGGCACAAGTGAACCTATCTACAAAACAGAAACAGACTCACAGACATAGAGAACAGACTTGTGGTTACCAAGGGGGAGGAGGGAGGGAGAGGGAGGGACTGGGACTCTGGGGTTGGTAGACGCAAATTATTACATTTAGAATAGATAAATAACAAGGTCCTAATGTATAGCACAGGGAACTATATTTAATATCCTGTGATAAACCATAATGAAAAAGAATATAAAAAAAGAATGTCTGTATGTGTATAACTGAGTCACTTTGTGTACAGCAGAGTTTGGCACAGCATTGTAAATCAACTATACTTCAATAAAAAAATTAAAAAACAAAAAAAGGAAGAAGCTAGAGAGTTAAATAAGGGTCTGAAAGGTAAAGCGTGCAATGTTAATAAGCTTGAGCTTGATTCTGTAGGTAGGGAAAAAATCACCCAAGATGTGATTGCATTCAAAATAGTCTTGCAGAGCAATGAAGGAGGGTGGTACTAATTTCCTATGGAGAAATTGGAGACAGTATGTAGACTATAGATCACTGACTTCTGATATAAAATATTGTTATTCTTTGGAAAGAAGTGCTAATCTAATTGACACTTTGTTCTTTCACAGATAGCTTTTAAAAAACTCGAATGATATTTGACCAAGATTTCAAAAATCAAATTACATTTACATCCCTGAAGATCACTGAAAACCTTTGATTTCTTAACTGAGGGGAGGGGTTGGAATGGACGGGGATGAGAAGAGACATGGAAAGAAATGGCTCAGAAATTTTCTACTTTAAAAAAAATCTCCTAGATCTTTGATTGACCACACATGCCAAATTTTCTAATAAAAAGCATATTTTAATATAATTTTTTGAACTCTCAAGAAAAGCCCCTTAAGAAGGAAAAATGATGAAAAATGAAGATGGAAATGAAATACTCTTTGAATGGTTTTAGTTTTTTAGAAATAATCTGCTTCCTTCTTCAACTGCTAGGTCATAAACTAGGCTAAAAGCTCAAAGTCATGTAGGCTGCCATCCAAGTCCCAGTCCATGGCAAACGAAGATGGTTTGGTTCAATATTGACAAGCTATTCCTAATCTAGGCAGAAAGGCAGTGTAATTCGAGGCCAGGTAGATGGATTTGTGGAGTCAGATAGTCCTTTGTTTGAGTCCCAGCTTTGTGACATTAGACCAGTTGCTTTGGTTACTTAACTGCTGTGTACCTTAATTTAATCACCTGAAAATAGATATAACAACACCTGCCTTGTGTGGCTATCATAAAATGGAAATAATATAATGTAAAGAAAGTACTTGATACAGTACCTGGCATATCACAGCCATGTAGTCATCAATAAATACTAATTATTACTATATAACTATCTCAATTGTTTTTCCAAAGAAAGCATTAAGAAACTTTGAAAATATATATTCAAATCTGCCAACAGCTTTGGCAAGATTTACCATCAACATGGTAATAGGCTCATTAAAAAGAGTGCAGAAAAAAAAGAAGATAATATCTCTTGATCTGTTTATATTCAAGATATTCTAAATAGTTTCATTTACCTCAAAACTCTCAATACAACACCATGCATAGGTTGCTGAAATGCCTCAATTCACCTACACAAGTAAAAAGTGGGGGCAACAATTCTGTAACAACAAAATAACACAGAAGACTAACATTAAAATAGATATCAAGGTCACCTGACACATCTGCAACAACCGTTTCAATATTAGCACTATGTTTTAGCTCATGTGAATGTTTAAACAAAAACCTCTCTACAACTTTATCCTTTCTATAATCTGTATATCTGTAGTTTTCTTTAGCAAGTTTCCTTTGTTCACATGGCAAAGCATGTGAGCATTTACCATCATTTCCTTCCCCTTTTGCATTACTCACTTCTCTTGCCCTCTGATTCACTTGTCTGCCTAATTTCCTTTCTTATTTCACTTCCCCATCTTCCACTTCTTTCCATTGTATAAATATTGAAGACTATGAATAATTGAGTCACTGTTCGCTGCATATTTGGAGGAAAAGTAAAAGAATATACTTATTTTAAAAATGAACTTACTTCTAAGTACTTTCTATAAGGCTATATCATTTTCAAATTGACACCAAAATAATAAGAAACTAAGATGAAATTTTTAACTACTAATATTACTAATATAATAATATAAGCTGTGATTAACTACATCCCATAGCAAAAGAGTAAAAAACATTTTTAAGGCAAAAGTATCTCTGATAATTCATAAAAAGATATTAAGCTTAAACTTTATTTAAATATCATCATAAAAATTTTATGTCACAGAATTATAGAGATCATCTAATTCTCTGTTCCTCAAAATGTGCTCCACTGATACTAGACTCACTTTGGCAGCTTGCTAATAATTCATATTTTTAACTCAAAGACTTAGCCCAGACCAACTGAATCAGACTCTCAGGGAATGAAGCCCAGGATCTGCACTGTCAGCAAATATCCCAAGTGACTGTCATTCACATTAAAGATTAAGAACTGCTAATATTGGTGAATTTCTCAAAAGCCAATAAATAAACAGAGGACTCATGAGGTTTCATGCTTGAAAGTCCCATAAAATTACTTGTTCAACACCCAGCTTGTTAGGGACAATGGGAAGATTAACATTTTGAATCTTGGACCCTCAGGTCAGTGTTCTTCCTGCTACACCATGCTAACTAGACTTATTGGAATTGAAAGTTCAAAGAAAATTTAGAGAAATACAACAGAAATCTAAGCTACAGTTCTGAACAGTTGCTGGATTTAACCAAGTCCTTCCTATATTACATACTCCCTGCTTTTAGACCTGCTCTTTCCATATGGAAAAAACATAAATGGTATGCTCAGAAAGGAAACTGGAGTGGATATTAGGTATCACTACATCATTTCATTTGAGGATTCATTCCACCAATAAATTAAAACAGTGAATTTTAATTTTTGAGGCCCCAAGTGAATACCAGCATAGCACTTCTGCCGAACTGCCAGAAAAAAAAACTATGCAGTTAAGAAGGCAGGGGGAAAGGGTAGGAGGCAATATTCAAACTATGTGTTTTAGTTTAATCGTTTAAATAAATGCTCACAGATGCATCCCGAAGTGTTTGTTCCCTCATTGCTTCCTCTTGCCTTTGAGATTTCAGCTCTTGTTGGAGCCTTTCATTTTCAAGCACAATTACTTGTACCCTATTTTTCATTCCAGAGAGTTCCTCCTATAAAAACCAGAAACAAAAACCAAATACATTAAGCATTTTTTTCTTTTATTTTAAGAAATGCCACTTGTGGACTGCATACATTAAGCAATTTTAAGTAGTGCTTTTTTTTGTTGATTACTAGATGATCCAATATGATATAAAGCATGGAAGACTGATGCTGTCTACCCCTTTTCAGAAATATTATAATTACATCTAGACAAGGAAAGAAACTCAAGCATTAGTTAACAAAGAGAAGGCTAGGGGAAGATAGTAGAGGACCTGCTAATGGCCATATCACAGGACTGTGTGGTTTCTGACAATTTTTTTCAGGCTTACAGAAATGCTTTAATTAAAAGGTTTATCTAAAAGACTTTTAAGAATGAGGTAGACTGCTGAAAAATAAGGTAAGATTATTATTCTTGATCAAATGCCAATAACTTGTTGAAAATTGACAGAGGACTACATAGATAATAGAGGACACTGAGATAGAAAGGCAAGGAAAGTTACAATGAATATCTATGAACTGCTAGCCAGATGGAAGGAAATTATGAGTGAAATTGTTTGGTGGAGAGCTCTTAAAGAGTGTTTCCTTGGCCGTGCAGGGCATAATATAAAGAATTACCAGTATATAGCAATTAGGAAAGCTATTAAGTTACATCTCACCCTAAAAAAATGTGAAAAATATTGATATATTGATGGTACAATACTTAACTTAATCTTCATTACCAATATAATTGTGCAATCATTTTTTATTATACTGGTTGTGCAAAAGACTATTGTACAATATATGAAAATTCCATTCAATTATTTTATTCAGAAAAAAAGTCAAAGCTGTAATTGAAAATTGTAATTAAACAAACATTGCATACTTCCAGTTGTTGGTCTGACATATAAGCAGCTTGGAAGACATCACTCCCATCTTCACAATAAGAAAAAAAGCTGAACAAACTGAAAAATCAACGACTCTTCTTAGATCCATCAGAGAATTAAGGTCACAGGGAAAACTATTATCCCTCAAAATGGAAAGACAGACAGGCACTCCTGAGAACCACAATCTACCAGAGCAGAAACTTCTGGGGGAACCAGTGCCAGGGTAGAAAAATATATCAGTAAAGTAACTGATGAAATGCTGGAAGCTTAGTGTAGACCAGTTTGAGTTAAAAACTCCAGGAGGACCCAGTCTCTGGGGGGAAGGTGTCTCCTACACTCTTATATGACAGTACCAGGTTCTTACAGCAAAGACTAGAGAAAATCTCTCTCCTGCTTCCTTCAGTAGGAGAAGAAAAGTAACCAAAAAGCATTCTGTTCTTTTTAACCAGGCCTGCCTCAAGAGAAACTATCTTACCAGAGCCTAAAAACCATTTTTTTTTTTCAGAACCTAAGTGACCTGGGGGAAGGGAAAAAAACCAACTCCAGCTTCCTAGCCTTGCCATCTCACTTAAGGGGAGGGGGAGACTGAGAAACACTTGTGAAGGACATAGCCAAGGGGCACAGGGTCACTAAAAGACTGAGACCTAATCATAGGACTACAAAATGCTCCCCATACTCCCATACTCTACCACCACATCAAAAGGGCTCTTATATCATAACAAGGGAATACACTAAAATAACTGCACATCTCAGAATGCATTTAGGAAGAATTCTCAAGGGAAGCCCAAAGACAACAGCAGAGACAAAAACCAGGACACTAGAGGAAATTTTAGCCTCTAACACCTATACTAACAGCAAACAGTAAACACAGTCTAACTCCTACAACAAACAAAAAACCTCACACTAAATGCATATTTCCCTCAGTTCCTTTTACTCAGTACATCATGTCCAACATTCAACAAAAAATTAGAAGGCTTAAAAGACTTAAAACACAGATGCAAGAGGCTAAGCAAGCATAGAACCAGTCTTGGATATAGCAGAGATGTTGGAATTACCAGATGGAGAGTTTAAAATAATTATGATTAACATGCTAAAGGGTCAAATGGAAAAAGTTGTCTACATGCAAGAACAGATGGGTAATGGAAACTAAGAAAAAAATCAAAATGCTGGAAATCAAAAACACTGTAGTAGAAATGAAGATTGCCTTTGATGGGCTCATTAATAGACTGGACACAACCTTTCTTTTTTTCCCCCTATTTTTTTGGTCATGCCACATGGCATGAAGGATCTTAGTTCCCCAACCAGGGATCAAACTTGCACCCCCTGCAGTGGAAGCACGGAGTCTTAATCACTGGACCACCAGGGAAGTCCCTAGACTGGACACAACCAAGGAAAGAATCAGTGAGCTTGAAGAACTGTCAACAGAAACTTCTCAAACTGAAATGAAAAGAAGAAAAAGAATGAAAAAGACAGAAGAGAATATCCAAGAATTGTGGAACAATAAAAAAGGAAAAGAAATATGTGAAGCAATAATTACTGAGAATTTCCCAAAATTAATTATAAGCACCAAACCACAGATCCAAGAAGCTCAGAGAACACTGAGCAAGATAAAACTAAAAAATCCACACCCAGGAACAGCATATTCAAACTGCAGAAAATCAAAGACAAAGAGAAATTCTTTAAAGAAGTCAGAGAAAAAAATACCCTTACCTATCAAGAAGCAATGATGAGAATTATATCAGCTACTCTTCAGAAACTATGCAAGCATGGATAGCGTGCAATGGAATATTTAAAGTTTTGAAAGATAAAAACCCCACCAACCTAGAATTCTGTATTCAGTGATACCAACCTTCAAAAGTGAGGGAAAAATAAAGACTTTCTCAGATAACCAAAAATTAGGAAATTTGTCTCTGGTAGACCTGCCTTGCAAGAAATGTTACAAGAAGTTCTTCAGAAAGTAGGAAATTTATTTAGGTTATAAACTCAGATCTACATAAGGAAAGAAAGAGCATTTGAGAAGGCATATATGGAGATAAAGTAAAATATTTTATTTTTCTTAATGTTAATTGATCTAACAGGTAACAGTTTGTTCCGTATCATATTAGCAATAGTGTATGTAGTGATCATAGCTTATGGATAATTGAAATGAATGACAGCAGTGCATAAGGGTCAGGAGGGAGGAACTGGGAACCCTGTTATAAGGAACTTTCCCAACCCCTGAAGTGCTCATTGAAAGTAGACTTAGAGTAGTGGTAAATGTAACTGCAAACTCAAGGACAACCACTTAAAAAAGTTAAAAAAAAAAAAAGAAGTTCAACTGATATGCTAAGAGAGGAGAAAAATGCAATCATGTAACATGGTCACTCAAAACCAGAGATGGCAGAAAAAAACAAGTGGAGGACAAAAAAAAGAAAGAAAGAACAAGGGCAATGAATAGAAAACAGTAACAAATATGGTAGATATGATAGATATCCAACTATATCAATAATCACATTAAACATCCATGATCTGACTATACCAATGAAAGACAGACTGTCAGAAAAAATAAGACCCAAATACATGTTGTCTATAAGATGCCTGCTTTAAATCTAAAGACACAGATACTTTAAAAGTAAAGGGATGGAGAAAGACATACTACGCTAACATAAATCAAAAGAAAGTTTGAGTAGCTGTATTAATTTCAGACAAAGCAGACTTCATACTAAGGAAAAAAATATCAGGGATAATAAAGAGGCATGACATATTGATAAACAGGTCAATTTTCCAAGAAGTCATAATAATCCTAATGTGTGTGTGCCTAACAACAGACCATCAAAATACATAAGGCAAAAACTGATAGAACTGTAAGGAGAAACAGATGTATCTACTATTTCAGTTGGAGATTTCAATATCCCTCTATCAGTAATTGACAGATCTGGCAGACTCGCAAAATATCAGTATGGACATAGTTGAACTGAACGGCACCATTAATCAACTGGATCCAATTGACATTTATATACTACTTCATCCAACAACAACAAAATACACATTCTTCTCAAGCTAACACAGAACGTTCACCAAGACATACCATATTCTGTGGCCTAAAACCATATGTTAACAAATTAAAAAGAATAGAAATCACACAAAGTATGTTATCAGACCATAATGGAATTAAACTAGAAATCAATGACAGAAAGACAGCTGGAACACTCCTAATATATGTGGTGGTTAAACAACACTCTTCTAAATATATATGGGTCAAGAACAAAATCTCAAGAAATAAACTGAAAATATATATATATATTTTTTGCGGTACGCGGGCCTCTCACTGTTGTGGCCTCTCCCATTGCGGAGCACAGGCTCCGGAGGCGCAGGCTCAGCGGCCATGGTTCACGGGCCTAGCCGCTCCGTGGCATGTGGTATCTTCCAGGACCGGGGCACGAACCCATGTCCCCTGCATTGGCAGGCAGACTCTCAACCACTGCGCCACCAGAGAAGCCCTGAAAATATTTTGAACTTAACAAAAATGAAAATACAAATCGAAATTTGTGAGATGCAACTAAATTAGGGAAAAATATTAGAAAAGAATAAAGATTTCAAATCAATACTCTCAGGAAACTAAAATGAACAAACAAACAACAACAAAAAAACCCAAATTAAATCCACAGTAAGCAGAAGAAAAGATAAAAAAAATTAGGGTAGAAATAAATGAAATTAAAAACAGGAAATCAACAGAGAAAAGCAACAAAGCCAAAAGCTTGGTCATTGAAATGATCAGTGAAATTGATTAGACTCTAGCCAGGCTAACTAAGAAAAAAAGAGAGAAGACATAGATTACTAATATCAGAAACGATACCACTACAGATCCTATGGACATTAAAAGGATAATAAAGGAATATTATGAACAACTGTATATCCATAATTTGATAACCTGGAGAAAATGAACCAACCCCTTGAAAGACACAATCTACCAAAACTCACAAAAGGAGAAACAGTTAATCTGAATAGGACTACATATATTAAAGAAATTGAATAAATAATTAATAATCTTTCAAAACAGAAAGCACCAGGCCCAACATTGGTTCACTGGTGAATTCTGTTAAACATTTAAGGAACAAATGAGACCAATTCTGTAAAATATCTTCTATAAAATACCAGAGGAAATACTTCCTAACTTATTCTATGAAGTCAGCATTACCCTACTACCCAAACCGGGTGAAGACACTATAGGAATGAAAAACTACAGACCAAAATATCTCATGAATACAGATGCAAAAATCCTCATCAAAATATTAGTGAATCAAATCCCACAATGTACAAAAAGAATTATACAACAGGACCAAATAGAATTTAATCTACCTATGCAAGTCTGGCTCAATATTTCAAAATCAAATAACATAATTCAACAAGCTAGAAAAAAAATCATAGGATCATATCAATAGATGCAAAAACAGCAAGTAACAAAATCCAGGAGCCATTCAACGTAAAAACCTCAGTGAACTAGGCATAAAGGGAATACATCGTCAGTTTAATAAAGAACATCTACAAATAACCCATAGCTAACATTGTACTTCACGGTGAGACAATAGACGGCTTCCTACTAAGATCAAGAATAAGACAGTAAGGTAGATAGCTAGTGGGAAGTAGCCACATGGCACAGGGATATCGGCTCGGTGCTTTGTAACCGCCTGGAGGGGTGGGATAGGGAGGGTGGGAGGGCGGGAGACGCAAGAGGGAAGAGATATGGGAACATATGTGTATGTATAACTGATTCAGTTTGTTATAAAGCAGACACTAACACACCATTGTAAAGCAATTATACCCCAATAAAGATGTTAAAAAAAAAAGAATAAGACAATGATGTCACCTCTCATCATTCCTATTCAACATCATATTAGAAGTCCTAGCTAATACAATAAGGCAAGAAGAGAAAATAGAAGCTATACAAGAAGAAATTTTTTAAAAAGACAGCTGTATTTTTCACAGATGACATTACTGTCTATGAAGAAAATCTCAAAGAATCAAAAAAAACTGCTAAAATAAGTGATTATAGCAAGGTTGCAGATTACAACGTTAATATACAAAAGTCAATTGTTTTCTTACATATTAGTAATGAGTAATTGGTATTTGAAATTAAAATCACAATACCATTTACATTAACACGAAAAAAATGAAATATTCAGGTATAAACTGCACAAAATATGTATAAGATCTATAAGAATAAAACTGCAAAACTCTGATGAAGACATCAAGGAATATCTAAATAAATGGAGAGATATTCCATGTACATGGACAGGAAGATTCAATATTGTCAAAATATCACCTCCTCCTAACTTGATAGATTTCAATACAATCTCAATCAAAATTCCAGAATGTTACTTTGTAGATATTTACAGATTGATTTTAGAATTTATATAAAGAGGCAAAAGACCCAGAACAGCCAACATGATATTGAAGGAAAAGAACGAAATTGGAAGATTGACACTACTAGACCTCAAGACTTACTATAAAGCTCCAATAATCAAGACAGTGTGGGACTTCCCTGGTGGCGCAGTGGTTAAGAATCCACCTGCCAATGAAGGGGACACAGGTTCGAGCCCTGGTCCGGGAAGATGCCACATGCCATGGAGCAACTAAGCCAGTGCACCACAACTACTCAGCCTGCACTCTAGAGCTCGCGAGCCACAACTACTGAGCCTGCGTGCTACAACTACTGAAGCCTGCATGCCTAGAGCCCGTGCTCTGCAACAAGAAAAGCCACTGCAGTGAGAAGCCCACACACCTCAATGAAGAGTAGCCCCTGCTTGCTGCAACTAGAGAAAGCCCATGTGCAGCAAAGAAGACCCAATGCAGCCAAAAATAAATAAATGAAAAATAAATAAATTTTAAAAAAAGACAGTATGGTATTTGTGAAAGAACTGACCAATAGATCAATGAAGCAGAATGGTGAGCCCAGAAATAGACTTACACAAGTACAGTTAACTGATCTTTAACATGGAATAAGGGTAATTCAATGTAGATAGTCTTTTCAAAAAATGATGCTGAAACAGATGGATATCTACATGTAAAAAAAAATTTAAATAAATCTAGACACAGATCTTATACCCTCACAAATATTAACTCAAAATGGAGCATAGATCTAAATGTAAAACACAAAATAATCAAACAGCTAGAAGAATAAGAGAAAATATTAGTGATTCTGGGTTTCGCAATATTTTTAGATATAACACCGAAAGCACAACTGCATGGAAAAAAATTGATAAGTTGAACTTGATTAAAATTAAAAACTTCTGCTCTATGACACTGTTAAGAAAATCAAAAGACAAGCCAAAATTGAGAGAAAAGAATTGCAAAAGACATCATATGTGATAAATGACTGGTACCCAAAGTACATAAAGAACTTTTGAAACTCAACAATAAGAAAATGAACAACCCAATTTAAAAAATGGGCAAAAGACCTGAATAGATACCTCATCAAAGAAAGTATATAAATGGAAAATAAGCATATGAAAAAAATATTCAACACTGTATGTCACAGGGAATTGAAATTAAAACAACAAGATACCATCACATATCTTTAACACACTAGAAATCAAAACACTGACAACACCAAATCCTGGCAATGATGTGGAACATCAGGAACTCTTATTCTTTGCTGGCAGGAAAACAAAATGGCACAGTCACTGTGGAAGACAGTGTGGCAGCTTCTTATAAGACTAAACATACTTTTACCAGGCAATCCAGCAATTGTGCTTTGTGGTATTTAACCAAATGAGTAAAAACTTTATGTCCACACAAAACCTTTACACAAATGTTTATAGTAGCTTTATTCATAGTTGCCAAAACTTAGAAGCAAGAGAGATTTCCTTCAATGGGTGAATGGATAAACAAACTATGTTATATACATACAATGGAATATTACTCAGTGATAAAAAGAAATGAGCTATCAAGCCATGAAAAGACATGAAGGAAACTTAAGTGTATATTATGAACTCAATGAAGCCAATCTGAAAAGGCTACAAAACTGTATGATTCCAACTATATGACATTCTGGAAAAGGCAAAACTATGGAGACAGTAAAAAGATCAGTGGTTGCCAGGGGTTTAGCAGGTAGGAAGGGATAAATAAGCAAAGTGCAAATGATATTTAAGGCAGTGAAATTATTCTGTATGCTACTGTAATGGTGGGTATATGTCATTATACATTTTTTAAAACTTATAGAATATAAAACACAAAGAGTGAACACTAATGTAAACTGAGGAATTTAGTAAATAATAATGTAATAATCTTGGCTCATCAATTGTAACAAACAATTTTACTACACTGATGCATGATGAAAATAACAGGGGAAACAGCTGGGGAGCTATAAAGTACATGGGAGTACATGGGAACTCTATGTACTTTCCATTCAACTTTTCTGTAAACCTAAAACTGATCTAAAAAATAAAGTCTGTTAATTAATCAAACTAATAGGCCCTTAAACAGTACTTTCATCATCTTACTCACTTGTTAAAATGTATCATATTTATACTCCGTCTGACTTTCAAGGATTTTGTAATCTTCCATTTTATCAGTTCAGCATTATTTTAATTATTTCTAAGAGATATCCTCCATTGTAAGAATTTAGAATATATGCCTCATGTCCCCCATAAATAAATCATATTCATCCTGAATATATTCTTTCATTGTTGCTGTTTTTTCTTTGAAATTCGTTCATCTCCCTTCTGCTGATCTAATGATCCTACACCTTAAGATTATTCTCTCCCATAAAAACATCCCCAAAGACCCTAGCTTTTAGTAACCTTCTTCTCTCATTATAATTACAGTTTATACCACAAAATAAATGGCTACACTATATCTTCTACAGGCTGCTATGGTCCTCATAGGTAACAGTGCTCTCAACTAGATGGTAAGTTTATTATGATGTATATTGCAGAGTGGCAGAATCTGCCATCCCCTAATATGTCACTTTGGAAGAATTATCTTGAGCTAAGGGCACGTGAAAAACAGCAGGTACAGGAAGAGTGCTCTGACTTCCCCTTTTCCTCCTGAAAGCAGGAATAAAACTCTCATGTGAAAGATGCTCTCCCTACACCAGGAAGAAAAAAACATTCTTATCACCAGAGACAAGAAGTAGAGGCTGAGAGAAATCTGTACAAACAGACCTTGTTAAAAGAACTCATCTTCTTTACCTCCCCACATATTTTAGTTACACTTCCACAGCTGCCTCTCTTTGTTCAACCAAGTATAAAAACATTTAGGTTTCACCACTTCTTTGGGTCTTCACTTCCTTATGAAAGCTCCCATGTCACATAAATCCTGCATTAAATAAACGGGTATCCTTTCATCCTGTTAATCTGCCTTATGTCAATTTAATTTTAAGGCCCAACCAAAGACACTACGAGGGCAGAGCTAAACTTTTATTTCCCCTACAATATTCTTAAGTTTTACCCACAGCATTTTAGGAATTAACAGAAGCTTATTAATGGACTGAGTCCTAGGATATTATTTCAGCTTTTCTGGTAATCCAAGAATACTTGTATAATAATGATTGTATCCTCAAGAACAAAGAGAAAATGACATGCTAAGATCAGGAAACTCCCTTGAAAACTCAAGACATTAAATGTTTAAAGGTTTCTTAAGTTACCTATCAGACTTACACCTTGCAAGAGTAGCCAAACATTGAAAATATAATACATATAATACTGATAAAAAAGATATCAGTAACTTCTATAAAAATATCACATGATCTGATGCATTGATATTAAAAAAAAAAAACCAAAAAACTAGAACACTAACATACTTTGGGAAGGCAGAAAGGCTCCAATGGCATTAAAGACATTACTAAAGTTCATACAGTCATGCAATATGTAACATCTAATGTTACATGCCATAGGTGACACATCTGGTTTCTTGATCATAAGTATCAGTACCCCCATGAGCTATCTGTATTCAAAGTCAAGGTAAGAACCTTTACACTGACATGGGGTAGATTTAATCTACTGCTTAGAATCCCTACTTGCTGCACAACAATTTCAATAGGTTGATAAGTGTGGGAGAATGATTGGTATTACTATTCCACAGCATTTGCCATAAACTGGGCTAAAGTAAACAGGGTGGAAAGGAAAAATTCTGAAACATGAGAGAATATTATCAAAATATTAGACATAGTTATAGACTACTGGGAAATTAAGTATTCAGAAATGGCATAGTCAGGAGTATCATTCCCAAGCCCGAGAAGCTCCTATTACACATCAGTCTTTTCAATCATATAAAGATGGCAAATGTCAATGTATTGCTATAAACATGACTAATAATAGCAAATTTTCACACAAGGCATTATTAATATCAACTTTAGTTTAGGTTGGCTTAAATTTTTAATGAGAAACTTACCTTACAGAACTTGACTTCTGCCTCTAAATGATGAATGTATTGAGACTGGTCACTGATGATGGGAACAAAATTGTGTAGGGCAGGCATATCAGTTTCCTCATATTCTGATGATTTCTAAGGCAAAAATAAAAACAAATGAAGAATGTTTGGATTTAGCAAAGAATCATTTAATACCATCTCCATACTCAATTTAGCACTGATGTCATATAAACATAGTATAAACATAGACTAGGGAGATTGCTTCAAGATGGCAGAGTAGAAGGACATGCACTCACTCCCTCTTGCAAGAGCACCGGAATCACAACTAACTGCTGAAAAATCATCCACAGGAAGACACTGGAACTCACCAAAAAAGATACTCCACATCCAAAGACAAAGAACAAGCTGCAATGAGACAGTAGGAGGGACGCAATCACAATAATACCAAATCCCATAACCATGGGGTGGGGGACTCACAAACGGGAGAACACTTATACCACAGAAGTCCATCCACTGGAGTGAAGGTTCTGAGCCCCACGTCAGGCTTCCCAACCTGGGGTTCCAGCAATGGGAGGAGGAATTCCCAGAGATCCAGACTTTCAAGGCTAGCAGGATTTGACTGCAGGACTTCGACAGGACTGAGGGAAACATAGAATACACTCTTGGAAGGCACACACAAAGTAGTGTGCATCAGGACCCAGGGGTAGGAGCAGTGACCCCACAGGAGACTGAACCAGACCTACCTGCTAGTGTTGGAGGGTCTCCTGCAGAGGCAGGGGGTGGCTGTGGCTCACTGAAGGGACAAGGACACTGGCAGCAGAAGTTCTGGGAAGTACTCCTTGGCATGAGCCCTCCCGGAGTCTGCCATTAGCCCCACCAAAGAGCCTGTAGCCCCCACTGCTGGGTCGCCTCAGACCAAACAACCAACAGGGAGGGAACTCAGACCCACCCATGAGCAGACAAGCGGATTAAAGTTTTACTGAGTTCTGCCCACCAGAGCAACACCCAGTTCCACCCACCACCAGTCCCTCCCATCAGGAAGCCTGCACAAGCCTCTTAGACTCATCCACCAGAGGGCATACAGCAGAAGCAAGAAGAACTACAATCCTGCAGCCTGTGGAATGAAAACCACATTCACAGATAGACAAAATGAAAAGGCAGAGGACTATGTACCAGATGAAGGAACAAGATAAAACCCCAGAAAAACAACTAAACAAAGTGGAAATAGGCAACCTTCCAGAAAAAGAATTCAGAATAATCATAGTGAAGGTGATCCAGGACATCAGAAAAAGAATGGAGGCAAAGATCAAGAAGATGCAAGAAATGTTTAACAAAGACCTATAAGAATTAAAGGACAAACATCTAGAAGAATTAAACAACAAAAAACAGAGATGAATAATATAATAACTGAAATGAAAAACACACTAGAAGGAATCAATTGAAGGAAAACTGAGACAGAAGAACAGATAAGTGACCTGGAAGACAATGATGGAATTCACTGCCATTGAACAGAATAAAGAAAAAAGAATAAAAAGAAATGAAGACAGCCTAAGAGACCCTTGGGACAACATTAAATGCACCAACATTTGCATTATAGGGGTTCCAGAGGAGAAGAGAGAGAGAAACGACCTGAGAAAATATATGAAGAGATTATAGTGGAAAACTTCCCTAACATGGAAAAGGAAACACCCAGGTCCTGCAAGCGCAGAGTCCCAGGCAGGATAAACCAAAGGAGAAACACACTGAGACACACAGTAATCAAATTGACAAAAATTAAAGACAAAGAAAAATTATTAAAAGCAAAAAGGGAAAAACAACAAATAACATACAAGGGGAGCTTCCCTGGTGGCACAGTGGTTAAGAATCTGCCTGCCAATTCAGGGGACATGGGTTCAAGCCCTGGTCTAGGCAGATCCAACATGCTGTGGAGCAGCTAAGCCCATGCGCCACAACTACTGAGCTGGCACTCTAGAGCCCTCAAGCCACAACTACTGAGCCCTCATGCTACAAATACTGAAGCCCACATGCCTAGAGCCTGTGCTCTGCAAGAAGAGAAGCCACCACAAGAAGCCCGCACACAGTGAAGAGTAGTCCCCGCAGACCGCAACTAGAGAAAGCCCGCATGCAGCAATGAAGACCCAATGCAGCCAAAAAAACCAAAAAAAAAAGAAAAAAAAACCACACAAGGGAACTCCCATAAGGTTAACAGCTGATTTCTCAACAGAAACTCTACAAGCCAGAAAGGAGTGGCAAGATATACTTAAAGTGATTAAAGGGAAGAAACTACAACCAAGATTACTCTACCTAGCAAGGATCTCACTCAGATACTCTACCTAGCAAGGATCTCACTCAGGAGAAGAAAAGGACCTATTAAGAAAATGGTAATAGGAACATACATATCAATAATTACCTTAAATGTGAGTGGATTAAATGCTCCAACCAAAACACACAGATTGATTGAATGGATACAAAAACAAGACTAGTATATATGCTGTATACAAGAGATGCACTTCAGACCTAGGGACACATAGAGACTGAAAGTGAGGGGATGGAAAAAGATATTCCATGAAAATGGAAATCAAAAGAAAGCTGGAGTAGCAACACTTGTATCAGATCAAAAGACTTTAAAATGAAGAATGTTACAAGAGACAAGAAAGGACACTACATAATGATCAAGGGATCAATCCAAGAAGAAGATATAGCAATTATAAATATATATGCACCCAACATAGAAGCACCTCAATACATAAGCAAATGCTAATGGCTATAAAAGAGGTAATTGACAGTAACACACTAATATTGAGGGACTTTAACATCACACATACACCAATGGACAAATAATCCAGACAAAAAATTAATAAGGAAACACAAGCTTTAAATGACACAATAGACCAGTTAGATTTAATTGATATTTATAGGACATTCCATCCAAAAACAACAGTATACACTTTCTTCTCAAGTGCATATGGAATATTGTCCAGGATAGATCACATCTTGGGTCACAAATCAAGCCTTGGTAAATTTAAGAAAATTGAAATCATATCAAGCATCTTTTCCTACCACAACACTATGAGATTGGAAATAAATTACAGGGAAAAAACATAAAAAACACAAACATATGGAGGCTAAACCATATGTTACTAAATAACCAAGAGATCACTGAAGAAATCAAAAAGGAAGTTAAAAAACACCTACAGATACATGACAATGAAAACACGATGATCCAAAACAGATGGGATGCAGCAGAAGCGTTCTAAGAGGGAAGTTTATAGCAATACAATCCTACCTCAAGAAACAAGAAAAATCTCAAATAAACAATCTAACCTTACACCTAAAGGAACTAGAGAAAGAAGAACAAACAAAACCCAAAGTTAGTAGAAGGAAAGAAATCATAAAGATCAGAGCAGAAATAGAAACAAAGAAAACAATAGCAAAGATCAATAAAACTAATAGCTGGTTCTTTGAGAAGATGAACAAGATTGATAACCCTTTAGCCAGACTCATCAAGAAAAAGAGGGAGAAGACTCAAATTAATAAAATTAGAAACGAAAAAGGAGAACTTACAACAGACACTGCAGAAATACAAAGCATCATCAAAGACTAGTACAAGCAAAAGTATGCTAATAAAATGGACAACCTGGAAGAAATGGACAAATTCTTAGAAAAGCACAAACTTCTGAGACTGAACCAGAAGAAACAGAAAATATGAACAGACCAATCACAAGTAATGAAATTGAAACTGTGATTTAAAATCTTCCAACAAACAAAAGCCCAGGACCAGATGGCTTCACAGGTAAATACTATCATACATTTAGAGAAGAGCTAACACCTGTCCTTCTCAAACTCCTCCAGAAAACTGCAGAGGAAGGAACACTCCCAAACTCATTCTACAAGGCCACCATCACTCTGATACCAAAACCAGACAAAGATACTACAAAAAAAGAAAATTACAGACCAATATCACTGATGAACATAGATGCAAATATCCTCAACAAAATACTAGCAAACAGAATCCAACAACACATTAAAAGGAACATACACGGTGATCAAGTGGGATTTATCCATGGATGCAAGGATTCTTCAATATACTCAAATCAATGTGATATACCATATTAACAAACTGAAGAATAAAAACCATATGATCATCTCAATAGATGCAGAAAAAGCTTAAGACAAAATTCAACACCCATTATGATAAAAACTCTCCAGAAAATGGGCATAGAGGGAAACTACCTCAACATAATAAAGGCCATATATGACAAACCCACAGCAAACATCATTCCTGATGGTGAAAAACTGAAAGCATGTCCTCTAAGATCAGGAACAAGACAAGGATGTCCACTCTTGCCACTATTATTCAAGATAGTTTTGGAACTCCTAGCCATGGCAATCAGAGGGAAAAAAAGAAATAAAAGGAATACAAATTGGAAAAGAAGAAGTAAAACTGTCAGTGTTTGCAGAGGACATGATACTGTACATAGATAATCCTAAAAATACCACCAGAAAACTACTAGAGCTAATCAGTGAATTTGGTAAAGTTGCAGGGTACAAAATTAATGCACAGATCTCTTGCATTTCTACACACTAACAATGAAAGATCAGAAAGAGAAATTAAGGAAACAATCGCATTCACCATTGCAACAAAAGGAAAATACCTAGGAATAAACCTACCTAAGGAGACAAAAGACCTGTATGCAGCAAACTATAAGACACTGATGAAAGAAATTAAAGATGATACAAACAGATGGAGAGATATACCATGTTCTTGGATTGGAAGAATCAACATTGTGACAATGACTGTACTACCCAAAGCAGTCTACAGAGTCAATGCAATCCTTATCAAATTAGCAATGGCAATTTTTTACAGAACTAGAACAAAAAATCTTAAAATTTGTATGGAGACACAGAAGACCCCAAATAGCCAAAGCAATCTTGAGGGGAAAAAAACGTAGCTGGAGGAATCAGACTCCCTGACTTCAGACTACACTACAAAGCTACAGTAATCAAGACAATATGGTACTGGCACAAAAACAGAAATATAGATCAATGGAACAGGATAGAAAGCCCAGAGAGAAACCCATGCACCTATGGTCACCTAATCTCTGGCAAAGGAAGCAAGGATATACAATGGAGAAAAGACAGTCTCTTCAATAAGTGGTGCTGGGAAAACTGGACAGCTACATGTAAAAGAATGAAATTAGAACACTCCCTAACAAGATACACAAAAATAAACTCAAAATGGATTAAAGACCTAAATGTAAGACCGGACACTATAAAACTCTTAGAGGAAAACATAGGAAGAACACTGTTTGACATAAATCACAGCAAGATCTTTTTTGACCCACCTCCTAGAGTAATGGAAATAAAAACAAAAATAAACAAATGGGACCTAATGAAACTTAAAAGCTTTTGCGCAGCAAAGGAAACTATAAGCAAGACGAATAGACAACCCTCAGAATGGGAGAAAATATTTGCAAACAAATCAACGGACAAAGGATTAATCACCAAAATATATAAACAGCTCATGCAGTTCAATATTACAAAAACAAACAACCCAATCAAAATATGGTCAGAAGACCTAAATAGACATTCCTTCAAAGAAGATATACAGCATGCCAAGAGGCACATGAAAAGCTACTCAACGTCACTACTTATTAGAGAAATGCAAATCAAAACTGCAATGAGGTATCACGTCACACCGGTTAGAACGGGCATCATCATAAAATCTACAAACAACAAATGCTGGAGAGGGTGTGGAGAAAAGGGAACCCTCTTGCACTGTTGGTGGTAACGTAAATTGATACAGCCACTATGGAGAACAGTAAGGAGGTTCCTTAAAAAACTAAAAATAGAATTACCATATGGCCCAGCAATCCTACTACTGGGCGTATACCCAGAGAAACCCATAATTCAAAAAGACACACACACCCCAACGTTCATTGTAGCACTATTTACAATAGCCAGGTCATGGAAGCAACCTAAATGCCCATCGACAGACGAATGGATAAAGAAGATGTGGTACATATATACAATGGAATATTAGCCTTATAATGGAATGAAATTGGGTCATTTGTAGAGACGTGGATGGACCTAGAGACTGTCATACAGAGTGAAGTAAGTCAGAAAGAGAAAAACAAATATCGTATATTAAAACATATATGTGGAATCTAGAAAAATGGTACAGATGAACCGGTTTGCAAGGCAGAAATAGAGACACAGATGTAGAGAACAAATGTATGGACACCAATGGGGGGAAAGGGGGGTGATGAATTTGGAAACTGGGACAGTCATATATACACTAATATGTATAAAATAGATAACTAGTAAGAATCTGCTGTATAAAAAATAATTTACAAAAACATAGACTAGATCACAATGTCGCTAATAGTATTTATTTCTTCACCTATAAATTCCACAAATAGATAAGAATGAGGGATATGAATATCATTTTTTAAAGATGGACAGTGAAAGTGGTTGTAAAAAGCATATGGCAAATGGCAAAATGCTGGAGTAGTATAATTGGCTGGGATGAACTGCCTATTTGAGCCATCTGAAAATGTGATATCCTATTCAGTAATTCTGAGATAAAGGGACAGCTCTTCAAGAAACCACCATAGAAGAGGACTGCTAGCTAAAATTGCAGAACAAGCTGCCTGAAGGAGGGATTCTTTAGACAAATGTGCCAAATGTGTGTCAGTAAGGTAAAATTCTCTCTACTAAGGAGTACGTTAGCAAAACCTGATTTTTTATTTTTGACCCTAGTACTCAAGGCAATTTGAGACTCTGCTGTTCTGGAGCCTCCAAGACTAGAGTGCCAAAGCAGATACGTACAAAAACTGAGATACGCTGCACTGAGGACTCAATGAAGAGACGTCATAAAAAGTGTTAATTCTCTTTACTTCTGCAGCAGTCCTGGAATTGATTTTTTAATGTACACCTTACCTTATCCTAAAATGATTGTAAAATGGTTCATAAATCATACATCATACGATGATATTATTTAAAGAAAAGAGGAAGAGAGGAAAGGGAAAATGAGGTTCAACCAGTTAGATGAACCCAGAGGAAAGCTTGAGATGAGACACACAATCATTTTGTTTTTCAATCCAGCAGAAATTCCTATAAATGATGAAATACCAGCTCCCATGGCAGAATAATTCAGTAGAGCTTTGCTTCTGGGAATATTTAATAAATTTAAAAACCAAAGAGACTTTAATTAAATGAATTATCTGTGTTAAGTAGAAAGGAACTAATTATAATAATTAATATTAATAGAAAGGGGTTCGGTACATAGGCAAATATGAATTATTATTATGTGTATATAGGGGATAGTCAATGTGAAAATTAAAAACAAGCTTACGTCATATGGAAAATCTCCATATGAAATAACTTGTATATACTTTGAAGGGTTTATTATAATCTAGATGTCCACATTTTAAAATAACAAGTAATAATGTTTAGACATTTTCTATCTCAACACTGCCTCAGTTTCACTATCAATACAGCCACATATTTTTCATATGTCATATTGGCTATGAAACTGCATTCTAAAGGGTAACGTCTTCAAAAGCTACTTATTATGGTTATGGCTTATAATCATCACATGTAGGTCATATACATTTAGAGTCTAAGTTCCATTCTTTCACATAGCACCAATACAAATAGACCTGCGTATTGGTATATACAACTGATGATTTTGATGAGAGTCTTCTTGCCTATTTGAAGTCAATAAGTTTTGTAATATCACTGCTCAGTTTTACCTTTAAAATGCTAATAAGCATGTCTAAGCATTCAACAGATATAGCAACTTAATCTACTAGACTTAAAAGTACTCCATCCAAAAAAAAAAAAAAAAAAAAAGTACTCCATCCATGTGTGCTTAAGAGCATTCTAGAAACTAGGTGTCAACAGTAATAAATTCACTGAATGATGAAGTATTTTTTTAAAATTATAATTTATACCTATAAATATTGAATAGGAGTATGTAGTACATTTCTCTAAAGTGGGAATTAAACATGAAAGTATGTGTCAGGCTGGAATGAAGTGTTAATATAAGGGTACTTTTATGACATTTCAGCTGTGAGTAAAGGAAACTGACATGTCTCCAAGTTTCCAGCATGTAGCCTTGGTATCCAACTGTTACAGATACTGAAAATGCAAGGTGGTTATTGTTGCTATGACATTTTATATTTGTGTCATACTTCATAGGTTTCTAAAGAATTTTAAATATATGATCTTATCTTATTATTACAAAAACCCTGTGAGAAAGTACATAATAGACCCTAGATAGACCTAAAGCCTAGATTATTATTTTGACCATTTAAACCTGGCCAAATCCTTCCCTCACATATACCCTTTCCCCCACAGTACCCTTCCTTCACAGTACCCTTCCCTCACACCCACCCTGTCCTCACACCTATCTCAGGCTTTATATCACATTGCTTCAGTCAGAAATAATACACTCCGTCAAAGCAACAGCAATAGAAAACAGCTTCAGAAGAAGCAGAGTACAGCTTCTCGTATCACACAATTTTATAACCATATATTTTAAAATTTAGAATAAGATTACATAAAAGAGTAAAACAAAGGACTGCTAGAATTAAACAGTAAATTCTAAAAATAATAAAATATAGATATGCCCCTCTAAAAAAGCAATGGTTAATCTTTTCCATATATTGTTTCTTTTTTATATTTGCTAACAGTTGCAAAGTAAATTCTCCAAACTATTTCCTCACTCACATTTTTCAAGTAAAAAATAAATTAAAAAATCAGAATTCTCTCTGCCATGGAAGTCTCTCTTCTTCAGCCAAAATAATCAGAGGGAAAATAATTTCTTTTAACGTTTTACACTATTAGCAGGCCCTGCTCAGAATCTGTTTACAATATGTACTACTAAAATGACACAGTAAAATTAAAACATAGTTAGAAAAATAATGCTTTTGTCAGGTTGCAAAAGCTGATACTTACCAAAGGGGACAATTTTCGTCTTCTTGGAGATACCTCACTTTCCTTAGTTGCTTGTTGGCATAGCAAAGCTTTGAGTTGATTAACTATGGAGCAAAAGCGATGGGTTTATTCACCTTATTTTAGATCCATGGTTTATTATCACCCATCTATCCATCCATCGATCTAACAAATATTGTTTAAATATGTATTATGCACCACAAAATGTGCTACTGCCTGGGGACACAAAGACAAACAAGAAAACCTCTACCACTTAAGAGCTAAGAATCTTGCTTGTGAGCAAGAGGGATATAACTAACAGGTATAAAACTATATAATAAGTTCTAGGTAGACCTAGAGCTATGCATAGTGCTATGAAGAGGAAGCACATAATTGTTTTCACAGAGAAGACAATACGGTGAAGGATAAACAGGAGATTAGTGAGCAGAAAAGGGTGAGAAAAAATCCAGTTAGAATGCGTGGCTCATGCAAAGCACAGAAGCACGGCCATAGGTTGGTACGATTAGACCATGGCTTGAAAGATGGACAGTTGAAAGGAAAACAGAAAAATGAGGCTAAAGAGGCAGCTTGGATTCATCATAAGGAAATACTGCTACGACATCCTATAGGCATTGCGAAGTCAAAGAAAAAAAAATAAGCAAGGGAATTAGATTAGCTGATTTGTGTTTCTCGACTAAAATCCTAGCAGTAAAGGATAGACTGGAGTCATTACTGTACAGAGTTTAAAGAATTCACTGTGTGTCATTCAGGTCAGGACTGATGTTCACACTCACCAGCATGGCTGTGTTGCAGTTCATGCCAGGCATTCCCAGCATCCTCATTTCCTACACTGGTACTAAAAGAAGGATCCATTACGTCTTCTCCAATAGTGACATCACCTTCTCTCAGGGCACATTTCAATTGGTGAATGCTTCTACTGGCACGTTCTGTAACAACATGATGAAAATCAGGGCCAGTGAAATCTGGGCGACCAAAGGTACACTGACTCAAGAAGACAATTTCTAAAGGAAAAGCAATCATTTCTGATTTCATGGGGAAAAAAGCATAGTTTTGTTTCTAGCTTGCTGAGGAACATGCCAGAGGAAGTACGAGATTAAGTTCATGGGTTAGAAGTTAGACTTGATGATCTTTAAGGTCTCTGACACCTCAGTGATTGATATTCACTATATATAGCTCTATTGCTGAGGAGGACTGAATGGGAGAGCTTCTCCCCCCTCCACTCCTCCAAACAACAGCCTCACAGGGAAAGCACTATCCTAACCCCTCAATGCCTAAGACTCCCCTACCCCTTCTGGAGAGGGGTGGGTGGGCAAAACTGGCAAAAGGGACACCACCACACCAAGTTCCTGCCCAAGGAGGCCTCCTTGTCCCTGTAGGCCAGATGTCCCTCTAGCAGCAAGAGACATATGACTACCTGGCCTAGTTTTGATCAAGATTTGAACAGCTGACGCGCTTATAGCGGCAGCCTCTCTAGTATAGTCGTACTTACGTACTGCTGGCTGACTACATCTTACATGGAAATTCTTGGTTAGTGTACCTGACTACCCCTAGAATTGAAGCTTAAACTCACTAGCACATACTTAACATAAATAGTCTAAAATGAAGTATTTTAAGGTATATTATTCTAGTAGTTCATCTCTAAAAATAGCCCCCAAAGGACCCAGCCTCACATCCTTGCCCTCTCCCAGGTTGAAACTCAGTGGGCCTGTAACCTGCACTAACCAAGAGAATGCAATGGAAGGCACACCACGCCAGACCAGTCACATCTTTAAAACATCTGGTAGCTTCTGCTTCTACCTTCTCGGAACTCTGGTTTTTGTAAACCCCAAGCCAAACAAAGTAGGAAATCTGGCTACCTTGCTGGAGAGATTGTGAAGAGGCCATGTGGAAAGGAAAGCCCCTGAGACCACCACAGGGAGAAGGAGAGAAGCCCAGCCCCACTAACAGCCCAGTGGTCTCCTGATGACTCCAGCGCCAGAGGCCATCCACCTACAATGGCATGAAAGACACCCAAAAACTGCCCAGCTTGAGTCCAATTAACCCACAGATCTGTGAGAGATACTACAAATGCTTTTCTTTGTTGCTTCCTGCCATCAAGCTTTAGAGTGTCTTGTTAAGCAGCAATAGATAACTGAAATAATAATTCTGTGAAATATTTACCCAAAAACATCTTCAGCAAAGGATCGAAGTCTTACATTAATAACAGAACTATACTAATATAGTAATATTATACTGTACTATATGTTAATACTATACTATAATAATATACTAATGACACTGGTGATGACATTACTAATAATTCTACCCCATTTTATGGATATTTTACATGTATGACAACTGGAGAACCAGGCAATCAATTGGTAATTTCATTAATTAAAGTCCAGTTACTTCTTCAGGTTTAAACTTGTTATTTCTGCTAATCTCTTATGATTAAATTCCCCAGTTCCAATCTAGAAAACATTAACTATAACAAAAAAATGTTCCTTGTACATTAGAGCTGAAACCCAGATTTCACTCATCATTTTCAAATTTTGACATCTGTATTTGAAAGTTATTTTTAATTCATAAATTTACCAAATATTTACATATATCTAACATAGAAATTTATGTTAGAAAAAGATGAATTCCTATGCAAGTTCATGTATAGCTATTATCTATTTCATATGGATTCTATCTAAATAATTCTTAAGATTTTCAGAGGAGATCTTTTTTTTGCGGTACGCGGGCCTCTCACTGCTGTGGCCTCTCCCGCTGCGGTGCACAAGCTCCGAACGCGCAGGCTCAGCGGCCATGGCTCACGGGCCCAGCGGCTCCGCGGCATATGGGATCTTCCCGGACCAGGGCATGAACCCGTGACCCCTGCATCGGCAGGCAGACTCTCAACCACTGCGCCACCAGGGAAGCCCAGAGGAGATCTTTTTCTAAGTAAAAACTTTCTCTAATTCAGAGCAACACATAACAATGATGCCAATGAAGTTCTCTCTTTCTTCTGACCAAGGCCCTTCCTTGACAATTATATCTATTTCGTCTTGTGTACTCAGGAGAAAAAGCTCCTATTCCTTGTTACCTACATGGGAACCCTAAAAAAGCTATAAAACAGCTATCTTTTCATTACCAATCATGGATGGAAATATATTTATAAACATATATTCTACAGGACCTTGAAACATAGATTATACTTCCTCCAAGCTCATTAATTTAAGTTTGAAACCAGAAAAAAATAACCATAACTTAATAGAAAAAAAATATTCTCTATCTTACAAAATCTCTAATATAGGTTCTCTGCTTACAGCAACTCATTTTCTACCTTGATTAAACTAAAGAAAGCAGGTCTTTTAGGTCAGGGTTCAACAGTGAAATTCTACTACTAACTACACAAGAGACCCAGGGAATTTACCACTACAATTTTCTCCACGTCAATCATGTTTCCACGCAGACCTTTCTCTGACTGGAATTTGGAATTGATAACTAACCAAGCCTGGTCTCCTTTTACTCCTCATGAGTTTAAAGAGTCCAGATAAGATGCATTCCTGGTTTTAGTAAAATGAGAAGCAGCAAAAATAGTTTTTCAATAACTCAGTATTTTCTAAAGAGACTTGTTAAAAAGGAAAATCAAAGTGTTACTTGATAAGCAATTTAGTTCACAGAACATTAGACTTAATGCACTGAAATCTATGAATAAAGCACTTATCCTTACTGCATCCATTAAAAGGAAAGAGAGGGTTTGAATTACACTATAAGTGTGCTCTGTGGAGCCATCAAATGACTTCATCTATAAGACAAAGGATAATTATTTATTTATACCTAATCCGACTAAAAGCTAATAAGTGATATTAGGAAAAGGAAAGGAAATCTGAAAAAAATTGTGTAGTTGTAAATCCTTATAGGTAGACTTCTTTCATTAACTTACAATGATGGCAGAGCTTTATGAGCGCATTTAATCCCTTTCCTAATATTGTTTAATCTTTTAGAATTTTTAACATTCAAAGACCATGTGTTAAATTGCACTATGAAAATAGTATTATGTGAAATAGTAATATATTGAACTCAACAACCATCCCAAAGAAAAGTGATTACACAAGGTTAGGGGTTTTTTGCAACGAGTGACTTTAGTTGTTAGTATCAGAGATGAAGACAAGGAATTTCTAAGAACTGTGTCTTAAAACTAAAACTAAGGAGGTAAGTGATATTTTAAAGTCATTTCAATACTACATTTCTAAACATGGTCCATGTTTTTCAAATATATACATACTAACATAATTATACACTGCAACAGACAAACAGAATTAATCCTGAGGAATAACAACACTCAGATCTTTCAAGACAGACAAAACCGCACTTCTCTTCAACTGGAGCCACTGCAACTGAAGGCCCCATAATCCTTATTAAGAACACTGTTCCCCAGATGCAGTTATCTGCTGCTTTCATATAAGGAAACCAGATTAGACAGGAGGTTCCAGTTATGGTTTCCTATCCCACTGTTAATGGGCACAGCTTTATCTGTCTATAAATGAGAGATGGAAAGAATACTCATTTCCTCTTCTCTCCTGAGAGGACAGTAAGACATTTCACAATACATCCTGGTTTCTTCTCTCCAGCACCAACTATGGGCTGAATATAAACTTAATTACATTCTGCTAATTTTGGGGGGTTTTTGTTCTTCTTTCTCTAACGGCTTTAGGTGTAAGGTTAGGCTGTTTATTTGAGATTTTTCTTGTTTCTTGAGGTAGGATTGTATTGCTATAAACTTCCCTCTTAAAACTGCTTTTGCTGCATCCCATAGGTTTTGGGTTGGTTTGGGTTTTGTATTCATTGTCATTTGTTTCTAGGTATTTTTGATTTCCTCTTTGATTTCTTCTAGTAGCGTATTGTTTAGCCTCCATGTGTTTGTATTTTTTACAGTTTTTTTTTCCTGTAATTGATATCTAGTCTCATAGCGTTGTGGTTGCAAAAGATACTTGATATGATTTAAATTTTCTTAAATTTACCAAGGTTTAATTTGTGACCCAAGATATGATCTATCCTGGAGAATGTTCCATGAGCACTTGAGAAGAAAGTACATTCTGTTGTTTTGGATGGAATGTCCTATAAACTACCAATGGCATTTTTCACAGAAGTAGAACAAAAAATTTCACAATTTGTACAGAAACATGAAAGACCCCGAAGAGCCAGAGCAATCTTGAGAAAGAAACACAGAGCTGGAGGAATCAGGCTCCCTGACTTCAGACTATGCTACAAAGCTACAGTAATCAAGACAGTATGGTACTGGCACAAAAACAGAAATATAGATCAACGGAACAGGATAGAAAGCCCAGAGATAAACCCACACACATATAGTCACCTTATTTTTGATAAAGGAGGCAAGAATATACAATGGAGAAAAGACAACCTCTCCAATAAGTGGTGTTGGGCAAACTGGACAGCTACATGTAAAAGAATGAAATTAGAACACTCCCTAACACTGTATACAAAAATAAACTCAAAATGGATTAAAGACCTAAATGCAAGGCCAGACACTATAAAACTCTTAGAGGAAAACATAGGCAGAACACTCTATGACATAAATCACAGCAAGATCCTTTTTGACGCACCTCCTAGAGAAATGGAAATAAAAATAAACAAATGGGACCTAATGAAACCTAAAAGCTTTTGCACAGCAAAGGAAACCATAAACAAGACAAAAAGACAACCCCCAGAATGGGGGAAAATATTTGTAAATGAAGCAACTGACAAAGGATTAATCTCCAAAATATGCAAGCAGCTCATGCAGCTCAATATCAAAAAAACAACCCATCCAAAAATGGGCAGAAGACCTAAATAGGCATTTCTCCAAAGAAGATATACAGATCGCCAACAAACACATGAAAGGATGCTCAACATCACTAGTCATTAGAGAAATGTAAATCAAAACTACAATGAGGTATCACCTCACACTGGTCAGAATGGCCATCATCAAAAAATTTACAAACAATAAATGCTGGAGAGGGTGTGGAGAAAAGGGAACCCTCTTGCACTGTTGGTGGGAATGTTAATTGATACAGCCAGTATGGAGAACAGTATGGATGTTCCTTAAAAAACTATAAATAGAACTACCATATGACCCAGCAATCTCACTACTGGGCATATACCCTGAGAAAACCATAATTCAAAAGGAGTCATGTATCACAATGTTCATTGCAGCTCTATTTACAATAGCCAGGACATGGAAGCAAACTAAGTGTCCATCAACAGATGAATGGATAAAGAAGATGTGGCACATATATACAATGGAATATTACTCAGCCACAAAAAGAAACGAAACTGAGTTACTTGTAGTGAGGTGGATGGACCTAGAATCTGTCATACAGAGTGAAGTAGGTCAGAAAGAGAAAAACAAATACTGTATGCTAACACATATATATGGAATCTAAAAAAAAAAAAAAGGTTCTGAAGAACCTAGGGGCAGGACAGGAATAAAGATGCAGATGTAGAGAATGGACTTGAGGACATGGGAGGGAGAAGGGTAAGCTGGGATGAAGTGAGAGAGTGACATGGACATATATACACTACCAAATGTAAAATAGATAGCTAGTGGGAAGCAGCCACATAGCACAGGGAAATCAGCTCAGTGCTTTGTGACCACCTAGAGAGGTGGGATAGGGAGGGTGGGAGGGAGGCGATATGTGGATATATGTATAGCTGATTCACTTTGTTATAAAGCAGAAACTAACACACCATTGTAAAGCAATTATACTCCAATAAAGATGTTAAATAAAAGAGGCATGTTTTTTATAACAGAGCTGCATTAAAAAAAAAAAGAACATGTGGCACATATATACAATGGAATATTACTCAGACATAAAAAGGAACAAAATTGAACTATGTGTAGTGAGGTAGATGGACCTAGAGCATGCCATACAAAATGAAGTAAGTCAGAAAGAGAAAAACAAATACCATATGTTAACACATATATGTGGAATCTAAAAAAAAAAAAAAAAGGTTCTGATGAACCTAGGGGCAGGACAGGAATAAAGACACAGACATAGAGAATGGACTTGACATGGGGAGTGGAAAGGGTAAGCTGGGGCAAAGTGAGAGAGTGGCATATATACACTACCAAATGTAAAATAGATAGCTAGTGGCAAGCAGCCGCATAGCACAGGGAGATCAGCTCGGTGCTTTGTGACCACCTAGGGGGGTGGGATAGGGAGGGTGGGAGGGAGACGCAAGAGGGAAGGGATATGGTCATATATGTATACGTATAGCTGATTCACTTTGTTATACAGCAGAAACTAACACAACAATGTAAAGCAATAATACTCTAATAAAGATGTTAGGGAAGAAAAAAAACAGTGGCCAAGGGAAAAAGAGAAGAGGGTTTTTAATTAGAAAAATATGGATTCAGGGGGTGGGTGTGTGGGCAAGATGGACAAAGAGGGTCAAAAGGTACAAATTTCCAGTTATAAAATAAACTATGTCCTGGGATATAATGTGCAGCATGGTGACTATCATTAATAATACTGTGTTGTACATGTGAAGGGTAAATCTCAAATGTTCTCATCACAAGAAAAGCAATAATTAAAAAATTAAACTTAATTAAGAATACAAACACAAATACAACCTCTGAGTCCTACAGGATCATATGAACATAAATGTAAATAAATACTATTTCTGCTGGTCCACTATCCAAATATCAATCAATACAATGAGCACTGAAAAGGTTATTAAGCTGTTGACTGCCGAGAAATTTAAGTCTGTTTTATTCATTTTTGTAACCCAGTTGCTCTAGTTTCTAACTCCTAGCTCAACACTGAGCCTCTCTTCATCAAGATGCTTTTGAACAAAAGGGAAATATGTCCCTGTCTAGGAAGGATCATCACTTATATACATACTGTGCATTACTGATGTCTACATTCTCCATCTGTACTGGGAGATGTGAACAAGAATTATCCTGGTGACAGGGAGGCGGAACCACACCCAGTGAAGTGCTCAGCTGTCTCTGAGAAAACATGCAATGAACCATATCTCCCTAGGCCGAGCATGAGACGAGCCACAGTTCTTAAAGCACACTTAGACCAGGACAGACAAGCAGAAAAATGAAACCATGGCAAGATAAGAGACACATGTGTCTGTCCACACTTGACTGGGCCTCAGGTAGTTCAGAAGATTGTTGTCACTGTTTACTAGGGAACTGACAGGTAGTATGACCAAGATATAAACAGCATAATCCAAAATCAGAGAAAAAGAGCTTTGTAAATGGCAATTATAATAATGAAAGAGATTAAAAGTAGTGTGCAGAAACTACAAAATCTCAAAAAAATACTATCATAAGACTCTAAAAGCTGGAAAATGTGAAAATGGTTGGTGCCAGGAGTGAAAGATAATCCGAACAAGAATGTAAACATCTTAAGAGAGCAGTGTCTAGAAGATCATTAATGATAGATGGATGCTGGCAAATCAAGATTGACAACATGCATTATGAGGGATACACCTGGTATTTTTTTGGCACCAACTGAGAGGACTTATGCACCTGTCACTTTCCTGATAAAGAAGTAATCCTAGCCAGACTGGCAGAACTTAGGTAAAATTATCAGCCAATACAATCTGTACCCTTAATAGTAATTATTCTCATGTATGATTCTCACAAAGTAAATGTTATGAGCAATGCCTTGCTACTTCTAGATCATGGTTCTCAATCTTAGCACTATTGAAATTTGGACCTGATAATTCTTGACTGTAAGGTGATGTGTTGTGTTTGTATAGCAGCGTCCCTGGCCTCTACCCACTAGATGCCAGTAGACTCCTCCCTGCCAGTTGTGACAACCAAAACTGCCTCTGGACATTACCAGATGTTTCCTGGATGGAAAAAAAGTCACCCTGGTTGATAACTGCTGGTTTAGATTAATAAAACAAGATAGCCCCTGTTCGGTTTTAAAGAGAGACTTCCCACATTGCTACATTGTAACTACAGGCACCTCCTGATGAAAAGTGGTCAGGATAGTGAGCCATCCTGCCACTGTGGTAGGCAGTGCACAACCCATGGCAATCACTACCATGAGGCAGTTTTGATCCAGGTATCTGGAGTTGTTATATCTACTGTAATTAAAAACTTGAAATTCATATTTAGTTTCATTTTGTTTCCAGGCCTAATACATGAAGCAATAGTTGTACTCTAAGGCCATATTTCAGAGCTACTTTAGGTGATCATTCCTTTAAATATTCCAGTGGGCTTTGATGAAGCTCTCCCATAATCAAGGTTGCTTTAGCAAGTACACAAGCGCATGTCAAGGTACTTTCCCTACCTTTTGATCCTCAAAGGAGTAGCACTAAGTGAAAAGGTGGAAAACCTTAGCAAAAACTGGTGAAATGATCAGAGTTTAAGTCTTTTAAAAATCCCAAGAGTTAATATAATTATTCTCAGTATCTCAAAAGCTTGAGAACAACTTCATCTCTTTTTTCTGTCCAAACATGGCCAACATGTGAAAATGCCCTTACAATCTCATAACACTGAACCACTGTTTTGGTTCTACATTATTTCAGGATGACTATTTACTTGTAAAACACCCTTTTGGGGCTGCTAAATCCTGTCTTTTGCCTATTTTACCTCATTATTAGTAGGGAAGAAAAAATGGAATTCTACTAGCTTTTTGCTATTCTGGTAGAAGAAATGGTCATAAAAGTTAAAACTACTAAAAGCTATATAAGTATATAAAACAAAAAAGGAATATATGTAATTTAAATTTTATCAGCAAAAAAGTAAACTCAAATGTTTACAAACTTCATTTGCATTACCAATCCTTATTTATTAATAGCCAATAGTTCAATTTCTTTAATTTTTAGAAAAGAGAGATATGTTTCAGTCTGCGCTAAAACACCAAAATAATTTTCTCATTTTATAATAAATGCTTCCAGAGCCTTTATTACGTTGTTGCCTCAATGAGGCTGATAGTTAAACACATAAGCAAACATTAGCTATAGAGAATATGTGTGTGTGCATAAATATATACTATATATGGCAAAGAATATTTTAAAATTTTAGAAAACATTTAAGAAAAGAAAAAAACAAAAAGAAGAAGAAATACAAGTTTGATGAGTAAAACTGAGAAAAAGAGGAACTTTTACTTAAGTAGTTATACACAGGTTTTCTTAAGTCTGCCAAAGGTCCTGATGATATCACTTCTGGTTAATTCAGTGACCAAATTATTGACTAGTAAGATTAACACTGCTTTCCACAGATGTGAGTCCTTCTGTGGAATGAAAAAAACACTTTGTATGAATTGGAAAGATGCTCTATATTTTACTTGTGTACAATTGGCCCATCAATTTTATCTTCAGTTTTATCAAACTAGATCAACTTACAAAGAAAAGGATCACTCCCCCCAATTTTATATTTTCTTCCCATATTCAACCTCTCACTTTCTATGAACCTAGTTCCTTACTCTCATTTGTATATGAAAGAAACAGAACCATTATCATTCATGTGTTCCAATCCAGTGTTGATAGAAGGGACATTACAGATCCAGGGGTAGTGCCTGAAGGCGAACCAAGCTCTCATGTGTTTTGCTTGACCCACACAGTATAGGACAAAGGGAAAAGAATAAGAGAAAGTGAAGTGAAAAAAGAGGGAGGGAGCAAGAAAGTACCTGGAATGTTTTTAGAAAAAGCATAAAATGCCCAGTTTGGCCAGAGCCTCACCATTCCCTAGTGTCTTCCACTGACTCCACCACATATTTTGTCATCTGCTTGACTCCTAAAGGCAATAATTCTCCACCTAGTCCAAACTTTTCATATTCCAGATGAGGAAACAAGAATCCAAGAACAGTTTATTAACTTGCCTAAGGTAACATAGATGGTTATTAGAAAAGCAACAGTAAGAGTTGTAACTTGGATCCTAGTTCCACATTCTCTTCTTTGAATCTATCATACTCTTCCACAAATTCAATCTAGAGCCTAAAACACCAAAATGTTGAAAGAAAAAGGAGGAATCAGCATATAAAATGTATATAGAAAGTAAATGATGTATTCCTGTCTCGGTATAAGTTTGTTCCATTTCTTTATGCCCACCCAATCAAAGGTGGCCAGGAAGTTGAAGAATAGGTGAGTCATGTATACAGGTATAAAACTGTATCCATAGCTAACACTGCAGAAATAGACAAAACGTGATTCAGTTATTAAGGCTGGGACACTGAATTTCTAACAAGTTCTCTCCTTCTTTCTAACATCATATCCCTACATTCAAGTGTACAAAATTGAAAACAGCCTGAATTTCCTGTTATTCTGGTTTTCCTGACCCTTTCTTGGCTATAAATTAGTTTATTTTATACCTCATGACCTTGCACTATGATGTGTTGAATTTAAATTAGAGGAGGGGTACTTGCTATTCTGCCCAGTTATCAATATAATTCTGTGCGTCTTGAATTTTAGATGCCGAAAGAGTGAATGAACACCTAACCATATTGCCAGAAGACCTTCCAAGTCACTTCTGGTTCTAGATTAAACTCTGTGACTCCCAGGATACCTGGTATGCCCACTTTATACCACATTGAAAACTTTCAGATCATCTACTATGTAGGAATAATATTACAGATCTGTGGGGCAATGAAGTTTTCTAGTTTTTCTGCCAGATCTCTTACTTTGAAGAAGTCTTTCAACCACTCCAATTCTTACAGTGGGGGAATAGACAATCCAAAGCAGGAGTTATCCTTAGAGGGTGACTACATCTGAAAGGTGCCAGGGAAAGAATAAGAGGTGAGTGTAGAGCCTGCAGATGGGCTCTCTATTTCCATGGCTGCTCTAGGGTCATCAGACTCAAGGAGAGGCAAGAATTCCTCTTAAGTTTTAAAAGCAAGAAAGCAACATTGACTCTGCTTTTCACATCAGAACTTCAAATTCTTCATATACTATAATAGTACCAAAAATTGTGTTTAAAGTAAAGAAATGAGGAAAAGCTATAAAAAAAATGAGAGACTATCATGGGAAAATTATAAAAGCATTTTGCATTTTAATATGCCCACTTCCTTGCTAAATACAACTGAAAGAATTAGTAATGATTACATGTACAGTTATTTAGAAACCAGAGGAATAACTTGTGAGGAAAGACCAAGAATACCTAT
The DNA here is from genome assembly GCF_003676395.1 of Aethalodelphis obliquidens. Classification (NCBI taxonomy): domain Eukaryota; kingdom Metazoa; phylum Chordata; class Mammalia; order Artiodactyla; family Delphinidae; genus Aethalodelphis; species Aethalodelphis obliquidens. Next base: position 23,703,888 of record NW_020837968.1, read on the forward strand.
TACCTCTTCTTTAAGCATGAACTAGACAAGTCATTTTGGGGAGGTAATGGTGGATAGACAAGACCCAAACAAAAGAACTTTAAATTGCATTTTATCTGCCTGCATAGTACCACAATTCTCAAGTTATTAGGCACAAAACGCTTAAAATAATGAAATTTCATATACAAAATAATGCCACCATACTGTGTTTATTCAGAAACACACATTTTGACGTTAAAGGGAATTATCCTATCTAAGAGTGGTAATTTATACGTGTGAAGTGAAGAACTTCTGATCGTGCTTCATTTCAATATTAGTTCTGTTTTGTTTCCTTCCATAAGCTATTATATAAACTAAATAAACCTGAAAATTAAAATGCTACTTAATAAACAATAAAATAAGTCCTGAAAACCCATGAAAAATTTCAAGTTTCATTTCTTGATTCATTGTTAAAACTATCACTAAAAATTAATAAAAAACAAACTAACTTTTTTCTCTGCTTTATTTGCTCTTGATTATAAATGTTTTCACTACTTTATATTGTTATAACAGTAAATTTTAAATTTATTTTAAAATGAATTATCTTTGAATAAAAACTCTTCACTATAATTACTGAAAGCAGTATCGTGGGTATTAAATATAGTACTATAACATTAGTTTGAAATTAACTACTGCATCAAGTCTAATATTAAATAGCCTCTAATACTTAAGTAAAGATTCAAATTAAGGTTAAAGGAGGAGAAGCACTAGGAGAAACATAATGGAAAACAAGATTTTTTTACCGACCTCAAAAATTAAATGCCACTGGTATTATTGCACACAGTATTTTTCTTGCTTTCAAATGAAAAGTTACAAGTGGTTATTTCTGTATCTAACAGCTCTTGAAACCTCAGGAGGCTGATGAAGGTATTCATTCAGACCAATTATTTTATTCTTGCAGTTTGAATACTGAGAATGTTGACAGTTTGTAACACTGTTGACAGATGGAAACAATAAATAATAACCCTTTCAAAGTCTAGACTCACTAGAAGATAAATTTGCTAATCAAACAATAAATAATAGCCCTTTCAAAATCTAGACTCAGTAGAAGATAAATTTTCTAATCTCCTTGAAAAATCTTCACTTTGCTACAAGTACCAATTATAAATAGCAGCTAACATTTAATGAGTGCGTATGTGCCAAACACTGATCTTTACCCTTCTTTTTTATCATAGTAATCTGTAATTATTTTGTTTACCGTGCTTCACTGCATTAATCCAGAGGCTCCCTGAGGACAGTCACTTTGTCTAGTTCCTTACGGTATCCCCAGCATTTGGTATGTCTAACATATAGTAGGCACTAAATTAATAAATGAGTCAGTGCTTTAAATGCTTTAAATATTTTTTAAGCTGTTGGTCATGGCCTAAATGGTTAAGAAAATGCAAAAGAACAGAAAGTAGGGTGAATTACATCTAGTAGAATAAATATTCTTTAATGAAACTTTTCTTTTAGTCTATATGTCTATGCCCCATACAAAATACATTTCTTATTTATGGCTAAGATTAAAAAAAAAAGCCTGAAAATCATTGCTTTATGTGAATTATTTTATTTGCTCCTCACAAGAACCCTGCAGACAATATCATAACTTCTACTTTAAAATAAGAGAAATGAGGTTTCTAGATGTTATATATGATGTTCAAGATGATAGAGCTATCTACAAGTATATCACTTCTTCAGCTACTCATAGGGTACTATAGTAATAAAATCTGAATTAACTAAAAAAAGTTTCAGTAATAGTTAATTGTAATATAATAAAGAAAAACATAGGCTTTTAAGGCAGACAGGTCTGACTGAATTTAATACCTGGCTCTGCCACTAACTAGCTATGTTGGCTTTGGCCTAACTTAACCTCTTTGCACCTCTATTTCCCCATGTCTAGAAGAGGGACATTCATAAGATTGTAAGTTTTAAGTGATTTAATGTATGTAAATAGCCTAGACCACTAAATAGAACCTGTTGTGATTAAAATAATTATTAGTGGGTTTTTTTCCTGGTCCAATAAATCACATTCAATCCACTACACCATAATCTGAATGTGTAAATAGAGCGCATCAGGAATTTACTGGATTATAAAGAGAAGTATGGGAACTGGGCAAAACTGGCATTGAGCCGTCCAAGAGTTTCTGCCGGCGCCGGGTAAAAAAAGATGCCCAAGAAAAGATCAGGCAGTTGGTTCAGGTAACTATGGGAATCAAGGGAAACAACGTTGCTTAAACGTAAAAACAAACACAACTATTTAATCTTTCCACAGCAACATCCATCTTCTTCCTCTGCGTTCTGGCTAGGGCCGAACCAAGGTGTTAGGAAACGCCCCTGGTCAGCTCCCGTCCATTAGGCCCTGCTATCAAGGGGCTAGGGCACAGAGGTTCCGAGCAACTCACCCCGGAGACTCCGTTGATACTGCCCCAGAATCTCCTCCAGGGCAGAGTTCTCCGGGGACTTCGCCATGAACACACTCGGGGCCCAGAGATGGGAGTTGCGTGGGGAAGTGTCCAGTGTTCTCCCCTCGGAGTGCAAGAGGCCTCAGCCCCCGGAAAGGGCCCACCGACTTCCTGCTGCTGCTGTCACTGGGGAGCACAGAACCCCGTACTGAGCTCTCCAGCCTCTTCCCACCCACGGGCCCTCGTGGTGGACGTCGGAAGTTGTAGTCCACAGTGTCCGGGCTTACAGTGTCGAAGCTCCTAAGAGCACTCCCAATGAAACTACAATTCCCAGAGGGCAACGCGCTCCAAGCTCAAGCTTTGGCGGTTTGGCGGCAAGTTCCGGTTGCCAAGAGACTCCTTGGAGGCTCCGCCCATTTCTGTAGCCCAGCCAGGCTTAGTCCTGCCTTCAACCCATCCTGCTGTCTGGACCACCTAACTGACAGAAAGGGCTCACTGAAAGCCTTTACTCTTCTAAATTCGCTTATATGCTGTTGATCCTTGAGCCTTCTCAAGAACGCAAATAACAAGCTCAACACCCTTCAGCCGCAACATCTGCCAACACGGCGAAATAAATTCTCAAGAAAAAGAAGCTCTGAATCTCCCAAACAGCGTAGATCGTGAAGGCGGCTGACACTACCAATCTTAGCACGCCCAGCGACCCGACCACAGCTTGGAGTTGGCGCACTGCCGGCTGGGAACTGTAGTCCTTGCCGGTTGCGGTCCCAGCTAAAGCCCGGGTCCTCTTCATTGTTGAAGCTGGTCTTTGGTATACGCCTGCGTAGTCGGCAGCTGGAGAGGCCTGTGGGTGAGACCCCCCCCCACCCCGCACAACCCCTTTTCATTGTCTGTGCTTGGCGCTTGCGCAGTAGGAGTTCGCTGGGACTGGGTCGGACCAGGGGTAGGGCTGGGCTCCTCGCCCTCTCCCCGGGCGCCTGCGCACTGGGCGGCCGCTCCTTGCCGTTACCGCTATGTGCGGAGCGTGTGCGGAATAACGTTATTGCCCAGCGGCGCCGAGGGGCCGAGAGCTCGACCGCGGCGGCGGCGACGACGACAGGGTGGGGGAGGACGCTTGCGAGAGACTCACGGGACGCGGTGCGCCCCGCCCCCCCGTCCGGTCCCTCTCAGCAGTGAGGGGTAAGTGATGCGCTCCGATGCCGTCGCCTCCGCCTTTCCACATCCTTCTTTTCGGGTTTGCAGCGGGGGCTCGGGCGCGGCCCGCGGCGGGAGGGGTTGAGGGCCGGCGGCGAGGGGCGCTTCCCTGAGGCTTCGCGTGCCGCCCCCGCCCCGGACCTGGGACTCGGCGGGGGCACCCCTCCCCCCCACCGCCCCCCAACCCTGCGTCCCCGGGCCCTGCGTCCCGGCTTCCCCTGCAAGTGTCCACGTATTGAGTCGTCTCTGGCTCTCCTGGCTTTGTGCAGCCCCCTCCGCCCCAGCAGTTTGCAGGGGTGCGGGCGGAGCAGCGGAGGGAATGGCTACGCTGCTACTGGAGAAGGGGTTTTCCCGATCGGAGCAGCTCCCAATGTCGTTTCTTTTTGTGTGGTTGGTTTTGGTTTGGGGTGGTCCGGCGAGGAGCCTTTCGGACGCGGTGGGAGGGCGTGGAAGACGTGGTGTCACGCACCCGCCAGGCGACAGCACCCGCTCAGGCTGTGGCTCTGTAGTAACCCGGGGGAGGAGAGAGTAGCTTCCTGTCGACTTCATTGTCCTGAAATTCAAATGTGGGCTTTGGTATGGGTCCCTTCATTTTATGTAAGGAAAAGAAAAATTAGCAGCTGCCTAACAAGGGGCGGGAAGATGTGGGATTTGTACCCTAAGTCATAGTATCTGTTTTTTTAGTGTTTAGCAGAGTTTTACTTGGAGAATGTAAGCTCCTGGAAGACAAGGACAGTACCTGTCCAAGCATTGCCAAGGTGATCCATATAAAATTACTAGCTCACGATGAAGAATGGACCAGGAAGGGCCTGACGACGAAGCTGTTTGTGTAGCAGGAAAATGAACCAGCAGAATGTTTTTTCATAGGGTGGGTAACGCATTCACGTGCCTAAGGGAATAGGTTAGGATACATCTTTACGTTTTGTTTTTTAAGCATTCAAAATCAAACATAGGCCTGGTACATTTCTGTTTCTGAATTTTTTATTCATATTTTTATTCTCTTAATGAAAATTCATCCAGTTGGGAGAAATGTGGTGAAGCAGATAACGTACTTGATTGAAAATGCATCTTTTAAAATGATTTGATTATTAATCTTACAACCGTTTGCTGGCATTAAAACAAGCAAAAGAGAGATTGAAGCCGGATGGGGAGGAGCAGGTGGAGGAATGATGTGAGAGGAGAAAGTGACATTATGAATACGGTATCCAGATCTTCACTGATATAACCCTAGCTGGGTATGCCGCAATGATTTAGGAATTCAGCTCTGGAAATATTACATTGCAAGTTACAAACCATTTTGTATTTTTCTGCCATTGTTTTTTAAAAAGTAAAACCAGTGCTGCTTTTACTTTTTCCTAACTTTGCAAATATTGTAGAATTTTGGTGTTTTAAAACTGAAGAGTCTAAATGCATTTGACAGAGAAAGAGGAAGACATTAAAACTTGGAAAGTTAACTGACTTGGCTGTCCAAGCCAAACTGCTAATGAAAGGCAGAGTCCAATAAAACCAAGGTCTCTTCTGCAATGTGCTCTTTTCAGCTGTGTCCCCTAGTCCCCCTACCCTGTGAAAATTTATGGAAAGCTTCTCTGCATGCTCTTTGAGTTGTCTGTGACAATCAAGTTCATTGATACCTCATAGTTGTATTAGTCTAGTCTTTTTCTTTTGATGTGAAAGTAATAATTCTAATGAAGTGGAACTATAGTTTTATAAATTAACTTACTGATATAGGAAGAGATGTCTTAACATGGGCTTTTCATAAAAATGGAAACTGTTGGAATTTTTTCCCTACTTATCAGTAACCATATTTTAATAATATTTTCTGCTATTCGGTAGTATTTTATAATATGATCAACTCTATAAACTCTGAAAAATGAAATTGCTACATAACAAGAACCCATGAAGTTCAGTTTTCTTCAATTAATGAATTTTATTATTTTCAACTTAAAAAAGCTTACTTTTTGAGGAAAAAATTCATGTTTAACCTTTTTATTAAAATTGAATTTGTGCTCTTTTATTAAGTTGATTTTGCCATAAAGTGCTTTTTTGTTTTCTTATACTTTTTATCCCTTAATTCCACATTGTATTTTAATCGACTTTTTTAAATAGATCTTTATTGGAGTATAATTGCTTCACAATACTGTGTTAGTTTCTGTTGTACAACAAAGTGAATCAGCCATATGCATACATACATCCCCATATCCCCTCCCTCTTGAGCCTCATTCCCACCCTCCCTATCCCACCTCTGTAGGTCATTGCAAAGCACCAAGCTGATCTCCCTGCGCTATGCTGCTGCTTCCCACCGGCTAACTATTTTACATTCAGTAGTGTATATATGTCGATGCTACTCTCACTTTGCCCCAGCTTTGCCCTCCTGCCCCCACTCCCCCGTGTCCTCAAGTTCATTTTCTATGTCTGCATCTTCATTCCTGCCCTGCCACTAGGTTCATCAGTACCATTTTTTTTTTTTTTTTTTAGATTCCGTATATATGTGTTAGCATATGGTATTTGTTTTTCTCTTTCTGACTTACTTCACTCTGTATGACAGATTCTAGGTCCGTCCACCTCACTACAAATAACTCAATTTCATTTCTTTTTATGGCAGAGTAATATTACAATGTATATATGTGCCACATCTTCTATATCCATTCATCTGTCGATGGGCATTTAGGTTGGTCCCACATCCTGGCTGTTGTACATAGTGCTGCAGTGAACAGTGTGGTACATGTCTCTTTTTTGTTTGTTTTTAAAATTTATTTATTTTATTTTATTTTTGGCTGTGTTGGGTCTTCATTTCTGTGCGAGGGCTTTCTCTAGTTGCTGCGAGCGGGGGCCACTCTTCATCGCGGTGCGCGGGCCTCTCACTGTCGCGGAGCACATGCTGCAGACACGCAGGCTCAGTAGTTGCTCCATGGCATGTGGGATCTTCCCAGACCAGGGCTCGAACCCGTGTCCCCTGCATTGGCAGGCAGATTCTCAATCACTGCACCACCAGGGAAGCCCACATGTCTCTTTTTGAATTATGGTTTTCTCGGGGTGTATGCCCAGTAATGGGATTGCTGGGTCATATGGTAGTTCTATTTTTAGTTTTGTTTTTTTTTTTGCTGTACACGGGCCTCTCACTGTCGTGGCCTCTCCCATTGTGGAACACAGGCTCCGGACACACAGGCTCAGCGGCCATGGCTCACGGGCCTACCCGCTCCACAGCATGTGGGATCCTCCCGGACCGGGGCACGAACCCGTGTCCCCTGCATCGGCAGGCGGACTCTCAACCACTGCGCCACCAGGGAAGCCCTTTAGTTGTATTTTAATAGACTTTTAAAAAAAGAATTAGTATATTTCTTAAATTTCAATTTACTTAAAAAATAATCTGTAATTCACCATGTGGAATTATATTAAATCAAACTTGAAATGTATTTTACTGTTAAATTTCATGGTGTGCTAAAATTACTTTGTATGGAAGTAAATAACCGTCTACATGTTTTCCAACTTTAAAAAAATTATCATGCGTTATGTCTATTAATGTAAATATCAAGGTGCTTTTAAAAATTCTATGCTTAGGGATTTATTTGTTATAAGTATCAGTTTGTTGTTTCATTTTATCACTTAAAAAACCAAAATAAACTAGTTTTATTGGGCTTCCCTGGTGACACAGTGGTTGAGAGTCCGCCTGCCGATGCAGGGGACACGGATTCGTGCCCTGGTCTGGGAGGATCCCACATGCCGCGGAGCGGTTGGGCCCGTGAGCCATGGCCGCTGAGCCTGTGCGTCCGGAGCGTGTGCTCCGCAATGGGAGAGGCCACAACAGTGAGAGGCCTGCGTACTGCAAAAAACAAACAAACAAACAAAACTAGTTTTATTGTTGCATCTGATATCATTCATCTAGTACTGAATACTGTATCTGTTTGAACTTGTCAACATGTTTTTTATTCAACAAAATTCTGTAGTGATTTGTTTTTTCTTTATCATGAACATTGGGGGGTTAAGCAGTACACTGTTATAATAGATATCTAACAGCATGATATTAAATTGCCAACTAAAATATCTGTATAGTTGTCAATTATTTTGCAAGTATAAGAAAAAAAGGAATTACATACCATACGAAAAATTCTGGTGGGTAGATAATATTGGCTGGAGCATTAAGTGTTGATATGTTTCAGTAAGAAATGGGTTTCATCTAATGGGGAGAAACCTCAGACTATTTTTATTTCATAAACTTTTGTTAATAACCAAGATTTCTAATAGCTACCCTTGGTGAAATGGGTCTTTATTTACTCAGATATTTCTTGAGGGAAGTGCTCACCAATGAGGTAGCCAGTGTGGGCTATCTAAAAGAGTAAGAAAACATCTGTCTGGTAGTAGGCTTGCTTAAACTGGATATATAGTCCAGTTTAGTTGAAATGATTATGCAACAGTATAATTTTTTTGCCAAAACGAATGACATAGTTGACATGTACTAAAAGTAAACCCCACTTTTGTGTCAAAGGTAGAAAGGAAATCAACAAAAGCAAGGTTATAAAAATTTCTTTCATCCAGTAGAGATTATGTGAAGCATAGAAGTGGAAATGAATCCTAAGTGTGCATTGCTTAGGTTTGAAAAGCAAAGAACGAGACAGCAGAGAGTAAGTCCTTATTTAAGTATATAAATGGCTAATAAATAATAGAAAATATTATCCTTTGGAACATAATATTTACTGAATAAGTGAGTAATATCTACTGTGTATTAAGCACTTACTAAGTGCCAGACATTGTGTGTGTCTATGCATAATTCATGCAGCAGTTGTGTAAGTAAGGTATTATTTTACACTTAAAGTTGAGAATACTTGAGGTCCAGAGTTAGTGAATAATTTTGCCTCTCTGTCACACATTATTAAGTGGTAAAGCCTATAACTGAACCTTTGTCTTTTTGACTAAAGCCAAAATTCTTTCCACTCATATTTTTCAGTAAGTTATAAAAGGCAACATTTATTCCCTTCTAATTCACAAAAGTTTAGAATTAGAGGAGACTTTAGAAATCATCTCAAACAATGTGCTGCTTACTACTAATATCCCTGAGATCTTATTGAGTCCAGCTTTTCCATGAGAAACACTTGCATGAAAAAATGGGCGTAGGATGGTAATTTCGCTTTTGAAAAATGTAATAGAAAGATTTTACTAAACTGAGCTAGTATCTGCTTTACTGTGTAACTTCTTCTATTGGTTGCAGTTCTATCTTTAAGAGTAAGATACAGTAAGGTTTTTCTCAATATATTGGGTCTCTGTTAAGTTCTCCCTCTTCTAAATTAAATACTACAACCCCTACAACTTCATGTGATACAGTTTCCTTTACCTTCCTCATATCTGTCACTAGATACAATCAGTTTTGTCAGTGCTATTCTTTTTTGTTGTGATTCTGTTTCCAGCTTTAGTTCTGCAGTTGTGGTCTGAATGCAGTGTAGTGAAATTACCCCTTTTCTTAATTCAAGCCATACACTTGTGTTTACGGTCTAAAATTTCATTAACTCTAACAACAGTAATGTCTTGCCAGTTCTAAGCAAAAAAAAAGAGAGAAAAATGTTATGTGGCTTTTCAAGTTATATTTATCCAATTCAAGGGATTATTTTTTTTTTTACATTCTGTATTTCTACTTTTCTAATGTTAAAATAACCTTTTTTTATGAAATGATAGTGTTAGTAGGTGGTAAGTTTCTTTAGATATTTGTCTTTGGGTTTTGTTTTCGTGTTTTTACATAAGCAATAAAAAGTTAGTCTTTTGGGACTTCCCTGGTGGCGCAGTGGTTGAGAGTCTGCCTGCCGACACGGGGAGGCGTGGGTTCGTGCCCCGGTCCGGGAGGATCCCACGTGCCACGGAGCGGCTGGGCCAGTGAGCCGTGGCCGCTGGGCCTGTGCGTCCGGAGCCTGTGCTCCGCAACGGGAGAGGCCACCTTTGTTGTTTCCTATTTTGTTTTTTGAAAAATTTGTCTGGAAATCACTGGTGTAGGCAACATAAACCCGCATCTTTTGTATGTTAAGATCTTTCCCATTCTGTATATACATGTAGATGATGTTTTTTAAGCAATATGTACCTTTAACCCTTTTAAATATCATCTACTTGAGTGTAGTTAAAAGTTGAGATCTTTTTTAAAATTTTATTATTTTTGGCTGTGTTGGGTCTTCGTTGCTGCGCACAGGCTTTCTCTAGTTGTGGCGAGTGGGGGTTACTCTTTGTTGTGATGCGTGGGCTTCTCATTGCGGTGGCTTCTCTTGTTGCGGAGCACGGACTCTAGAGCGCAGGCTCAGTAGTTGTGGCGCACGGGCTTAGTTGCTCCGTGGCATGTGGGATCTTCCCGGACCAGGGCTCGAGCCTGTGTCCCCTGCTTTGGCAAGCGGATTCTTAACCACTGCGCCACCAGGGAAGTCCTTGAAACCTTCTTAAATAATGATGCTGTCATCCAAGGGATTAGCTTCTCTTCCTGGCTTTTTGACATTTATAAATTTAACAAGCAAGCCCTCTTATGTCTTCATCTTGTGCATGTATTGGATATAGCCAAGGACATACCATGCAAATTTATAAATAGAATAAAAGTTACATAAATTAAGTATGCTGGAGGAAAAAGGTGACAAAAAGATACCGAAAACCATTTCAATGCTTTGTTTTTAGTTAAGGAGAAAATCATTATATTCTCTAATACTAAGGGAGTTGGTTGAAGCTTACTGTCTGGTGGAGATGTGGATAATTATATAATTATATTATATGAAGTCAAGTAAGCGTAGATGCTGTGAGTAAAAATGAATTAGGTAAAGGGATAGAGAGTGGTGGACTGCTATTTTTTATTTATTTTTAAATAGTCATTCAAATAACACATTAAAATTGTTCAAAAAAAACAAACAATATTTTAAAAACAAACAATGTGAAAAATCCTCCCACCCATCTACCTTATCTGCTGAGTTAATAGGTAACTTTCATGTATCTTTCCAGTGAATTTGTTTTCAATTTAAGTAAATACAGTATATATTTTTAACCTACTTACCTCTTTTTACACTAAAGATAGCCTCTTTATACAAAAAAGAGGCATCTAGAGAGCTACTATTTTAGTGACTGGTTAGGGAATACCACTCTTTGAGGTGTCATTTAGCAGAGACTTATGTAAGGAAGCACACCATGTAGATATCTGGTTGGAGAGTGCTCTGGTCCTGGACAGGAATGGGATGAATGAATTCAGAGAACAAAGAGGCCACTGGCTGGATATGAGCAAGAGGAAGGAAGAATAGGAGGAAACGAGGTTCGATAGAGATTGTATTGGTTGACTTTATTTAAAATGCCTTGGGAGTTCATTGGAGTGTTTTGAGAAGGGGAGACTAACTTTTTATTGCTTATGTAAAAACACGGAAACAAAACCCGAAGACAAATATCTAAAGAAACTTACCACCTACTAACTCTATCATTTCATAAAAAAAGTTTAACATTAGAAAAGTAGAAATACAGAATGTAAAAAAAATAATAATCCCTTGAATTGGATAAAAGAAAAAAATCCCTTGAATTGGACAAAAGAATTGGCTTACATTTTTAAAATATGGTTCTGGCTGTTTTGTGGATAATAGACTGGAGGGGAACAAAATGGGAACAGGGAGATGAGTTAAGAGACTATTGGAATACCTTAAACTGAGGTGTTAATGGTTTAGGCTAGAGTGATAGTGTTGGAGATAGTGAAGGTTATTAGGTTCTGGTTTTAAAAAATCAAGAGTTTTGGACATGTTAGGTTTGAAATGTCTATTAAATGTCCAAGTGGAGATAATCAAGTAGGCAGCTGAATATTCAAGTCTAGATTTCACAGGAGAGGTTGGGACTGAATATATTTAAATTTTAAGCATCACCAGTAGACCATATTTAAAACTCTAGGACTGGAAGACATCACTTAGGTTGAGAGTTTGAGAGTAATTAGATTAAGAGGTCCAAGAAAGAATTGTACCTGATACTCTCCAATAGTGAAAGCTTAGCAAGAGAGAAGGAGCCATCAAGGATTGAAAAGAGGTGGCCGGTGAGGTAATGAGTGTGGTGTCCCAGAAGACAAGGAAAGGAAGTGTGTTTAGGGACTTCCCTGGCAGTCCAGTGGTCAGGACTCTGCGCTTCCACTGCATGGGGCACAGGTTTGATCCCTGGTTGGGGAACTGAGATCCCACAAGCTGCGAGGTATGGCCAAAATAAAATAAAATAAAGTAAAATTTTTTTAAAAAGTATGTTTAGAGATGAGGAGTGATCACTCAACTATACCACCTTTAATCACTTAAACATTTCTTAAGAAATCAGGTTATATCCTTTTTCCTTGTTAACTATCTCTGAAAACGTTATTATCAGACCTGTCTTTATTCCTTTATTCTCATTTATCAGTGAAGATGTTCTTTTTTTTTTTTGGCTGCGCCATGCGGCTTGCAGGATCTTAGTTCCCCAACCATGGATTGAACCCGGGCCACTGCAGTGCAAGTGCCGAGTCCTAACCACTGGACTGTTAGGGAATTCCCACGATGTTCATTATTATTCTCCCCCAGAAACTACTAAGTCTAAAGCCGTGAACAAAGTTTTACTCACAAACATATTGCTGCTGTTTCTTAGGTCGATGGATGTGGCTGCTTTGCCACTGAGATTTGTACAGGGGAGATGGTTGCTGTTCACTGAGAAGAATTTGCTCTCAGGAATTGCTTCAGAGGCATTAATTGTGTGATCTTGGGCATGTCACATCATTTCAGAAGTTCAGTTTCTTCATCTGTAAAATAAAGCTGGCAGTAGTCCAACTACCTCAGAGGTTTATTTTGTAAAACAAATGAGATAGATATAAAAGACATGAAAGGTATAATTGCACGTAGGGATCCCCTTCCCAGTGCCCCAAGTGTGGTACCACTTGATAGTGTTAGATTTGAAGAAATGTTTTGGTTTGGGTGATGAATAGAAGTATGTTTTCATTCTGACTCTGTAGGAATAGTTTTTTACTTCTTGTGCATTCTGTCCCCATATGCAGTTTTGTACATCATTTTACAATACTCTTGGGGTTGGAGGAAAGGACATGAGGCCAGAAAGAGGCTTTGAAATAATAACTTTCTCCATTCGTAAGCACATCTTTCAATTCTAAGCATAGTGTCTAAATGAGAATGAAGTCAGAAAAAAGTAAGCAGCCTAGCTTACTTTTTTTCCAGGCCAACAAAGAGCATTTTCCTATTTTAACTAGCTTTTTACTGGATAAGAATTTCTCAGATTCAAAGCTTAAGCGTTGATTAGGGGTCTTGAACTCCGGTCAGCGAGCTAGAAACTGATTTCACGAAACAGAGGATAGGGGAAATGAATGTCCTTGATGATGGAGAAGTAAGTATAAAATCTTTATTTTGGTGAAAAAGGAACATTGCAAATAGAGGACTTCCTGTGGTAAGCTTTTTTAGGCAATAGGACTATAATTTCAAACTATCTAGAAAATACCATTAAGTCAGGAAGAACACATTCTTACAATCCTACTAGCTAGTGACACCACTGTTACATATTCTTGTCTATTTTGGTTTAATCTGATAACATTTTATCATGAGATTAAACTTTCATTTTACGAAGCTTATGATTTACTTGCAATTTATGGAAATTAAGGATGTTTTTAAAAATTGTAAACAACCCTATAGTGGACATTTCTAACTGAATTTCTGTGCAAATCAGTATTTTTCTTTCCCACTATTTCAAGAAATGAATTGTGTCAAAGAACATGTAGAGTTCTAAAACCTTTTCTGATTTTCTAACGTACTGATAATACTCCATCCGCCCCCGCCCCACCTCAGTCTGTTGCCAAAGTACACCTCCCTCATTGGGGTATGAAATTGTGTTTCTTCAACGCTTTACCACTGCTGGGTATTACATATCTTTTTAAAATTTTTGCCCAGTTGATAAACTAAAAACCTTATTTAGATTTCTCTTATCAGTAATACATCTGAAAGGCTTTTTAAAAATGCTTATTGGTTATTTTTATTTCTAAAATAAAAGGCTCTTATTTTTAGTGAATAGCTCATCATATTCACTTGTAACTACTTCTTTTTCCAAGATTACCATTTGCCTTTTAAGTTTATGTTATTTTTACCCAGCAAAAATCTTTAACTTGTATATAGGCTAATTTCTTCTTTCCTTTTTCTTACGAAGTAATCCCGCTGCACAGCATTTTATTGAATACATACCTATATTTTTTCTTGTAGAATTTATGATTTGAATTTTTACACGCAAATATGTTAATTTAGCTAAAATATATTTAGGCATATATATAGCCTTTTGTCATGTATTACATAACGCTTCATTATCTATCACAATTTGAAATGTCTTCTTAAATATGCATAGATTTATTTCTGGATCTTTTATTCCATTTGATTGCTGCCTATTCCTGCACTGCTGTATTATTACCACGTATTATAACATAGGTTTATAGTATCTGTTTACAAATGGATACGTTTCTCCTTAGCCTATTCTGGTGTCATAGAATTTACCTAGTTATCCTTGTATGCTTTTTTTTTTTCCCGATGTGTTTTAGGGTTATTTTGTTAAGCTCATTTGAAAAAATCCTTTTGGGATTTTGATTGAGATTAAACTGAGTTTATTGACTTATTTATGATCTAAAAGATGACAAAGAAACTCTCAAACAGGTATTTAAGGCCTTAGTTTTTAATAGTGTTTTCAGGTCTATTCAAGTTTCTACCTGTTTTTGAGTCACTTATGTCATTTTTATCTGCCTGGAAGTTTATTCACTTGAGATTTTCAAATTTAGAAGCCTAAAATTATAGATATAATTATTCTGTAAATTGAAAAGATCACGTCTGTGGTTACACCTTTTTTTCTGGCCGCACCATGAAGCATGCAGGGTCTTAGTTCCCCGATCAGGGACCAGGGATTGAACCCTCACCCACTGCAGTGGAAGTGTGGAGTGTTAACCATTGGACCACCAGGGAAGTCCCGGTTACATCCTTTTACAAAGTTAAATATTTGTGAGGAATGAAGAAAAAAGTCTGCCAGGGGTTTTAGTACTTTTTTTTTTTAAGAATGAGCTTTTGATTTGTCATTTTTGTCTTTATGTTTTTAATTTATTATTTTTAAAAATCTTTAATATTTATCTCTACTAGTTGTCGAATAGTAAGTTTATTTTTATTTTTCAGTTCAGTGGAAAACACTTAAGGCTGTAAATTTTTTTATCAGTACACCTTTGGGTATCTTCCTTAGATTTTACATATATTGGTCTCAGAGTTTTTACTTTTTAAACTATTTATTTCTTTTCACCAGAGTTAATTCGTGAGGTAAGTTTTTGTTTTTAAATACAGGGCCTGTGTGTATGTGATTTATTATTGTTCTTGTGGATTTTTTCCTAGTATTTTTTTAACATCTTTATTGGTGTATAATTGCTTTACAATGGTGTGTTAGTTTCTGCTTTATAACGAAGTGAATCAGCTATACATATACGTATATCCCCATATCTCTTTCCTAGTATTCTTAATGGAAATTCTCAAGCAGGCAGGGAAATTGAAACAGTTTCATAGTGACTACTCATATACCCACCATCTTGATTCTACCATTAATATTATGTTAGTTTTATCACATATGTGGTCATAAATCCATTGTCTATTCGTCAGTCTATGTTACATTTTGATCCATTTCCAAGTAAACTGTAGACATCTGTGTGTGTGTGTGTAAGAAAAGTGTTCTTAAATCATTTGAAATTGTTTCAGTTTTAAGTTTTCTGAATGTGCTTTTGAAATATTTTCTAACAACCACTGTCATATTAAACAAGAGTTTAAAATGAAATATACTGTTTTCTATTCCAGTAGTATTACGGAACTCAATTTTTCTGTAAATAGCTAGCTTACGAAATTGACACTGATGACACTGAGCTATTCCATTCTTGGAGGATGGGTATTCATTGTGTGTATGTTCATCTGTGTGTGTGTGCTTTTGAAGAGGAATGGTAGATAGTTTGGTTTTTGTTTTTGATTAAGCTGAAGAGCTATTGAACAAAACATACACTGTTTCTCTAATCTAGTAATTCTGCCATTTCCTTCAGTTGCAAATCCAGGAGTGAAATATTTCTTGTCAGTTCTACATCTCACTACCTTCCACTTCAACTATTCCCCTACCCTTCACTTATGTGAAAAATTCTGTGTTGGGCTGTTCACTAAAAATAAGAGCCTTTGCTTGCAGTAAGAGAGCACGGTTAGACCCTAAGAATTTAAGTGGTTCATATAACAAATTCCAGAATGTTAAAGATGTACTATATGGAATAGGAATTTAAAAGTTGTAAATTGGAGAGGTGGGAGCAAATAGAGTGCAATTAAATGAAAGGTAAATAAAGTGAAATTTAGAAATTTATTTGGGGAGGGTGGCTTAGGGACAAGAGAATTGGGCTATTCAGTGTCTAGTAATTATTGTTAGTGACATTCAGAACATAATTCATCAATGGAATCTGGCACCTTTTTTGCTAATGGTATTTAGGTTAATTGCAAGTTCGTAACCCTTGCTCCCCAAAGATACGAGGTTTGTATAAGATGGATATTTCATCAAAGAATGCTATCTTGACAACCATTTCTTTCATCTGATTTTCAGGTGTCTGGTTTTGTCACTAGGATTTCTAATCTCTGACTTGTTCTTCCCTTTCTCTCTTTTTCTTGGATACAATTTGTAGTTTTTCCCTCCAGCCTCAGCATTCTAAGTCAAGACATTGTGTATTTCCTGTGCCCTAGTACTTTCTAAATTTCTTTCTCTTTAGTCTTCACAATTATAGCCCATTTCCCCCATCCCTACTCTCCCATGTTGTCAACCCAGTCAGTCCAAGCTGAAGGAGTCTTTCTTTCAGAGGAATTAGAAAATACGTGTTTTCGCGTACACGTTTCATCAGTGATTTATTTAAATAAAGGGAGGTTGCTAGAGAGAGTACCTGGGTGGTTGATACTGCCATTTATCAAGATAGACAAAGCAGGAGGGAGGCAGATTTTGTTCAGAAGATGGAATGATGGAATTTTTTTTTTCAGATTAATTTTGACAGGTGAGTGGGGACTTGGAACTGAAAATGATTTATAAGTAATTAAGGTCTGCATCTTATAAAAGAGGTTTTGACTTGAAACTTACTTAGATGCATGACTTAATGTAATAAACTGTATTTGAAGTCCAGTAGCTTCAAAGAAGGCTCAAAACGAACATGTATTGGGAAGTAACCTCCTAAAAACACAGATTTAAAGAGAAAGTAGAGACTTTCAAAGAGTTTGAGGAGTGGCCACAGA
Source organism: Aethalodelphis obliquidens (assembly GCF_003676395.1). Lineage (NCBI taxonomy): Eukaryota > Metazoa > Chordata > Mammalia > Artiodactyla > Delphinidae > Aethalodelphis > Aethalodelphis obliquidens. The sequence continues at coordinate 23,720,731 of NW_020837968.1, forward strand.
AGTCAGAGAAACCAAAGTAATGTTTCTAGAAGGTAAGAATGGTCACAGATACTGAGAGTTGATGTAATAGGAATATTAATGATCATTGGGTTTAGCAATTATGAGGACATTTTTTATCATGATTCAGTAAGGCAGTTAAGAGGAAGAGAAAGGACAAAAATTCAGTAAACCTTCAGAAGATAGGGTAAATTCAAGAATGGTTGAAAGGTAAGGAAGTGGATTAGCAAAAGCAGGCTAGTCATTAAAGCCTAGCACTAAACAGAAGGAAGGAAAGCTCTTTTAGGTGAATTATATACTGTCTGTACTTTATTTTCTTTTTCAAGGCTTTAAAAATTTTTTCATGCTTTATAATTTTAAAGCACATTCTTAACAGTTCTTTTGTAAAACAAGTTTTCAAAATGCAAAAACTTACATTTAAAATAGAATAAGTTCTTAAAACATATGATAATATATTAATCCCTTTATTTGAAAGTTAATTTTAAGGACATAGATTCTGAAAGGGTAAGATATCCTTAGATTCTAATAGGCACTTGTATTTTTATATTCCAACTTTGCTGTGTGTAAAAGGAGCTAGTCTTAAGAACTGGATTATAGTTTCTTAACAGGAAATAACATTTATTAAAACTAGTAAAGCTACTTTTTAAAATAAGTTGCTGTCTAAGGGTATCATGCTCAAAATCCAAAAGTTACCTTGGCCTTGGAAATCCAAATTTACTAATATGGGTACTGAGTTTTGTTATAAAATTGCTTTCTGATTAGGAGATTTGAGTCTTTCTCTGATAATGAATATATACCATATACTCTAAAAAGTAAGTTTACTATTTGACAAAATTCAAATGTAACGATCAAGATCACTTCTTAAAATTGTATTAGAGTTTGAGTAAACCCTCTGTGTTGGATCCAAAATAAATGAAGGAAGCAAAAGCAAAATTTTATCAAATATATCAGTGTTAAAAATAAGGACAGAATAAGGGCTTATGTCCAGAGCAGGGAAGAATAATTATGAAATTTATGAATCTGAGTCTCTAGGCACTTACTGGAAATAAAAATTATTTACTGCTTTTCATATTTTGAATATTTTTATTTGATCATGTGAAAGTGTCTGATCTAAGTCTCCATGGGCTATGAATAAGAAATTAATGGATATCTATGAAATGCAGGATTATTATATCTTTTTTATGGATTCTCGAACATGTAATGGAAGCAGTAAACTACTTCAAATAAAAAAATTTAATAGAAATCACAACAGGACTCTGACTAATTAATTTAATGTATATTTTTCCTTTTGCTGGCATTTACCCCATAGGTTGGTCTTTAGTAGTGTGACACGATTTTATCTGTTTAATGCAGTCATAGGAAACTATTTGTCTGTCAGAAGTTGCAAAACTGCAGGGAAAAAAATGGGGGTCGTGAAGGAGAGAACCAACTTCATTTTTTTTGAGCTAATCACCTTTATAAGCCTAATTGTTTTACAAATTAAAACATATATTGTTTTATTAGTAAATACTGTCATCAGGTATCTGCTTCAGAAAAATCATACAGCTTAGTTATTTCTGTCTTAGATGACTTTGGAGGTTGTTTCTTGCTCTTAGGATAAACACACACACATACACACACACACACTCTTTGTCAACATGGTGTAAATAAAGGAATAATTTGTACAAGGGGTTTGATCTCTGTTTTACTTTTGGCACTGTTACTATGTAGCTATATGACATTGGACAAGTCTTTAGTCTTACTGTCTCATTTTGTTCATTTGTAAAAATAAAAGGCTTACACTATGTAAAATTTAAGGTTACCATGTACTTTTAAAGTAATATTTATTGTGTCTGTGAAAGATTTAGAATATTCTTCAGTTGTCTGTTTATGTTCCATTGAGTCACAAATAAATAAGAGAACCAGAGGAATTGGAGGGTTTGTATGGTATGCAGTGGTGTATAGAAATGGAAAAAAAAAAAAAAATGAAGAGGGCTGATCAGAGGAAGAAAGAAAGGAAGGCTTGAGGAAATAAGCTTTCAGAAGGTAAACCTTTTTTTTTTCTTTTTCCCCACATATCCTGATATTCATTTGCGCTCAAAGTATTATCTCCTAGTAATAATTGTTCCTAAAAATACCAATAATCTTTTAATCTATTTTGGCCATTTTTATCCTGAAACTTGCAGAAGCTCTTCTCCAAATGAAATAAATGTCAATAGGGAATTATTCTTTAGCTATGCCTGGAGATACCCTCTCTTAAAAGAATTGCTGAAAGAATTGCCTTCTCAGAAATATTCACACTACAAATTATTTCCAGTAAAACCATTATATACCTCATAGTTTTCTGGTAATGATGAACCTAATTCTGTAAGCATCAATAGTTTAATGAATTATAAAGTATGAAAGAACAGACTTTCGGACATAGTAACAGTTGAAATGACTATTGAAAAATTTCAGCCAAAAGATAGGCTTGATTGCTTATGTAATTTACTAATTTGTATGAATTCTGTATACCTTTATGATTGAAAATATGAAGCTCATTATGCTTGTTTGATCAGACCAAAATTTCTCTTTCCAACATAAATTATTTTTCATCTTCCTGTTCTGTGTGTTTATATTCTAAAGGTATGAAGTTTTTAACTAAAGCCATCCTTAATGTAAATAATTTTGTGATTCCTGTTTGTATAAAGCTAAGCTAGCTAGAGTACCTACTAGCAGTATGTGAATATTTACATTTAAATTAATTAAAATTAAAAAAAAATAAAAAATCTTCTCAAATGCATTTGCCGTATTTCAAGCGCTCAGTAGTTCACATGTGGCCTGTGGCTTATGTACTGGACAGTGTAGATACAGAACCCTTCTATCATCAAAGTTCTATTGCACAGTACTGTAATATTTATGAGCATTGTAATTTAACATGAAGGTAAAAAGAAATAGTGTATAATTTAGGCTAGTAATTAACAACTTGTTATTAGACAAGGAATAAGTGCTTCTGTGATGCATTCATAAAATATATACTTGTCTGAAACATACTCTGAGACTTCTTAGTTATTCTTTTGATTTCAGTTTTCATGTGTTGTACTGATACTGTGGTGGAAATGATTTATACCCACCTCCCAAACAATTTATTTATAGTGAATTAGATGAGAAAAGGTAGTGATGATAATTAGAAAAAGTTGGGTTTTTTTTTAATTGAAGTATAGTTGATTTACAATGTTGTGTTAGTTTCTGGAGTATAGTAGAGTGATTCAGTTATACATATATATATTCTTTTTAATATTCTTTTATATTATGATTTATTACAGAATATTTAACATAGTTCCCTATGGTGTACAGTAGGTCTTGGTTGTTTATCTGTTTTATACATAATAGTTTGTATCTGCTAATCCCAAACTCCTGATTTATTCCTCCTCCACTCCTTTTCCCCTTTGGTAACCATACATTTCTTTTTTATGTTTGTGAGTCTGTTTCTGTTTTACAAATAAGTTCATTTGTATCATATTTTAGATTACACATATAAGAGGTATCGTATGGTATTTGTCTTTTTTTCTGACTTACTTTACTTTCTGTGATAATCTCTAGGTCCGTCCATGTTGCTGCACATGGCATTATTTCATTCTTTTTTATGACTGAGTAATATTCCATTATGTATATATACCACATCTTATCCATTCATCTGTTGATGGACATTTAGGTTGCTTCTGTGTCTTGGCTATTGTAAACAGTGCCACTATGAACATTGGGCTTCATGTATCTTTTCAAATCAGAGTAGAAAAAGTTTTTAAATGGCACATAAGGCAGTTAGTTATATGCTGAAATTCATTACAGAAGAATGACAGAAACAAGAGACATTGTTCTCATAGAGTGAACTAAGAAAGGTGAATCAAAAACATTTGGGTTTCAGGCTCTTATAAACCCTTAACTCAAGCTGCTTTCTTCCACTGTCACTCCCTCCTGTAGGTTCTGTTTTCAATTCTTTGAGACAGCTTGGTGCACCTTTTCCTGCTCCTAGTAATAGTTGACCTGACAAAGTTTTTCAGATTCATAGTTGTGCATTGAGCTTAGAGATAGTTTACTGTTCTTTCAAATTCTAGGTTTCTGATCTATGCTGTACCCCAGTTTACTGAATTTGTACCATTCCTCTAGATGGATCATTGATTTTTGGTCTCTGATTTTAATATAAATTGATTGATTCTTCCTTGTCTATGGACTTCTCAGGGAGAAAACCTTGGAACCTACTTGTAGCCCAGCAGCAAGCTAAGAGGTAGATTGAAAATAGATTGAATTTTGCATGACCTGTCAATGTTTATTGTGTAAAAAGATAGTGTCACAGAACATGTTACTAGGTAAAAATATGTTCTTTTCAGCCATATTCAAACTCTTTAGCCAAATCTTCATCTATAGGAATTGACATCACTTCATCTATAGGAATTGACAGCACCATTTTAAGGCATACTTGAGAGGAAACTACAAAGGCGACAGTAATTGTGGAAGAACCCCTGAACTTGGTATCTGAAAGCCCAGGTTTGAATTCAGATAGTTCCTGTTTACTACTACTAGATTTGTGACCTTGGTTAAGTCATTTAACTTCAGCTTTCTTCAAGGGAAAAATGTTTCTCCCATGCTTGTTTTGTTTCATTCATGCTTATATGAAAGTATAAGCACCTAGTACAGTTACTGGAACAAAGGAGGTACTTGATAAATATTTGAATCTGAGTCTTGATTTGTTAGTGTAAAACAACAAAATTATGTTTTAACAGTTGTACAGTTCTAGAGAAGAAAACAAGTCAGCCTTTACATTTTTCATAAACTGGCAGAGAAAACTTGGCAGAAACTTTTTTTTCTTTAAAAAGATGTTTATATGAACAAAAGGAAGATCAACTGATTTTTTATACAGGCATTTACATATAAATCATTTAGTGTTTGCTTCTTAGATTTTTTTTTATGCTTTGAAGGGTGTTTTAAAAATACCTTGTCTTCGTGATGTTGTATAAGAAACTGAAAAAATTCCTTTTGTGTCTTTGAAATGCATATTCTTATTTCTCTGAAATAGTCCTTAAATAGGAAAATTTCATCGTTAATATTAACTTTTTTTTAACATCTTTATTGTAGTATAATTGCTTTACAGTGTTGTGTTAGGTTCTGCTGTATAACAAAGTGAATCAGCTATATGCATACGTATATTCCCATATCCCCTCCCTCGTGCATCTCCCTCCCACTCTCATCCCACCCCTCTAGGTGGTCACAAAGCACCGAACTCATCTCCCTGTGCTGTGCAGCTGCTTCCCACTAGCTATCTGTTTTACATTTGGTAGTGTATATATGTCAGTGCTACTCTCTCACTTCATCCCAGCTTACCCTTCCCCCTCCCAGTGTCCTCAAGTCCATTCTCTACGTCTCTATCTTTATTCTTGTCCTTTGGCAGAAACTTTTAATGCCTAGGCAATTTGTAGAAAAGTATATCATCAAATCTAAGTCTTCTTTTGAAAGTATATAGTAAACTCAGATATAGAATGTATGACTGTTGATATTTGGAATATCATCTTCATTTTCCTTAATGAAAAAACTTTTTACTTTTTAATGCTGTTTTAGGCAAAAGTTGTAAATTAGGCTTTTTCTCCACATGTATTTGGTTTTTTCAAGATTTAATTAATAATGTATGTGGCAGATTATAAAGGTAAAATTTGGAGCAGTTGTTCCAAAATAATCAAGAGTATATGAAAGCAGAAGTTTTCCCAGTATAGAATTTGTTCACATGCTCATGAACAAGTATCTTGGTAGGTATCCAAAAAAAGCACAGCTGTGGATTTAATTTTAGGGATTAACTGTACTGTCTCAAATGGGGGTGGGGATTTTAAAAGGAATAAATTTTTCCCAAGAATGTATTTCATTATCTCTCCCATATCCAGTTAATTATACAGCAGAGTTGAATTTCTGAGTATGTTCTAAGTATATGTCACTTTCTCAGACACGTTTCCCGGACCACCCAGCCTAAACAGCACCACCTTAGAACTGTTACATCATGCTGTTCTTGTTTTTCATGTTCCAGTCTTCCCATTGTCACTGAAGTTGTCCTATTCATTTACTTAGCTTTTGTTTGTCTATTTTTGCTTCTATGAGATTATGAACTTTCTCTGTCTTGTCACTCTTTCCCTGTTACTAGTGCATAGTACACACTTTATGAATGAAGAAAAAATAGATTAATTCATTGTGTAGTACTCTAAAATAAGAGTTCTCTGGTGTAACTGTTGTATAATGTTTGTCTACTTTCTAGAACTTACATAATTTTCATTGTTAAAAAGCTGTGTGCATATGTGTGTATGAAGTTCTTAGAACTGTCTGGCATATAGTAAATGGTCAATAAATGCTATCTATTATTATAAGTAAAAGATTATAGAAAATGATGTTTATTTGCCTTTATAGCATATGATCAATCATATCTGCACCTTATTTGATTCTGAGTCATTAGCTGAAATGCATCCCTAATGTTTTTATCATTTTCAGAAATATAGGGTGTCAGAGGCAGAGCCTTTAGTGTTGAGGATATTCTCTATTAGGGATTTAGTAGGGGGAAAATGTGAAATAGTAGTCCTGAATTTATACATTTATTTAAAAATTAGTCACTTATCTTTTGGGTACTCAGTATGATAGGATAAAAAGGCGTGATATTTATAGCAGCTTTATTAATAACTGCCAAAACTTGGAAGCAAGTAAGATGTCCTTTCACAGGTGAGTGGATAAATTGTCATACGTCCAGAGAGTGGAATATTATTCAATGTTAAAAAGAAATGAGCTATCACGCTGTGAGAAGATACGGAGGAACCTTAAATGCATATTACTAAGTGAAATAAAGCAATCTGAAAAGGCTACATACTGTATGATTCCAATTATATGATGTTGTAGAAAGGTATGGAGGCAGTAAAAAAAAAAAAAATCAGTGGTTGCCAGGGGTTGGTGCAGGGAGGGATGAATAGGAGGAGCATAGAGGGTTTTTAGGGCAATGAAGATACTCTAAGATACCATAATGGTAGATACATGCCATCATAACCCATAGAATGTACAACAGAATTTTATGTCTAGTCTACATATCTAAGATTGTAGACTTCTCGATTTATTCCAGTGTTAGAAATTGATGCTATGGGAAATGGAAGAGTCTTGAGTTGTGTTTTAGTTATATTGTTAATCGCTTTAAATGAAGCAAGAAAATGTATTCATTTCTCAATAATAGACGTTAATATTTGTAATTCTTTAGTGAGATTTCCTGGAGTTTTTACTTTTTGTGATGAAAGCCCTTACCTTCTCTCATGCCCAAAACACATGCACATGTATTTAGAGTTTTGATTTTTCAGAATTACGTATAAAACTCTCAGGACCCTGAATCTATTTAGCTTGTTAAATCTAAACCTAAGCCATACACATGTTAATTATATGTTCATGATTAATGGGTAAGCATACTCCATATAGTCTAATCTCTGAAACTATACTAGTAAGTTTTGGGGCCAATCTTTTAGTCTCTTAATTCCTCTTTAGATAAAATTCTTCCATACTCTGGATATATCAAATTCCTTTCTTTGAATTCAAAGAACTCAGTATTCTTATTTAATTTGATCTTTAATTTGGAAGGGAGATACAATGCTATTTTACAATAGCATCTCACCTGTAGAATTCTGCTGCCTACAACTAAAGATCCAAAAATAAACTAAAGCTTGTGGAGTGACAATTTATCTTTCAAATGAAAACACATGTAGTTTATTCACAGGAGCTCTCATTCAGATTCTTGTTGTTCGTTTTGAGCCTAGTTGAAATATACTTATGTTATTTTTAAGGCCTTGCAGGAGGGAATGGGGCTTTAAAGTGAAAAATGAATACTGATGAGAAATGAGAAGACAGAAAAACATGCACGATGTGAGTATGGGGTCTCAGAAAAGCAGAACTATCAACAGATAGTATTAGGACAGATATAGCCCATATACCTTATATATTCTGATGAAATCACTTTTACAGCATAGTTTAATAATTATTGATAATAGTGATGATCATGAGCTAGTAGTAGAGTTAAATACAGTAGTTAATATTTTGAGTTGTAAAAGGTGGGTAAATGTGAAATATATTTTAAAATATTTTCATTGAAAATGGTAAAACTAAAAACTGGTGTTGATACTTTAAGGCAGACTTTCTATAAAGGGCCAGAAAGTAAATATTTAAGGCTTTCTAAGCCGTATGATCTCTGTATGAACTACTCAACTCCACTGTTGTAAATCAGAAGCTTTGTGTTTCATTAAAACTTTATTCACAAAGTAGGCAGAAAGCCAAAGTTAGCCAATCCCTGATTTAAGGAAAAATTCTCACTTCTGTGGAAAACTTGAATGTCCAAAATACCTTTGTTCTAAGATAGACAAAACCAAATACAAAACTAAACGAAATAAAGTTTTACTATGTCTCCAATTTAAGAAGAGAAGAATCAAGGCAGAGAGAGGACTTGAGTGGCCTTTCTTTTTCAATAACACTTTTTAAAAAATCATGGTAAAGTATATATAACATAAAATTTACCATTTTAACCATAAGGTGTACAGTTCAGTGACATCAAATTCACAGTGTGTAACTGACACCACTATTTCTAGAACTTTATCATCATCCCAAACAGAAATTCTGTGCCCATTAAACAACTTCTTATTCTCTCCCTTCAGCCCCTTATAACCTCTATTCTACTTTCTGATTGTATACATTTGCCTAGTTTAGGTCCCTCTTATAAGTGGATCATACAGTATTTGCCCTTTTGCATCTATCTCATTTCACTTAGCATAATATAATATGTTTTAAGATTCATCCATGTTGTAGCATGTATCAGAATTTCACTTCCTTTTATGACTGAATAATATTCCCTTATATATACATATATATTTTTTATTCATCTGTTGATAGACACTTGGGTTGTTTCCACCTTTTGGCTACTGTGAATAATGCTGCAGTGAACATTGGTGTACAAGTATCTGCGTGAGTCCACATTTTTTCAGTTGTTTTGAGTATGTACCAAGGAGTGGAATTGCTGGATGATATGGAAATTCTCTGTGTAGCTTTTTGAGAAACCATAGCAGCTACACCTTTACACATCCCCACCAGCAATGTACAGGGTTCCAATTTCTCTACATTCTTACCGACACTTGTTATTTTCTTTTTTGATAATAACCATCCTAATAGGTGTAAAGTGGTATCTCATTATGATTCTGATTTGCATTTCCCTAATAATTAATATTCTGGATATGAATCGCTTATCAGATAAATAATTTGCAAATATTTTCTCCCATTCTTTTCACTCTCTACATAGTGTCCCTTGATGCACAAAAATGTTAAGTTCTGATAAAATCCAATTTATCTTATTTTTCCTTCTAAGAGTTTTACATAGTTTTAGCTCTTATGCTTAAGTCTTTGATCCATTTTGAGTTAACTTTTGTATATGGTATTAGGTAAAAGTACAACTTTATTTTTTTGCATGTGGGTATCCAATTTTTTCAGCACTAATTGTTGAAAAGGCTGTCTTTTTCCTATTTAATGTTCTTGGCACCCTTGTTGAAAACCAATAGACCATATATGTGAAGATTTATTTCTGGCTGTCTCTCCTGTTCCATTAGCGTATAGATCTATCTTTATGCAGCACTATACTGTTGTAATTACTGCCACTTTGTAGGAAGTTTTGAAATAAGGAAATGTGAGTTCTTCAACATTGCTTTTCTTTTTCAGGATTATTTTGGCTCTCCAGGGTCCCATGAGATTCCATATGACTTATAGAATGGATTTTTCTTTTTCTTCAAACAGTACTTTTGGGATTTTGATAAGGATCACACTGACTTTGTAGATTGCTTTGGTAGTCTTATCACCTAACAATATTAGGTCTTCAAATCTGTGAGTACAGAATGCCCTTACATTTATTTAGGTCTCCTTTAAATTCTCTCAGCAGTGTTTTTTATTTTTCAGGGTATAAGTCTTGGGTCATCTTGGTTATATCTTCCTAATTATTTTATTCTTTTTGATGCTGTTATAAATGGAATTTTCTTCTTAATTTCCTTTTCAGATTGTTCATTGCTAATAACTAGAAATGAAACTGATTTTTTACTTAATTTTATATCCTGCAATTTCTCTGAATTCATTCATTAGCTGTGGTAGTGTGGGTTTTGTGGTTGTTTTGGTAGACTTTTTAGAGTTCTCTACATATAAGATCATGTCGTCTTTGAACAGAGGTGATTTTACTTCTTCCATTTAATTTTGATGCCTTTAATTTCTCTTTCTTACCTAATTACTCTGGCTAGGACTTCCAGTACATTGTTAAATAGAAATGAAACCAGGTGTTCTTTTCCTGTTTCTGATTTTAGGGGCACAGGTTTTAGTCTCTTACCATTGAGTATGAATTTAGCTGTGGGCTTTTCATATTTGGCCTTTATCATGTTCAAAGAGTTTCCTTCTCTTCCTACTTTACTGAGTGTTTTTATCATGAAAGGATTTTGAATATTGTCAAATACTTTTTCTGCATCAGTCTGCATAATTAACTAATACAATTTCTGATCATTTTTTCCTTTCTTTTTATGATTATACTCTATTACCTTGATTCATTTTTATATGTTGACCCGTCTTTTCATTCCAGGAATAAATCCCATGAAGCCATGGTATATAATCCTTTTTAATATGCTGCTGAATTCAGTTTGCCAGTATTTTGTTGAAGATTGTTACATCAGTAATATCTTAGTGTGGTTTTCTTTTCTTGTAGTTTCTATGTCTACCTTCGGTATCAGGTATTGCTGCCCTTATAGAATGAATTAGGATGTCTTCCCTCTTTGGTTTTTTGGAAGAGTTTGCGAAGAATTGGTGTTAATTCCTTTCTTTAAAAAATTGAGGTATAGTTGATTTACAGTATTGTGTTAGCTTCAGGTGTACGACATAGTGATTCAAAATTTTTACAGATTATACTCCATTTACAGGTATTACAAAATATTCCTGATGCTGTGCAATATATCCTTGAGGCTTATTTATATTATACATAATAGTTTGTACCACTTAATCCCCTACCCATATTCTGCCCCTCCCCCTTTCCTTTCCTCTCTCTCACTGGTGACCACTACTTTGTTCACTGTATCTGTGAATCTGTTTGTTCTTTGTTATATTCACGAGTGTATTTTTTAGATTATACATATAAGTGATATCACACAGTATTTGTCTTTCACTGACTTATTTCACTTAGCCTAATATCCTCCAGGTCCATACATGTTGTTGAAAATGGCAAAATTTCATTCTTTTTTATGGCTGAGTAGTATTTCATTCTATATAAATATATATTCACGTCTTCTTTATTCTTTCATCTTTTGATGGATGGACACATAGGTTGCTTCCATATTTTGAGTATTGTAAATAATGCTGCTATGAACATTGGGGTATATATTCAATATGTCTTTTTGAATTAGTGTTTTTGTTTTCTTCTGATACACACCCAGCAGTGGGGTTGCTGGATCCTATGGTAGTTTTATTTTGAGTTTTTTGAGGAACCTCCATACTGTTTTACAAAGTAGCTGTACCAATTGATATTCCCACCAACAGTGTACAGGGGTTCTGTTTTCTTGACATCTTTGCCAACATTTGTTATTTCTGGTCTTTTTGATGGTAGCCATTTTGACAGGTATGAGGTGATATCTCATTGTGGTTTCACTTTACATTTCTCTGTTGATTAGCAGAGTTCAGCATCTTTTCATGTTCCTGTTGATGTTGAGTTGCATGAGATCTTTGTATATTTACCCTTTATCAGATATATCATTTGGATATTAACCTTTTATCAGGTACATAGTTTGCACATATCTTCTTCCATTCAGTAGGATGCCTTTTCATTTTGTTGATAGTTTTCTTCACAGTACAACAATGTTTTAGTTTGATGTAGTCACACTTGTTTATTTTTTTGTTTGTTTCCCTTGCTTGAGGACATATATCCAAAAAAATATTGCTAAGACCAATGTCAAAGAGTGTACTACCTGTGTTTTCTTCTAGGAGTTTCATGGTTTCAGGTCTTACATTTAAGTCTTTAATCCATTTTGAGTTTATTTTTGTATATGATGTGAGACAGTAGTCCAGTTTAACTCCTTTGCATGTAGATGTCCAGGTTTATCAACACCATTTATTGAAGAGGCTGTCTTTTCTCCACTGTACATTCTTTCCTGTTTTGTCATGGATTAATTGACCATATAAGCATGGGTTTATTTCTGGGCTCTCTATTCTATTCCATTGATCTATGTGTCTTTTTTTAGGCCAGTGCCATACTGTTTTGATTACTATAGCCTTATAGTATGGTTTGAAATGAGGGAGTGTGATACTGCCAGCTTTGTTCTTCTGTCTCAATATTACTTTTGGCTATTCAGGGTCTTTTGTGTTTCCACACAAATTTTAGAATTATTCTAGTTATTTGCTTTTGGCATTATGGACATTTTAACAATATAAATTCTTAAAAATCCATGAACATGGTATATCTTTTCATTTGTATCATTTTCAGTTTCTTTCTTCAGTGTTTACAGTTTTCTGGTTACAGGTCTTTTACCTCCTTAGATTTATTCCTAGGTATTTTATTCTTTTTGATACAATGGGAAATCAGATTGTTTTCTTAATTTTTCTTTTTGATAGTTCATCATTAATATATAGAAATGCAGCAGATTTCTGTATATTAATTTTGTATCCTGCAAGTTTACCAGATTCATTAATGAGCTTTAGTAGTTTTCTGTTGACATCTTTAGGATTTTCTATGTGTAATATCACATTGTCTGCAAACAGTGACAGTTTTACTTCTTCCTTTCTGACTTGGATTCCTCATGTTTCTTTTTCTTCCCTGATGGTTGTTGCTAGGACTTCCAAAACTATGTTAAATAAAAGTGGTAAGAGTGGGAATCCTTGTGTTGTTCCTGATCTTAAAGGAAATGCTTTCTGCTTTTCACCGCTGAGTATGATGTTAGCTGTGGGCTTGTCATATATGGCCTTTATCATGTTGAGGTATGTTTCCCCCCAACACATTTTCTGGAGAGTTTTTATCATAAATGAATGTTGAATTTTGTCAAAGGCGTTTTTTGCATTTATTGAGATGATCATGTGGTTTTTTTTGTTTTTTGCGGTACGCGGGCCTCTCACTGTTGTGGCCTCTCCCATTGTGGAGCACAGGCTCCGGACGTGCAGGCTCAGCAGCCATGGCTCACGGGCCTAGCTGTTCTGTGGCATGTGGGATCTTCCCAGACCAGGGCACGAACCCGTGTCCCCTGGATCGGCAGGTGGACTCTCAACCACTGCGCCACCAGGGAAGCCCGATAATGTGGTTTTTATTCTTCAGTATGTTAGTGTGGTATCACATTGATTGATTTGCAGATACTGAAAAGTCCTTGCATCCCTGGGTTAAATCCCATTTGATCACAGTGTATAATCTTTATAACGTATTGTTGGATTTGGTTTGCTAATATTTTGTTTAGGATTTTTGCATCTGGGTTCACCAGTGATATTGGCCTGTGATTTTTTTTTTTTTTTTTTTTTTTTTGGTTGTGTCTTTGTCTTGTTTTGCTATCAGGGTGATGCTGGCCTCATAAAATGGGTTTGGAAGAGTTCCTTCCTCTTTAGTGTTTGGAATAGTTTGAGGGTATTAACTCTTTTCATTAATTCTAAATGTTTGTTAGAATTCACCTGTGAAGCCATATGGTCCTGAACTTTTGTTTGGAGGTTGTTTTTTTTTTCTTAAATTACTGATTCAATTTTATCTAGTAATTGGTCTGTCAGTCTTTTCTGTTTCTTCCCAGTTCAGTATTGGGAAAATTGTACATTTCTGGGAATTTGTCCATTTCTTCTAGGTTGTCTGTTTTGACATAATATTGTTCACAGTAACTTTTATGATCCTTTGAGTTTCTGTGGCATTGGTTGTAACTTCTTTTTCACTTCTGATTTGGGCCCTCTTTTTTCTTGATGAGTCTGGCTAAAGGTTTATCAATTTTGTTTATCTTTTCAAAGAACTAGGTTTTAGTTTTGTTGATCTTTTTTATTGTTTTTTAGTCCCTTTTTCATTTATTTCTGCTCTGAGCTTTATGATTTCTTTCCTTCATCTAACTTTGGGTTTTGATTGCTTTTCTTTTGGTAGTTCCTTTAGGTGTAATGTTAGGTTGTTTGAGATTTTTCTTGTTTCCTGAGGTAAGCTTGTATCACTATAAACTTCCATCTTTGAACTGCTTTGGCTACATCCCATAGATTTTGGATCATTGTGTATTCATTTTCATTTGTCTACAGGTATTTTGGGGTTTCTTTGATTTCTTCAGTGACCTATTAGTTGTTTAGTAACATATTGTTAAGCCTCCATCTGTTTGTGGTTTGGGTAGTTTTTTTCTTATAGTTGATTCCTAGTCTCGTAGCATTTTGGTGGAAAAGATGTTTGATATGACTTCAGTTTTCTTAAATTTACTGAGACTTATTTTGTGGCCTAGCATGTCACCTATCCTGGAGAATATTCCATATGCACTTGAAAAGAATGTATCCTGCTGCTTTTGGATGGAATGTTCTATATATATCTATTAAGTCCATTTTAATGTATCATTTCAGGTTAATGTTTCCTTATTGATTTGCTGTCTGGATGATCTGTTCATTGATGTAAGTGGGGTGTTAAGCAAAAAGTTAGAAAATGTAAAGAGCAAACAGAGCTGAAGAATATGTAACTGAAATTTTAAAATATGTTAGAAGGAATCAGCAGTAGGTTAGATGATACAGAGGAACAGTCAGCAAACTGGGAGACAGAGTAGTGGCAATCACCCAAGCTCAACAGAAAAATGTTTAAATTTAAAATGAGGATGGATTAAGAGACCACTGGCACAAAGTCAGGTGTAAAAACATTAACACTATAGGGGTCCTAGAAGGAGAAGAGAGAGAGAAAGGGGCAGAGAACATATTTGAAGATATAACAGCTGAAAACTTCCCTAACCTAGGAAAGGAAACAGACATCTAGGTCCAGGATGTAGAGTCTGAAATAGGATCAACCCAAAGGGCACCACACCAAGATACATTGTAATTAAAATGGCAAAAATTAAAGATAAAAAGAGGTTATTAAAAGCAGCAAGGGGGGCTTCCCTGCTGGTACAGTGGTTGAGAGTCCACCTGCCGATGCAGGGGACACAGGTTAATGCCCCGGTCCGGGAAGATCCCACATGCCACGGAGTGGCTAGGCCCGTGAGCCATGGCCGCTGAGCCTGCGCGTCCAGAGCCTGTGCTTTGCAATGGGAGAGGCCACAGCAGGGAGAGGCCCACGTACTGAAAAAAAAAAAAAGCAGCAAGGGATAAGCAACAGTTACACATAAGGAACTGAGCTGATTTTTTAGCAGAAACTCTGCAGGTCAGAAGGAAGTGACACAATATATGTAAAGTGATGAAAGAGAAAAGTCTACAAACCCGAAAACTCTACCTGTCAAGGTTCTCATTCAGATTTGATAGATCAAAATTTTACAAACAAGCAAAAACTAAAGGAGTTCAGCACCACCAAACAAACTTTACAAGAACGTTAAAGTGACTTCTTTAAGCAAAAAAGAAAGGCCACAACTAGAAACAGTAATCTTTATTATTTTCTTGCTTCAGTTACTTTTGGGTTTGGTTTCCTTAAGATGTGCGTTTAGATTATTGATTTGAGATCTTTTTTTGCTTTTTTTTTTTATAGTAGTTACAGCTGGAAATTTCTCTATTAGGACTGCTTTTGAGCACATCTTACAAGTTTTGTTATTCTGTATTGTTCTTTTCATTTGTTTCAATTTATTTTTTAATTTTCTTATGATTGCTTCTTTTACCCACTCATTGTTAAAGAGTGTGTTGTTTAGTTTTTACATATTGAGAATTTTCCAGCTTTCCTGCTGTTATTGATTTCTAATTTCATTAGATTGTGATTAGAAAAGTTGTTTTGTAATATTTCCATCTTTTCATTAAGTCTTGTTTTAGGCCTAACATTATGGTCTATTATGGAGAATATTCTTTGTGCACTTGAAAAGAATGTGATTCTGCTATAGTTGAGTGGAGTGTTTTGTATGTATCTGTTAGGTCAGATTGGTCCATAGTGTTATCAAGTCTTCTCTTTCTTTATTGATCTTCTGTCTGGTTGTTTTTCATAGTTGAAAATGGGGCATTGAAGTCTTCACTGTTACTGTTCTACTGTCTACTCATCTTTTTAATTTTGTCCATTTTTGCTTCATATATTTTGATGTTCTGTTAGGTGTGTATATGTTTGCAGTTTTTATATCTTCTTGCTGTGTTGAACCTTTTATCAATATATAATGATCTTTGTCTTTTGTAAGCTCTTTTGAATTTAAATCTATTTTATTTGACATTAACATAGCCACCTCATTCTTTTGATTCCGGTTTGCATGGAATTTCTTGTTTTATCCTTTTACTTTCAACCTCTTTGTGTCCTTACATATACAGACTCTCTCATAGACAGGATCCTTTTGTTTTATCCAGCTTGCCTTTTTCTTCATTTTACTAGGAGAATTTAATACAAAGGTTTTATGAGGAAGTACCTTGAAATACATAAGTGTTTGAACTGATCCATTAGTTTTCCTTATCGTAGCTTCTTTCCAAATTCATAAAGTTACCAAGAATATCCTTTTAGCCATTTCATCTGAGAGTATGGAAACATTAGCGTATCATATGTTGTTTGATGAACTATACAATGCTCATTTGTCCAGGGATTGTTTGGAGGCATATCCAGAGTTAGATTAGCATGACTATGGAGACTTTTGCCCCTTTTCTTTAGCTTCTGTTGAATCATATCTGGTGTTTGTAATTTTAATAGTATATAACCTGAAGTTTGAAATCAATGCAATTAGAATGAAGTAACCAAACTACAGGTATGGAGAGCAGACATTATCATTGAGAATTCACTTCTTTTAAGAGTAGCTAACGTTCTTGAGTCAATCTGGAAAAAAGAAAAGGAAACGATTATGACACTAAAGAAAATGGGGATAATATATGATCATTGAGATATTTTATTATATTTTGAATAGCTAGTTTATTTTAATGTTATTTTATTTCAAAATCATATGATAAAAGAAGCAGTTTTCCAGAAGTATACTGAATAGGGCCCCTGGAGTTTTCTCTGTTCCTTCCCAGTCTCACTAATACAAAGAGAATGAGAGGAGGCTACTTGGGAAGAGAAGTTGAGAAAGTTTTGGAAGAGGGGGAGCTGTGGGAGGAAGAAATAAAGAAAAAAAGGAATTCTCATAGAATCTTGGAAAGGCTTGGGAATGTGAGATACCAGTTATCTTGGAAGACAGGGTGGACTGAAACCAAGAAAATCAGTTGAAGTTCATATAAAGAACTAGTAGGCTCCATTGCCCAAACCCCTAGTCCCACAGAAGATTAGAGGTTTATTATCTGAAGATACTAAATCAGAGAGACTCTAAACATGTGACCCTCAAGCTCATTCAAGGGTGGGATAAGGTGCTATGCTTAACCAAGGAGATAAATACATAGAAACTCTTCACATGGAATGGTGAGGTTCCCCCCAGTTATTTCTTCTTGACTTGGCTTCCACAGCATCATCAGTGTGCTTTTGCCCACTTTGGGAGGAGATTGGAGGATTCTCCTGTGGGTAAACTGAACTGTTCCAGATGGTGAAAAAGTAAACTATAGATGTTGACCTTTTTCCCAAAGAAAAAGTGAGCTTGCATCTTCTTCTATAGCTGGATTCTCTCCTTGTTGGACTTTTTGTTAATATAAGCTTCCTTCATCTACAATTTGTAGTTCTGTAATACATAACAGCCTTAGGTTTAATTATACAAATAAATGTTACCATTCTGAGATGAAGAAACTGGAAAAAGGGGAACAATTTCAACAAAATTTCAATTGTGTATTTCTGAAAATACTCAAGTGGGTATATTGGACTTATCAGTGTACTTTTTTTTTTTTTTTTTTTTGGTACGTGTGCCTCTCACTGCTGTGGCCTCTCCCGCCATGGAGCGCAGGCTCCGGACGCGCAGGCTCAGCGGCCATGGCTCACGGGCCCAGCCGCTTCACGGCACGTGGGATACCCCCAGGCCGGGGCAGGAACCCGCGTCCCCTGCATCGGCAGGCGGATTCTCAACCGCTGCGCCACCAGGGAAGCCCTATCTGTACTTTTAAAAAGATACTATATTTCAGTAAATTATACTCACCTTTTGTGCATTATAGTCAGTGACGAAGCAAATCACTGCACATCTCTCAATGGCTTAAAACAACACTAATTCTATTTTTCAGCTAAGGGTTGAATGATATACTGAGGGCCTGCTTCAAGTTCTGTGTTAGATACACATCTGTTCTACATGTGTCTCATTCTTCTTGAAGTAATGGGCTAGCTAGGGCGTGTTCTTTCTATGGTAATGGCAGAGGTACAAGAGGTCAAACCCAATTGCCCAAGCACATTTTAGCTTCCACTTGCATCACAGCTATTAACACCATTCCATTGGCCAAAACAAGTCATGAGGCAGAGCCCAGATTTATGGAGTAGGAAGTTTTACTCCCACCTTTAATTGGAGGAATTGCAAAGTCATAGGGCAAAGGTTATAGTTTATGGCTGTACTTGAGATGTAATAAGATCTGGGACTGTAATCTTTGCAAAGGTCAAGGTCTTCCATACTCTTCAGTCTTTAGATCCCCAGTATGACCTGAAAACTATTTGTGCTTTGAGAAAGTGTTACAGGAATTTTAATCAGTGATCCATTAAATGTACTTTTCAGAATTGAAATATGTATGAAATAAAGGTTATAGTATTTTTAATTTTATGAGTAAGGTATAAGGCATATTATATTGCCATAATTTTTACCCTAATCTATTTCTTTAAGTGAATAATTTTAGAACATTGACATAGAAGATATTCAACGTATATGTATTGTTTGGTTGATGTATTTTGAGTCTCATATTATGACATTATTGTATTATTTGGCAGAAAAGATTAGGAGGAGAGGGAGAAAAGGCAATGAGCATAAATTGAGTGCCTCCCAATATGCTGGATACTACAAGATAGCATATCTATATCTCATTTTATCTTGATGTGCTCTCTTCTTATTTTTGGAGGTTATTTTGTTTTTCTTTTCATTTTTACAGATAGGATATCTGAAGTGCCCAAGTCAAGACCTTGGGCATATTCTATCCAATCGGCAAACCCAAAGGCCCCTTTTCCTGCCCTTTAGAGGAAGCTGAGCTGAAACTTCTGCCTTGGCCACTGAGGAAGCTCAGTTTTCAGTTTTACCCATATGCAAATGTCAGTATCAACTCAGTGAGTAGGAAAAGAGCATTGCAACTAAGGGACCAGTGAGAAAGCTGTCTTAGATAAGGGAAGAGTCCCATGTGAGAACTGAGAGACAGTGGGTTTATATCATATCTCATTCCCTCCCATTGTAGAAAAACTAGAAGATGACTCACGGTCACTGCCCCACCCCAGTAAATAAATACCCTTCATCTTGAGGATTATGCTTTTCATTTTTGTTTCTTAGAAAATGTGTATATTTGTTACCTTTTAAGTGTCATTGAAAGTCAAAATAAAATATGTAAAAAGCCATTATTTTAATTTTATTTTATATAGTTAATTACTGTATGTTTATATTGTGGAGTTATATATTACATATTGGTATATAATTATGCTTGCTATTGTCTAAATAATTAAAATATTTTTGTAGCATATGAATCATGCTTACATACTACGTTGTGATTTTAAAAATGTCTGGAAACTGTTCTTGTTGCCCCTGGTTGGCTCTGGTGTTTCGTTTGCTGTATTTAGGTTAATTTGATTTCCTTTAACATGTCTTATGGACATTGTCCATACAAATGCTGAAAAGTTTTTTTCTTCAGTTCCCTTAAATGAGTTTAAAACTGTTGACTTACTTATTAATGTCATGTTTTAAAATTGTCTTTCCTTGGAAAGGCAGTATGCAAATTATATACCATATTTAGATAGAAGGTTTTTTCTTCTGGTAAAATTTTTTTGATTCTCTGTTTATTTGGCCAGGACATACATATAAAATGCTAAAAAGCATTTTGACAGAAAGTAGATGGATGGAAGACTAACAACAACATTTGCATCAAGAAATTAGGTGAATGGAAGATTTAAGAATCCAGATAAATTAACCATATCAATTCAGTAAATTGAGAAGGGAGTAAGACTTAATTGCTCTAACTTTACAGAAAATTATTTGCTTATTTTGGTGAAACCAATTGTTTCATGTATGTGTAGATAAGTTCATAATATATGGGGTTTTTACCTTAACATGAAATTCTACATTTTAAAGGTTTCTCTTTTAATATATAGATGTGTTTCTTATTGCAGAATGTTTTGTTTCACTGTTTTGTAGTATAGCTTCTAATTAAATCATATAAGAATGTATATGGGAATTTCATGGGAAAAATATTTACAAGTAGTATTCTTTTGATCAATAAGAAAAAAACTGTTGAGTAGATACTATCCTTATTCCCATTTTACACAAGAGGAAACTAAGGGACATGGGGTAATAAGTAACTTGCCCAAGGTCGTGTGGAAATAAGTGGTGGAACCAGGAGTCAGACTTCTCCACCAATCTGTCTGACTCTTAAGTTTATGCTCTTAATGACATAGTCACGTCCTCTAAGATAGTAGTAATTCTTAGAGCCCAGTCAACAGGCCTCTGGGAATCCTTGAAACTGTTTCAAGGGTCACGAGGTCAAAACTATTTTCATAATACTATCAAAACATTATTGGCTTTTTTATTGTATAGACCTTTGAACTAATAATATGGAAAAACAGTGGTGGCTAAAGCTGCTTAGTCAAGGCATTGGCACCGTACTATGCTAATAGTAATAATATTCTTCACTGGCATGCACTTGCAGGTAAGAAAAACAGCCAGTTTCACTTAAGAATGTCCTTGATGAAGTGTTAAAAATGATTGTTTATTAAGTCTTGACCTTTGAATTACATCTTTTTAATGTTTTGTAAGACTAAATGGAAATACACATAAAGCACTTAACGCTGTATACGAAAGTGCCACGGTTGTTGCAAGAAAATGCACTTGTGTCATTGTTTGAGTTGTGAGCTGAACTAGCCAGTTGTTTCATAGAACATCATTTTTACTTGAAACGATGACTGACAGACAAATTATGGTTTTGTAGACCTGAGTATTTAACAGACAGTATAAACGTGTCACTTCAAGGAAAAGAATTGACAGTATTTTTTTACCAGTAAAGTTTAGGCAAATTTTTCTAAGAGAAAATTAGAATTTTAGGAGCTTGATTCTGCTGCTTAACAGCTGCCCAGTAATTAAAGACTTTTCAGATGAGATGGGTGATGATATAAATGAATGTGATATTTTAAAATAGTATAATGAAATGTGTCATCACTTAGAAGATCTGTGTAACTCAGGGAACCAGTGTTTTTCAAATGACCAATGCACAGTGTTATAAAATCTCTTCAGAGCAGAAGATGGATTTTCATGTTAAAATGTATGGAAAGTTTCAGATTCCATATTATAAATAACTTTCAGGAAATTACCACCTGTGAAGTTTTGATGTAGTATCAGAGAAAACTATCTTCAGTTATTTGGAAAGACTATTAAAATAAATTTTCCATTTCCCACTACTTATCTGGGAATAAGTATGAAGCTAGGCTTTTAAATATTTTAAGTTAAACAGTATATGGCAACAGATTGAATTCAGAGCAGATATGAAAATCTTCTGTTAAGCCATAGCTTAAAGAGATTTTTAAAAATGTAAAATAGTGCTATTCTTCTCACTAATTATTTGTTTCAGAAATATAGTAAATCTTCATTAAAATATTAGCCATTTTTTCTGTAAAATTGATTTATTGATCATTTTAAATGAATTAATACATACCAGTTTCTCAGTTTTTATTTCTAATATGGTAAATATTAATATATCTAACCCATGTAAACAAAATGTTCTTTAGGGTCCTTTTTTAAAAAAAAAGTGTAAGAGTCTTAAGGACAAAAAGTTTAGGAGCTGCTGCTCTAGAAGAAACATATTTAGAAAGTACAGTATAGGGCTTCCCTGGTGGCGCAGTGGTTAGGAATCCGCCTGCCAATGCAGTGGACATGGGTTCGAGCCCTGGTCTGGGAGGATCCCACATGCGGCAGAGCGGCTGGGTCCGTGCGCCACAACTGCTGAGCCTGCGCTCTAGAGCCCGCACGCCTAGGACCCGTGCTCCGGAGCAAGAGAAGCCACCTCAGTGAAAAGCCCGTGCACCGCAGCAAGGGGTAGCCCCCCGCTTCCCTCAACTAGAGAAAAGCCCGAGTGCAGCAGTGGAGACCCAGTGCAGCCAAAAATAAAATAAATAAATTAAAAAAAAAACACCATTCATTTAAAAAAAAAAAGTACCGTACATGTTAGGACAGAGAAATTGAAATTGCATGTTTTTGAAAGTGCATTAAGTGGTCTACACTTGGTAGACAAAGAAGCAATTTCTTTGGTGTCCATTGTTAGCTCTTAATCAGATATCAAATATATTCATTGAATTGAGTGTATTTCTCAAAACATTTATAATTGAGACACTTATTTGTATAACATTGCTAGTGTTTACTGAGGTTAACATGATACTAATGTGATCATTTACTTGAGAATTGTAGACCTTTATAAGCTATGTCAAATTGTAGACCTTTATAAGCTATAGAGATATGACAAATGTTATTAGTTGACTACCTACTTAATTGCCTAATGTATTCCTTTTTAAGTGAACTCTTTTTTTTTTTTTGGTACGCGGGCCTCTCACTGCTGTGGCCTCTCCCGTTGCGGAGCACAGACTCCGGACGCGCAGGCTCAGCGGCCATGGCTCACGGGCCCAGCCGCTTCACGGCACGTGGGGTACCCCCGGACCGGGGCACGAACCCGCGTCCCCCGCATCGCCAGGCGGATTCTCAACCACTGCGCCACCAGGGAAGCCCCATCTGTACTTTTAAAAAGATACTATATTTCAGTAAATTATACTCACCTTTTGTGCATTATAGTCAGTGATGAAGCAAATCACTACACATTTCTCAATGGCTTAAAACAACACTAATTCTATTTTTCAGCTAAGGGTTGAATGATATACTGAGGGCCTGCTTCAAGTTCTGTGTTAGATACACATCTGTTCTACATGTGTCTCATTCTTCTTGAAGTAATGGGCTAGCTAGGGCGTGTTCTTTCTATGGTAATGGCAGAGGTACAAGAGGTCAAACCCAATTGCCCAAGCACATTTTAGCTTCCACTTGCATCACAGCTATTAACACCATTCCATTGGCCAAAACAAGTCATGAGGCAGAGCCCAGATTTATGGAGTGGGAAGTTTTACTCCCACCTTTAATTGGAGGAATTGCAAAGTCATAGGGCAAAGGTTATATAGTTTATGGCTGTACTTGAGATGTAATAAGATCTGGGGCTGTAATCTTTGCAAAGTGAACTCTTAATGGAGTCCATGGACTTACTTTACTGCTGAAAATTTGGTAGATATGTTGTTTCCTGGGACCCGTGGCCTGTCTTATTTATGTAGTCAGGGGTAAATGTTGAATGCAGTTCTATTCCAAGGCCTAGTTATAGGGTTTGGTGAATAGATGCTAAAGTTGAAAATATCTAAATGTATGTTTTTCTGAATCTCTCTCTGCAGGATGACGTAGCTTTGCCAAAGACTTAGAAGCTAAGCAGAAAATGAGCTTAACATCCTGGTTTTTGGTGAGCAGTGGAGGCACTCGCCACAGGCTGCCACGAGAAATGATTTTTGTTGGAAGAGATGACTGTGAGCTCATGTTGCAGGTAATTGCATCTGCCTTCTGTATGTGTCTACTCAAAACCTGGAACTGACATGAAATATTTTTCTACTCCTTTGGAGGGCAACTCTACTTAACATTTGAACTTTCCAGCTCTCCCTCTTTAAGCTCTAGTTACTAGTTTAATAAATTTTCTCCCCTTGTATCATTTAAAACTAAGTTCTAAGTCTTGGAGATTATATTTTGAAAAATGAGAGCTTTGAGTAGAGAAGTTTGTTTTTAAGAAGTAAGAAGTTTCACATTATACACTTTTAAAATAAGACTTGTAAGTAATTCATAAAATTAGCATAGAATGAAGTAAAACTGAATTTTAATTATGGATACTTAATTGATACTGGAATTAATCTCTCTTTTTCTTTTCGAGGTTTTCATTATGATATCTTCCAGTAGTTTGAGCATACAGATTGTTGGCATTTACTGAATTATGTATAAAGGAGTTACTTTTAAAACATACTTTGACGATTTTTTAAAAATTAATTTATTTTTTATTTTATTTATTTATTTTATTTATTTTTGGCTGTGTTGGGTCTTCGTTGCTGCACGTGGGCTTTCTCTAGTTGAGGTGAGCGGGGGCTGCTCTTCGTTGCAGTGCATGGGCTTCTCATTCCGGTAGCTTCTCTTGTTGCGGAGCACAGGCTCTAGGCGCAGGGGCTTCAGTAGTTGTGGCCCGCAGGCTCTAGAGCGCAGGCTCAGTAGTTGTGGCACACAGGCTTAGTTGCTCCGCGGCATTTGGGATCTTCCCGGACCAGGGCTCGAACCCCTGTCCCCTGCGTTGGCAGGCGGATTCTTGACCCCTGCGCCACCAGGGAAGCCCTTTTAAGATGTTTTTGAGCAAAGTAATTAGAAAAATGGATCCCTTGGTTTTTGAGATTTAGTTACTTTAATAGGTCCTGGCAATCTAGAATAGAATCTTATCCCCTTGCCCTCCCCTCTTTTGTTGGTAAAAAACTGTATAAACAAGTACTTAGAATAGAGAGATTTGTTCTGTTAGCCCAGAGTTTCTCAACTGGGGTGATCCTGCCTCCCCCCAATTCCCCCAAAAGATATTTGGCAGTATTGGAGACATTTTGATTTTTTTTTTTTTTTAAGAGACAGTTGATTTTTTTTTAATATATTTATTTATTTATTTAGTCATTTATTTATTTATTTAGGCTGCCCCAGGTCTTAGTTGCGGCATATGGGATCTTCGTTGCCTCATGCAGGATCTTTAGTTGCAGCATGCAGACTTCTTAGTTGCAGGATCTTTAGTTGCACTGGGATCTAGTTCCCTGACCAGGGATTGAACCTGGACCCCCTGCATTGGGAGCGCATAGTCTTACCCACTGGACAACCAGGGAAGTCCCCATTTTGATTGTTGTGCATGGTAGAGGGTTGGAGGTGGTTGCTACTGACATTCAGTAGGCAAAGGTCAAGAGACCAGGGGGGGTTGCAAACATCCTACAGTATATAACATACTTCTTCATACCCCCTGTACCACACGCACCAAACACACCCAACAAAGAATTATTTGGCCAAAAATATCAATAGTGCTGAGACTGAGAAACCCTACATTGTCCCCAGAAAAGTCAGATCTGCATATGTTTACATACGTTTTTACTTTAAAATTAAAGAACTTATTTTATAGTTTTGAGACAGTAAAAGTAAAGCCACTATATTAGCTATATGAGTATATGAGTTACATGTATAAAGAAACCTTATTTAAAGAAATTCAATGAGAGAAATAGAATAGTACAGAGATTTTTCTGGGCTCCTCAGTGAGATGGAGTAGTGAGACTAGCAACTGAGAAGGCAGTAATGATTCTGTTTGGATGCCCCTTGTAACTGAAACATATCTTAAGTTCAAACTGGGGGGAACTCATTCATTAGAGTGGAAGAGGTACTTTCTGTGTGGCATTTGTGTCAACTAGCAGAGCAGTGTCCTAGGAAATGTGGGAATGGCTGTTTAGGAACTTGCAGAATAAATCTTTTCTTACATGGAGATAAGATTAAGAGACATGACTGGTAAGGTGTCTGTGTCCTGGATTATGTGTAACAAATGTAAGTTGTCTGACAATTTGTGAGGTGGAGGGAGGAAGCTGAAAGTCCAAGGAGACCAAGATGGGTTCCAATTCACAGGACACACCATCGGAGAGGAAAGAGCTACATAGAGAAAGAACTCTGTGGAGGATTACCCTTGAGTATGCAGTTGAGTACTGATCAGCACACATCTGTGAAGAAACTACCCAAGGGCAGGGGAAAAAAATCCCACTCAAATTAGAGTTAACAGTATCCGGCACTAACAGGGTCAGGAATGGTGCCTGTTGCTAACAGCCAGACTGGAAAACCTCACAATTCACAGGGAATTGGTCTCTACCCCTTAGAAGTGGGGAAATAATTAACCCTAGTCTGAGTTCTACTCTTATCTCAATCTTAAAAACAATACTCAAAAGGGTCACACTGTTTTTAAGTAACTTAGCTGTGTCCCAGACCAAAGTTCAAGAATATTTATAGGAATACAGAAATACAAAGGTAAAATTCCCAGTGTTTGTTAACCAATAAAAAATTATCAGGCCTGTAAAGAAGCAGGAAAATGTGACCCATAATGAAGATTGATTAAAGATTTTCTGTTTTTGAAGAGTTTGGCAAAGTTTGGCAAAATTTAAAAATGGCAAAACAATCTTGAAAAAGAAGAATAAAGTTGCACAACTCACACTTCTCAGCTTCAAAATTTATTACAAAGCTGACAATACTGGAATAAGGGTAGACATACAGACAAATGGAACAGAATGAAGAGTTCAGAAGGAAACCCATATATCTATGGCTGTTACGGTTTGAATTGTGTCCCCCACCCCCAAAGATGTATCAAAGTCCTAATATCCCATACTTGTGAATGTGATCTTATTAGGAAATAGGGTCTTTGAGGATGTGATCAAGTTAAATGAAGTCATTAGGGTGGACCTTAAGCAAATATAACTTGGTGTCACATGATGAGGAGAAGACAGACACAGAGAGAAGACAGCCATGTAAAGATAGAAGCAGAGATTAAGAGTTATGCTACCAGAAGCTAAGGAAACCTGGGGCTACCAGAAACTGGAAGAGGCAAGGAAGGATTCTTCCCTGGAAGTTTTGGAGGAAACATGGCCCTGCCAACTCCTTGATTTTGGACTTCATGAATCCAGAACTTTGAGAGAATAAACTTGGACTGTTTTAAGCCACTCAATTTATGGTACTTTTTTATGGCAGCCCAAGGAAACTGCTACAGTAGGTTTTTGAGAAGGGTGCCAAGTCCATTCAGTAGAGGAAAGAGTGGTCTTTCCAACAGATAAAGCTAGGACAACTGGATTTCTACATGTAAAAGAATGAATTTGGACCCCTACCTTACAACATATATAAAAATTAACTCAAAATGGATCAGTGACCTGAATATAAGAGCTAAAGCCATAAAACTCTTAGAAGAAATCATAGGGATAAATCGTCATGACCTTGGATTTGGCAGTGGATTCTTAGATATGGTACCAATAGCACAAGCAACAAAAGAAAAAGTAGGTAAATTGGACTTCATCAAAATTAGAAACTTGTGCATCTAAGGATACTATCAAGAGAGGAAAAAGACAACTCTCAGAATTGGAGAAAATATTTGCAAACCCATACATATCTTATAATATCCAGAGTATATAAAGAACAACTACAACTCAACAACAAATATACAAACAGCCCCCTTAAAAAATGGTCAAAAGACTTGAGTAGACATTTCGCCAAAGAGATATAAAAATGGCTAATAAGCACATGAAAGTCACTCAACATCATTTGTCATTAAGAAATGCAGATCAGAACCACAATGAAATACTGCTTCATATCTACTGGGATGGCAATAATGTTAAAGAAAAAAAAAAAAGAAGATAAGTGTTGGTAAGGGTATGGAGAAATTGAAATTCTTGTACTTTGCTGGTGGGAATGTGAAAAATGGGGTAGCCGCTGTGGAAAACAATTTAGTGGTCCCTCAAAAAGCTAAACAGAATTATCATATGACCCAGCAATTCCACTAGTAGGCTATACCCAGAATAATTGAAAGCTAGGACTCAAACAGATACTTGTATTTAAGTCAGTGTTCATTGTAGTGTTATTCACAGTAGCCAAAAGGTGACAACAACCCAAGTGTCCAGCAGCAGATGAAGGGATAAACAAAATACAGTATATGTCAATACATATAATGGATTATTATTCAGTTACAAAAAGAAATGAAGTTTGAATACATGCTGCAACAGAAATGAACCTTGAAAACATTATGCTAAATGAAATAAGCCAGAAACAAATGACAAATGTATGATTCCACTTACATGAAATATCTAAAAGAAGCAAATTCATAGAGATACAAAGTAGATTAGTGGTTACCAGTGGCTGGAGGAAGGAGGGTTGAAGAGTTATTGCTATACAGTTACAGTTTCTGTTTGGAGTGATGAAAGAATTTTGGAAAGGGGTATGGTTTGGGGTGTTAAATTTTGGAATCGGATATTGTGCAATGGTGATGATTGCACAACATTGTAAATTTAATTAATGCCACTGAATCGTACAATGAAAATGGTTAAAATGACAAATATTATGTTATATATATTTTACCACAGTGAAAAATCTAGAGGGAAATCAATGGCAATAGAATTTTAAAATATCATTGAATCAATTCAGGTATTATAATCAAAATAATGCCTTTATAACAAATTAAAAGAAAATCAATAATTTTTAAAGCACAAAAACCACTATTACCACTATAAGAAGTCAAACATTAAAATAACATTTTTTATTTAAAATTCATCAATGTGTCTGATGTGGGCATCTGTTCTACTTATGACTATTTTTAAATTTATGCTTTATTTAAAAAATATAATATAAAGTTGGTGAAACTCCATGATCAGGCAAGAAAAAAACCAGTTTTGACCTGTTACTCAGACTCCACCTCTAGAGATACTTCTGCCCTTAATCTGATAGGAGCATACTCCTTTTAGCACTACCCTGGACACAGTGTATTCTCTGAAAAAGTTCCATGATTTGATCACCATCATGGTTACCTGGTAGTCAGAATCAGTGCTACAAATTAATGGAACTCCTCTTAGTACAGAAAGACACATCTTTTCTATGGAAGTAAGAACAAGTATTTGCAAATTGTATTTAGTTTTGTTTTTTTTCGCGGTACGCGGGCCTCTCACTGTTGTGGCCTCTCCCGTTGCAGAGCACAGGCTCTGGACGCACAGGCTCAGTGGCCATGGCTCATGGGCCTAGCCTCTCTGCGGCATGTGGGATCTTCCCAGACCAGGGCACGAACCCGTGTCCCCTGCATCGGCATGCGGACTCTCAACCACCAGGGAAGCCCTATATTTAGTTTTTAAATGGTTTAGTCGAGGAGCTTCAAGGTGGCGAAAGAGTATGACATGGAGATCACCTTCCTCCCCACAAATACATCAGAAATACCTCTATCTACATGTGGAACAGCTCCTACACAACACCAACTGAACGCTGGCAGAAGACCTCAGACCTCCCAAAAGGCAAGAAACTCCTACACGTACCTGGGTAGGGCAAAAGAAAAAAGAAAAAACAGAGGCAAAAGAATAGGGATGGAGCCTGCACCAGTGGGAGAGAGCTGTGAAAGAGGAAAGGTTTCCACACACTAGGAAGCCCCTTCGTGGGCGGAGACTGCGGAGCTTCGGAGCCACGGAGGAGAGTGCAGCAACAGGGGTGCAGAGGGCAAAGTGGAGAGATTCCCGCACGGAGGATCGGTGCCGACCAGCACTCACCAGCCCAAGAGACTTGTCTGCTCACCTGCTGGGACGGGTAGGGGCTGGGAGCTGAGGCTCGGGCTTCCGTCAGATCCCAGGGAGAGGACTGGGGTTGGCTGTGTGAACACAGCCTGAAGGGGGCTAGTGTGCCACGGCTAGCCTGGAGGGAGTCTGGGAAAAAGTCTGGAGCTGCTGAAGAGGCAAGAGACTTTTTCATGCCTCTTTGTTTCGTGGTGCGCAAGAAGGGGGATTCAGAGCGCCGCTTAAAGGAGCTCCAGAGACGGGTGTGAGCTGCAGCTATCAACACAGACCCCAGAGACGGGCGTGAGATGCTAAGGCTGCTGCTGCATCCACCAAGAAGCCTGTGTGCAAACACAGGTCACTATCCACACTACCCATCCCGGGAGCCTGTGCAGCCTGCCACTGCCAGGGTCCTGTGATCCAAGGACAACTTCCCCAGGAGAACACACAGCGCACCTCAGGCTGGTGCAATGTCACACCGGCCTCTGCCACCACAGGCTCTCCCAGCATTCTGTACCCCTCCCTCCCCCTGGCCTGAGTGAGCCAGGGCCCCCGAATCAGCTAACCCCATCCTTACTGAGTGAAGAACAGATGCCCTCAGGTGACATACATGCAGAAGCGGGGCCAAATCCAAAGCTGAAAGCCAGAAGCGAACAAAGAAGAGAAAGGGAAATCTCTCCCAGCAGCATCAGGAGCAGTGGATTAACTCACCACAGTCAACTTGATGTACCCTGCATCTGTAGAATACTTGAATAGACAACAAATCATGCCAAATTGAGGAGATGGACTTTGAGAGCAATGATATATATATTTTTTTTCCCTTTTTCTCTTTTTCTAAGTGTGCATGTGTATGCATCTATGTGTGATTTTGTCTGTATAGCTTTGCTTTTACCATTTGTCCTAGGGTTCTGTCTGTCTTTTTTTACTATAGTTTTTAGCGCTTCTTGTCATTGGTAGGTTTGTTTTTGGTTTGGTTGCTCTCTCCTTTCTTTCTTTCTTTTTTATTACTTTAAAAAAATTTTTTAAATAATTTTTGTTTTTTATTTTAATAACTTTTTAATTTAATTTAATTTTATCTTCTTCTTTCTTTCTTTCTATTTCTTCTCCATTTTATTCTGAGTCGTGTGGATGACAGGCTCTTGGTGCTCCAGCCAGGTGTCAGGGCTGTGCCTCTGAGGTGGGAAACCCAAGTTCAGGACATTGGTCACACAGCTGGGAGACCGCCCAGCTCCAGGTAATATAAAGCAGCGAAAATATCCCAGAGATCTCCATCTCAACGCCAAAACCCAGCTCCACTCAACAACCAGCAAGCTCCAGTGCTGGACACCCTATACCAAACAACTAGCAAGACAAGAACACAACCCCACCCATTAGCGGAAAGGCTGCCTAAAATCATTATAAGGCCACAGACAGACACCCCAAAACACACCACCAGACGTGGACCTGCCCACCAGAAAACAAGATCCAGCCTCATCCACCAGAACACAGGCCCTAGTCCCCTCCATCAGGAAGCCTACACAACCCACTGAACCAACCTTAGCCACTGGGGGCAGACACCCAAAACAACGGGAACTATGACTTGCAGCCTACGAAAAGGAGACCCCAAATGCAGTAAGGTAAGCAAAATGAGAAGACAGAGAAGCACACAGCACATGAAGGAGCAAGGTGAAAACCCACCAGACCCAACAAATGAAGAGGAAATAGGCAGTCTACCTGAAAAAGAAATCAGAATAATGATAGTAAAGATGATCCAAAATCTTGGAAATAGAATGGAGAAAATACAAGAAACATTTAACAAGGACCTAGAAGAACTAAAGAGCAAACAAACAGTGATGAACCACACAATAAATGAAATTAAAAATTCTCTAAAAGGGATCAATAGCAGAATAACTGAGGCAAAAGAATGGATAAGTGACCTGGAAGATAAAATAGTGGAAGTAACTACTGCAGAGCAGATTAAAGAAAAAGAAATGAAAAGAATTGAGGACAGTCTCAAAGACCTCTGGGACAACATTAAACACACCAACATTCGAATTATAGGGGTCCCAGAAGAAGGAGAGAAAACGAAAGGGACTGAGAAAATATTTGAAGAGATTTTAGTTGAAACCTTCCCTAATACGGGAAAGGAAAGAGTTAATCAAGTCCAGAAAGCACAGAGAGTCCCATACAGGATAAATCCAAGGAGAAACACGCCAAGACACATATTAATAAAACCATCAAAAATTAAATACGAAGAAAAAGTGTTAAAAGCAGCAAGGGAAAAACAACAAATAACATACAACAGAATCACCGTAAGGTTAACAGCTGATATTTCAGCAGAAACTATGCAAGCCAGGAGAGAATGGCAGGATATTTAAAGTGATGAAGGGGAAAAACCTACAACCAAGATTACTCTACCCAGAAACGATCTCATTCAGATTTGATGGAGAAATTAAAACCTTTACAGACAAGCAGAAGCTAAGAGAATTCAGCAGCACCAAACCAAGTTTACAACAAATGCTAAAGGAACTTCTCTACGCAGGAAACACAAGAGAAGGAAAAGACCTACAATAACAAACCCAAAACAATTAAGAAAATGGTAATAGGAACATACATATCGATAATTACCTTAAATGTAAATGGATTAAATGCTCCAACCAAAAGACATAGACTGGCTGAATGGATACAAAAACAAGACTCGTATATATGCTGTCTGCAAGAGACGCACTTCAGACCTAGGGACACATACAGACTGAAAGTGAGGGGATGGAAAAAGATATTCCATACAAATGGAAATCAAAAGAAAGCTTGAGTAGCAATTCTCATATCAGACAAAATAGACTTTAAAACAAAGACTATTACAAGAGACAAAGAAGGACACTACCTAAAGATCAAGGGATCAATCCTAGAAGAAGATATAACAATTGTAAATATTTATGCACCCAACATAGGAGCACCTCAATACATAAGGCAAATACTAACAGCCATAAAAGGGGAAACCGACAGTAACACAATCATAATAGGGAACTGTAACACCCCACTTTCACCAATGGACAGATCATCCAAAATGAAAATAAATAAGGAAACACAAGCTTTAAATGATACATTAAAGAAGATGGACTTAATTGATATTAATAAGACATTCCATCCAAAAACAACAGAATACACTTTCTTCTCAAGTGCTCATGGAACATTTTCCAGGATAGATCATATCTTGGGTCACAAGTCAAGGCTTGGTAAATTTAAGAGAGTTGAAATCATATCAAGTATCTTTTCTGACCACAACGCCATGAGACTAGATATCAATTACAGGAAAAATTGTGTAAGAAATAAAAACATGTGGAGGCTAAACAATAAACTAGTTAATAACCAAGAGATCACTGAAGAAATCAAAGAAGAAATCAAAAAATACCTAGAAACAAATGACAATGAAAACACGACGACCCAAAACCTATGGGATGCAGCAAAAGCAGTTCTAAGAGGGAAGTTTATAGCAATATGATCCTACCTTAAGAAAGAAGAAACATCTCAAATAAACAACCTGACCTTACACCTAAAGCAATTAGAGAAAGAACAGCAAAGTTAGCAAAAAGAAAGAAATCATAAAGATCAGATCAGAAATAAATGAAAAAGAAATGAAGGAAATGATAGCAAAGATCAATAAAACTAAAACCTGGTTCTTTGAGAAGATAAACAAAATTGACAAACCATTAGGCAGACTCATCAAGAAAAAGAGGGAGAAGACTCAAATCAATAGAATTAGAAATGAAAAAGGAGAAGTAAAAACTGACACTGCAGAAATACAAAGGATTGTGAGAGAGTACTACAAGCAACTCTGTGCCAATAAAATGCACAACCTGGAAGAAATGGACAAATTCTTAGAAATGCACAACCTACCAAGACTGAATCAGGAAGAAATAGAAAATATGAACAGACCAGTCACAAGCACTGAAATTGAAACTGTGCTTAAAAATCTTCCAAGAAACAAAAGCCCAGGGACCAGAAGGCTTCAGAGGCGAATTCTATCAAACATTTAGAGAAGAGCTAACACCTATCCTTCTCAAACTCTTACAAAATATAGCAGAGGGAGGAACACTCCCAGACTAATTCTACAAGGCCACCATCACCCTGATACCAAAACCAAAGATGTCACATAGAAAGAAAACTACAAGCCAATATCACTGATGAACATAGTTGCAAAAATCCTTAACAAAATACTAGCAAACAGAATCCAACAGCACATTAAAAGGATCATACACGATGATCAAGTGGGGTTTATCCCAGGAATGCCAGGATTCTTCAATATACACAAATAAATCAATGTGTTCCATCATAATAACCAGTTGAAGGAGAAAAACCATATGATCATCTCAATAGATGCAGAGAAAGCTTTTGACAGAATTCAACACCCATTTATGATAAAAACCCTCCAGAGAGTAGGCATAGAGGGAACTTACCTCAACATAATAAAGGCTATATATGACAAACCCACAGCCAACATCGTTCTCAATGGTGAAAAACTGAAACCATTTCCATTAAGATCAGGAAAAAGACAAGGTTGCCCACTCTCACCACTATTATTCAACACAGTTTTGGAAGTTTTAGCCACAGCAATCAGAGAAGAAAAAGAAATAAATGGAATCTAAATTGTAAAAGAATAAGTAAAGCTATCACTGTTTGCACATGACATGATACTATACATAGAGAATCCTAAAGATGCTACTAGAAAACTACTAGACCCAATCAATGAATTTGGTAAAGTTGCAGGATACAAAATTAATGCACAGAAATCTCTTGCATTCCTATACACTGATGATGAAAAATCTGAAAGTGAAATCAAGAAAACACTCCCATTTACCATTGCAACAAAAAGAATAAAATATCTAGGTATAAACCTGCCTAAGGAGACAAAAGACCTGTATGCAGAAAATTATGACACTGATGAATGAAATTAAAGATGATACAAATAGATGGAGTGATATACCATGTTCTTGGATTGGAAGAATCAACATTGTGAAAATGACTCTACTACCCAAAGCAATCGACAGATTCAATGCAATCCCTATCAAACTACCAATGGCATTTTTAATAGAACAGCAGAAAAAATTTCACAATTTGTTTGGAAACACAAAAGACCCCGAATAGCCAAAGCAATCTTGAGAAAGAAAAACGGAGCTGGAGGAATCAGGATCCCTGACTTCAGACTATACTGCAAAGCTACAGTAATCAAGACAGTATGGTATTGCACAAAAACAGAAATAATAGATCAATGGAACAGGATAGAAAGCCCAAAGATAAACCCACGCACATATGGTCACCTTATCTTTGATAAAGGAGGCAATAATATACAGTGGAAAAAAGACAGCCTCTTAAATAAGTGTTGCTGGTAGAACTTGGACAGCTACATGTAAAAGAATGAAATTAGAACACTCCGTAACACCATACACAGAAATAACCTCAAAATGGATTAAAGACCTAAATGTAAGGCCAGACACTGTCAGACTCTTAGAGGAAAACATAGGCAGAACACTCTTTGACATAAATCACAGCAAGATCCTTTTTGACCCACCTCCTAGAGAAATGGAAATAAAAAGAAAAATAAACAAATGGGAGCTAATGAAACTTAAAAGCTTTTGCACAGCAAAGGAAACCATAAGATGAAAAGACAACCCTCAGAATGGGAGAAAATATTTGCAAATGAAGCCACTGACAAAGGATTAATCTCCAAAATTTACAAGCAGCTCATGCAGCTCAATATCAAGAAAAGAAAAACAGTCCAGTCCAGAAATGGGCAGAAGACCTAAGTAGACATTTCTCCAAAGAAAATGTACAGATTGCCAACAAGCACATGAAAGAATTCTCAACATCATTAATCATTAGAGAAATTCAAATCAAAAATATAGTGGGATATCATCTCACACCGGTCAGAATGGACATCTTCAAAAAATCTACAAACAATAAATGCTGAAGTGGGTGTGGAGAAAAGGGAACCATCTCACACTGTTGGTGGGAATGTAAATTGATACAGCCACTATGGAGAACAGTATGGAGGTTCCTTAAAACCTACAAATAGAACTACCATATGACTCAGCAATCCCACTACTGGGCATATATCCTGAGAAAACCATAATTCAAAAAGAGTCATGTACCACTGTGTTCATTGCAGCTCTATTTACAATAGGCAGGACATGCAAGCAACCTAAGTGTCCATCAACAGATGAATGGATATAGAAGATTTGGCACATGTATACAATGGAATATTACTCAGCCACAAAAAGAAACGAAATTGAGTTGCTTGTAGTGAGGTGCATGGACCTAGAGTCTGTCACACAGAGTGAAGTAAGTCAGAAAGAGAAAAACAAATACCATATGCTAACAGATATATATGGAATCTAAAAAAAAAATGGTCATGAAGAACATAGGGATAAGACGGGCATAAAGACGCAGACCTACTAGAGAATGTACTTGAGGATACGGGGAGGGGGAAGGGTAAGCTGGGACAAAGTGAGAGAGTTGCATGGACATATATACACTACTAAATGTCAAATACAGAGCTAGTGGGAAGCAGCCACATAACACAGGGAGATCAGCTCAGTGCTTTGTGACCACCTAGAGGGGTGGGATAGGGAGGGTGGGAGACGTTAGAAGGAAGAGATATGGGTATATATGTATATGTATAACTGATTCACTTTGTTATAAAGCAGAAACTAACACACCATTGTAAAGCAATTATACTCCAAAAGAGATGTTAAAAAAAAAAGGCCAAGCCGTAAAAAGTAAAATAAAATAAATAAATAAATAAATGGTTTAGTCTTTCATAGAATATTAGTAAAATAAATGGATTATTTAAAACTTACTATTCTTTTTATATTATTTCTGAAAAGTGAACTAAGCTCACGTATGGAGAAGTGGAGACTCACAAGTATATAAATATTAGTGAAATATATTTGTTCAGAGCTCTAGAGTTGATGAAGTTATGTTTTCATTTTAAGGCGTTATGTAGATGAAATGTTTCTACATTGTTTAGATCAGTTGTGAGAAGTAAAATTGTTAGAAATACAAATATTACTTTTTGCTTTTTTAAAGAGTCAATAAAAGAAGATCTTTTAAATTTTCTTAACCTAATTTAGTATTTATGGTTTATAACCCTTTATTTTTAACATACAGGAAACAACTGGTTAGTTGTTAGATTTTAGAATCTCTGCCTCTGAATAATTTTCAGTAGTTTCTTACCTGTAAAGATTTCAACTACAAATAGATTTACCGGCATTGTAAACAATACTTTGATGATAATGTAGCTTAAAACCCAGTGCAAAATGGAAACAAATAATCCATGAGGTCATATGCTCTGTTTGATTACAATTACATTTTTTTGTTAATTATGACCAAAAAAAGTTTTGAATTTTTTGTTGTTATTTCATCTCATTCCAAAAATGGTAGTCTAAAGAATGTGGTCATTGAGAAGAAAATGTGCTTGGATATTAAAGAGTTGGTGATTAAACAAGGGATTCTGGAATTCGAGTTTTGTTTCTGCCACTTACCTTGGAAGACTTTAGCAAATTAATGAACTTGCTGTGCTTGTTTGATGTGCTATAGAAAGATGATTATACCATGCTATGTTCCATAAGACATATGTAAAATAAATCTTAGAGAGTGTGAATGAAAGGTATAAAGTATAATTATTGGGTAAAGATTATACCGTCTTTGTTTTTTTTGTTTTTGTTTTCATTTGCGATACGCGGGCCTCTCACTGCCGCGGCCTTTCCCGTTGCGGGGCACAGGCTCCGGACGCGCAGGCTCAGTGGCCATGGCCCACGGGCCCAGCCACTCCACGACACGTGGGATCCTCCCGGACCGGGGTACGAACCTGTGTCCCCTGCATCGGCAGGCGGACTCTCAACCACTGCGCCACCAGGGAAGCCCCCCATCTTTGTTTTGAGTGATACACAATATTACTAGTATTAAAAGTACCATGCCGTTGAATTATACTTTCTTTTGTTCTCAGTGTTTATTTTTGTTGGTTCAATTGTTCCTCAAGAATTTCTTAAAGATAGAATTACCTCCATTTTACAGATGGTAAAATTAAGATTCAGAAAGACTTAGTCACTGTGTTTTATTACAATATATTGGATTCTTCTGTATACAAGTTGAGTTGCATTTTGAAAAAAGTTCATATCTAAATTCTAATTTTATCTTAATTGTACCAAACGGATGAATTTTGCTCTATTTGGAGAATCATCATCATACTAATTAAATAGTTTTCCTAATGCATGATAGAAAATATAATAAAATTATATTTGACTCACTGTTTTAATATTTTAATTTTTGTATGATGTATTAACAGAATGTGTTTTGAAGATCATAGGTTAGTAATTTTCATCTATCCTTTGGAGCACATAGCAAAGGATAAATCACTGTTTATTACTATGATTGTAAAAACGCAACTGGACTTTTAAAGAATCTTTCAGCTACACTATCTTTAAAGAACATTTTTTTTTAATTATTTTTTTATTTTTGGCTGTGTTGGGTCTTCGTTGCTGCACGCGGGTGTTCTCTAGTTGCGGCGAGTGGGGACTACTCTTTGTTGTGGTGTGTGGGCTCCTCATTGCAGTGGCTTCTCTTGTTGCACAACACTGGCTGTAGGTGTGCGGTCTTCAGTAGTTGCGGCTTGTGGGCTCAGTAGTTGTGGCTCATGGGCTCTAGAGTTCAGACTCAGTAGTTGTGGCACACAGGCTTAGTTGCTCTGCGGCATGTGGGATCTTCCCGGGCCAGGGCTCGAACCCATGTCCCCCGCATTGGCAGGCAGATTCTTAACCATTGCACCACCAGGGAAGCCCCTCTTTTAAAATTTTTAAATGATGAGACATACAGTGGCAATTTTTGTCTTTTTAGTTTTTTCTTAACATATGTATCCATGTATTTGTGTCTTTTTCTCTCATATTTTTAGTAGGAAAGAGAAATAATAGCCATTTCATATCCAATGTGTATATAGATAGGGTCTCTCTGTCCTTTAAGGCTTAGAGCCTAGTAGAAGGATATGTGTATGTAAATAAGTGGGTATAAACAGTATGTACAAGACAGTGATGGGAGTTGGTATGGGGTACAGAAAAAAGAGATTGGTCAGTTCTGCCTGCAAGGAAATGTGGGAATGTGAAATCTGGAAAGACTTCTGGAGGAGATGGCTTTAGCTGAATTATCTTAAAAGATGAATAAATGGTTTCTGGAAGGTTAGAGTGTGGTTGAGTGTGTGGTATTGAAGATAGCATGGCATTCAGTGTCTATTTAGGTAAATTAAAATAGTTCCTTGAAGTTTGTATATAAGATGTGAAGGCAAACGTTTTGAGAGATTAAGACGGGCATTAGAAGAGGCCAGATCATGGCAGGCCTTGTGTTCTATATTAAAGACTTGGTGTATCTTACCTTAGCCAGTAAGAGGAGTTTTTAAGCAGAGCGATATTGCCTTTTCAGATGCTTCCCATGCATTTAATCCTCACAAAAAAAAATCTGTGAGCTAGGTTTACCTTTTTGTAGAATGATTATACAAAGATTAGTAATTTTACCAAGGTCCCACAGCTGGCAAGTGGCTGGACCAGTTCTTTTTGACTCCAACACCTGTGCTTTAAACTACTATTCTGTATTACTGCTCAGGATTAGAGATCGGACTTGGTATAAGCAGTTAGATGATTATAATAATCTAGGAAGAGACAGTTAAGTTCTAAGGAAGAGAGTATCATTTAAAATGAAGAAAAGAAGACAGAGCAGGAGAGAGATTGAAAATAGAAGGCTGTGCTTTCTAGTTATATATAATGTACGAGGGAGAGAAAAAGAATGTTAAGACCTAGTCTTTCTGGCATGGAAATAGATGAAGTAGCGGTTCAGGAGGTGTACTTTTGGGGAATAAGATAATGAGTTTGAGGTTCCTGAGGGATACCCAGATTGATATATTAAACAGAAAACCGGAAATAAATATATGAAGCTGAGCAGAGTAGTCCATGAAGAAGGTAGAGATTTGGGGATTAGGAGCATAAAGGGAATAGTTGAAGCCAGGGGGGAATCTAGGTTATATAGGGAAGGAGGTAAAGTCGGAGTTACAGGATGTGGTTGCTCGGGAGAAAAGGAAGGGGTCAGAATATTAGATGTCTTGCTGTTGTCAAAGGACTTAGGTAATATACTAGTAAATTATTGTAAATAATTGAGAAAACTGGAAGAATAGACGAATGTAGTCTCAGAGAAATACTATGGCTTAGATTCCATAGGTGGAATCAATTTCGCATGATAAAGTTTAGCAATGGGAGTGGTATGACAAGGTATGGTAAGGATTTTGGTTGTGGGAGTAGAGAAGGCTAGATTTTTATATGGGTTATCTACAGAGGCATTTAAAATCAACCATGAAGAAGTAGGAATTTGAATTTACCATTACCCCAAAATGTAAGTCAAAAAGTTAGAATGACCTCAAATGATTGAAGCAACCTGGGAGGTGAGTGTGTGTGTGTGTGTGTGTAAATATATAGTGTGTATATATATTTATTTATACTTATATTTATATGTAGGTGGATAACAAGAACTTCAGAAAAGTAAAAAGTTTTTTTCATTGGAGGGGGAAAGTAATGGTCTAGAAGCCACAATAGTAGACTGGACTGCAGTTCAGACTGCATCTGTGTACTCAACAGAATATTGGATTTAGGAGGATATCATCCACTTTAAAGGAATGTCGTGGAAATAGTGTTCTCAGGGGGAAAGCCAGATATTAAAGGAAGGAAGTAGGAGATAACCCTAAGAGCTTGAGAATGAAGAGGCGTTTCAAGTAAGGAGGATTCTCAAGAGTGTAGTGTAAAAAGCCTTGGGAAGAGGCTCTTTGGAGAAAGTAAAACTTATGAGGGAAGAGGCATAGGCTCTTGTGGGGGAAATGACTGTGAGGGGATAGTGACTAGAGAGTCTTGCATTCTTACCAAAGGCATAAGGTGGAGCAAATAAGAAATCTGGTCAAAATTGACTATCTTTGTGATTTAAACCTGGACCAGCTAAGGTTTTTCCATTAGTATTATAAATTTGATAAAGTTAGCTGTCTTTGTCAGGGTTTAAATTATATGTTTCTGAGAGATTATTAAATTTTTATTGAAAAGCTCAAATGGGTTGTGAAAATTAAGTTGCAGTGCACCTTCTTCTGGCTCAGTTTAATCTAGAGGAAGTGTGAATTTATCTGGAAATGAAAATGGTTTAATGTTTGTGTGGTTAGATGTAAATAACAAATCTTTTTTATTCCCTCAGTTTTTCTTGGCCACTTACTTGACATATTATATTCTATAGTCTTGGTTTCCTGCTTAGTTTCTGTGATGGGTACAGAAACACATTGATACCTTGAATACATTTGATAAATAAGAACAGACTTTTATTTGCTTTCATTGGCTGTTATTTTTTGAAGAGTTACACAAATGCAATGACTTGTCCTGTGATTTCTAAACCGATGATATCCCTTGCCTTGAGTTCATAAGACTAGTCTTCTCAAAAAGTTATTAAGGTCTTTATTAAACAAAGAAAAAAGGTGCTTTTTCTGGTTCCATATAATGTGCCCACTCCTTCACTCCTCAATCTCCAAAGCTGTAGTGGCATCTCAGTGGACTCTCATTTTCTTAAGTGTGTTCTACGTTCAGTAGCAGGTGTTCTTGTATTATCTACCCCCATAAACGATTTGAGGGCAGGGTGCATGTCAGATTCAGAATATTCCAGGTTTCTAGCAAGTTGTAAACTTAGGGAAT
Source organism: Aethalodelphis obliquidens (assembly GCF_003676395.1). Taxonomy (NCBI): domain Eukaryota; kingdom Metazoa; phylum Chordata; class Mammalia; order Artiodactyla; family Delphinidae; genus Aethalodelphis; species Aethalodelphis obliquidens. The sequence goes on from NW_020837968.1 coordinate 23,761,996, forward strand.
TGGCCGCTTCAAATTATTTCCTCCTCAAACTGTTTTTTCTCCATATCTCTGAGCCATGTAGACTTCCCTCAAAAGCTGCCATTCCCTGACTCTGTGAGCAGCCATTTGATTTTTTTTTCCCCATATCTAACAGTAAATTTTCACTTTCCTTTCTGATTTCTTTTCCTCAAGTCTCATTTAGATATTTTCTCCTTGAATTTCATCATACTCTCTTCTAAGAACTTCTGCCCTTTCTCTATTCTCTTCCTCACAGAGAGATTATTTATGATAGTCTAGTCACTATTTATTTAGAGGTTGCATATACTTGAACTCTCACTTGCCTTACAACATGTAGAGATTTTTTTTCTTCCTTAGACTAATTCAACTTGGAGAAATTATTTTTGTAGTCGTGCTTCATTTGCTTCTTATCACCCTAATAACTGAATTTAGTACTTCATTAATTTAAACATAGTGACAGTTTAAACATGACAATAAAAACCAAAACAAAGTTTAAGTAACTTTTAGATTTAGTGCAGGTGTTTTGCAGCAGTCTAATTTGCCATAATAGATGGTTTTTCAGGCAAGCTGCAGAGAAGTGGGGATAATAGTACTATTCATGAAGTTACTCTTAATTCTGAGATTTGCAGTTTGTCCTAGAGAAATTGAGATTGCAGAAAAAACAAAACAACCCCCCCCCGATCAACCTTTAAGAAGAATAAAAGTATATGTATGATAAATCTTTAGATTTTGTTGGAAGATTGCTTTAGGTCACATATTGTTTCTTCCTAATGTCAGTTATTTTAATATAGAGTTTTGTGTGCTGAAAGACCAAAACTTTTTCAATATAGAATTTAAGCTAATTGGGTAAGGGACTTTTTAATTTTCGTAATATTTATTTGGAAAGGATCATTTCAACTAGGATTTATATCTTTATTATTATTAGTTGCTGACCTTTCCCATTTTTCTAATGTGGCTAGGAGTAAGGCTGTGTTTACTGTTTGTTATAGCTACAAGTGTCAGAGATTAATATTTCCTATACTGTCCTTGGTTTTTTCTCCCCTGTTGTCTTTGAGTTTTCCTAGAGGCTCCTTCTTATATAGTGCTTTACAGTTTTTCTATTGTATTGTAACTCCCATTGTAATGGTAATAATAATAGTTATTTATAGATCCCTGTTGATATGATGGTAAGATTTGGGAGGAGGGGAAGCATGCTGAAGTACTATTAGTTCTCAGTCTTTGACCTTCACAAGTACATCTCAGCTTTTTGTTCACCTCCTTAGGTGAGACAGGAAGGCTAGGTGAGGCTGGAGTTGGGTATTTCCATTCTCCCATGTCAGTTAGGCTCTGGTAAAACCCACACTGGTTGATTTGGGTGAGCTCTGGAAAAGTAGTTTTCCTTGAGGACAGGCTGTTGCTGAGGAGAACAGAATGGGTGTATTTCAAAATGACTACTTTCCCCCTCACCATACCAGAAGCATGAGAAGATTTTTCTCCAATCCTCACCCTGAGGTCTTTGTGGGGCTTCTGGAGGCAAAACTCATGAAAAAATGGTGTTCCCGCCAAGGCTGTGCCCCCAGGAGTTCTTGCTTTCAAGCTAGTTGACATCATTCAAGTTTCCAGCAATTAATCATTTAACCTGTAAGCTTTCCTACCAGTTGGTGGTTGTAGCGGTAGTTTCAACTGCTAGCAGTGAGCTGTGATTCTCTGTATTTGCCTGTCTCTCCAGATTTCAGAGTGGCAATTGACCTTATGACCTCAATTTTCTGATGAAACTAAGACAAGTTTTTGATTTTCAATTTAACTTTTTTCTTGTTATGAGGATAGAAACGATGACTTCCAAGCTCCTTACATGCTGTACTAGAAACTGAAAATTATATCTCCTCCCCATTTTGGATGCTTCCTTTGCTTTTAGTATACCAAGGTTCACATAGTAACCCAGTAGTAAATGGTTGTTGAGTTCACATTCAGTGGTTCTCAGACTATTTCTTCCTGTGACTGTAGTGATATTTCCTTTGGATACAAATTTCCAAAGGCTTGTAGTTCATCTCTGAGCTACTTTCATCTGCAGATAACTCACTAAGCTCTGGAGAAAGAGAGTGTGTATGTACTTTAAAAGAGACTTAAAAGCAATTTTCAAAAATCAGTTTGCCATTCTAATTCCTTCTTTTGACTTTCTCTTTCTCTCTTAGACCTCTCCTATGAGTTTTAGAACCCATGTTTTAAGTGAGGATAATTTTATTCAGGAACATATTACATTTTGTCCCTTAATCTTTGGTATTGAAAGATGTAAATCCTATATGGTAATTTTTCTTACAGTGAGGTATATAAAACATAAAATTATACTTCACATGATTTCCATATAAGAATTTCAGATTATAAAAAAAATTATTGTCGTTCGATACATTCAACAAAGTCAACTGAATTAAATTCTCTCAAAAGTAGAACGTGTGACTTTGGTAGAAAAGAATGTCTTAAAATTTTGGCTGCTTTCCTCTTTGGGAAGTGATGCCAAATTTCTGTTGAATAGTAACAGTTTAAATCTTATTGAACCTACTTTTACTTTGGTATTTCCGTATATTTATCTGCTATCTTATTAACATAAAGTATTTAGACAAAAATCTTTGTTTTTGTTATTTATTCTAGCATTTTCTTGTGCTTATTAACTTAAAGAATTTTCTTTCAGTCTCGTAGTGTGGATAAGCAACATGCTGTAATCAATTACGATGCCTCTACTGATGAACATCTGGTGAAAGATTTGGGCAGCCTAAATGGGGTAAGTTAAGAGTTTGCTTTTTGTCTTATTTGAATTTTTGTTTAATATTGTAAGAAAACATATATAACACAAAATCCTGTTTTGTGTTATATTTCCTTTTCTCTAGTTTGCACTTACTTTTAAATGCTTACTAGGTACATAGCACTTTGAGGACAATACAGTAGAATATGAATGTAGCCCATGTTCCCAAGAAATGATGTTGGTAGTAAATACTTAACAGGAATTCAGATGGTTGTTGGTTGTTATTATCCAGTGGTTAAAAAAAGACTTCTTTAAGGAGGTTAAGATAAAGGTTGCCCTTACTGAATGGCTTGAATTTATATGTGATAAAGCCGTGGAAAGTCATGACAGTAAGAATGCAAAAAAGCACTCTTGGGAGTCAGAGAAGTGTGGGTTAACTTTGGAAAAAAAAGATGCAAACGTGGTTTGGTACCAGATGGTTGGAGGATCTTCTATACTAGAGTAAAAAGGAGTGAAACACATCCATTTACCTTAACAAATGTGGTATATGATCTAAATACTAGTGTTTATTATTGCTTCTTTGGTTTCCTACATTGAAGATTTTTGTGTTACTGCAGTGAATTTTTTCCTAATTCTTCATTTGATCTTTCTACATTGGCAGAATGTAAGTAGCTGCAGAATAAGAGAATGCTAAAGTATTGAATAATTTATCTTATTTTTTCTCAATTCTCTCATGGCTCTACTAACATAAGCAAACATAATTTTGTTCAGATCTGTGCTGTTGAATTTCTTAAAATGACTTTAACAGAAATTAAATGTATCCAAACTTCTTCTAACTGCTGCTTCTTTTCAAAATATACATTAAACATTATATGGAAAAACATCTGCAGAAATTTGGCAAATATGGTAAAACTTTTTTTTCCTTGTCCTGAATCGGCCTGCTACTGAAGGACTTCTATGTTTATTCACTGAGATACTTTTTTTGTAGGCCTGTTTTTATGTTAGTTTTATTCACACCTTTGTTTCTCATGACACATAAAATTAAGTTTGTGGTATGCGGGCCTCTCACTGTTGTGGCCTCTCCCATTGCGGAGCACAGGCTCCAGACGTGCAGGCTCAGCGGCCATGGCTCACGGGCCCAGCCACTCCGCGGCATGTGGGATCTTCCCGGACCGGGGCACGAACCCGTGTCTCCTGCATCAACAGGCAGACTCTCAACCACTGCACCACCAGGGAAGCCCTAAAACTCTCAACCACTGCGCCACCAGGGAAGCCCTAAAACTAAGTCTTAATTCCTCATGTTTGAATTGAAATACCTCACATTTGGCATCACCCACTTTTCCAGATTCATGCTCCATCACATTTTCCAAAACAGTAGTTTTCCTACTATACTGTCTTCTCCAAATAATTTAGTTAGATTTTCCAAATAGTAGTTTTGGAAAACTACTAAACAGTAGTTTTCCTACTATACTGTCTTCTCCAAATAATTTGTTAGATTTTCTGCAGCCCAGTAGTTCTTCCGTCTGCCTTGTCATTTGTAAAAGTTGTACTTACTTTTAAAAGTAAAATCTCAATTCTACATCTTCCTGAAGGGAGCAGAGAAAAGGTATTTAAGAATATTGACTTATTAACATTTTGAATGGATTAAAGTAGAAAAAGATAGGCAGATGAGGTAGAAACTGTTTTACCATGGGCCATGTCAGGAAGCATTTCGATTCCAAGGTGCTATTTAAGGAGTTACTCTCTTCCTTCTCCGCACCTACAAACTTCTGTTTTAATCTCTGTTTTGGGTGCTTTATGAGCTTGTATTAAATCTGCTTGTGCATATCCGTCACTGTGCTAGATTATGTGCTTCTGAACAGTTCATGTGCCTTTTGCTTCTGGTAAGTACACCACATTGCCTACTAGCACAAGGTTCTGCACAGTGCATGAACCCAGTAAATCTTTTCAAATGGAATTGAATGAATTTTCTATATGAAAGACTTTATAGAGAAAAATTTTAATCCACTTTTATATGTGGAATATTTTAACAATGTTATATTCTGTTTTTAAGCCTAGAATGTTTCGTCTTGACCACAGTGCTATTCTTAGGTGTCTTTACATTATATCTTGGAAAATAATAAATGAGAATTACATCACAGTGTTTTAGTCTTTTAAAACATTGTGATCAAATATAAAAATTATTGATGTTGGTTGTAAAAAATATCAGGTGAAATATTAACTTCTAAGTTTATCTAGGCTGACCTTTCTTATAATTTGATTGTACTCAGTAATTGTCTGAAATACAATAACTCACAGAGAGTGACATCTTCATTTTGAACTTGAAGTCAGGACCTAGATTTGAATCTCAGTCTGTAATTTACCAGCATTATAACCCTGGACAAATTACATAAACTCTCTGAAATTCGGTTTCCTCATATATATTCATATTAGTTCCCAAACTTGTGCAAAAATGTAATGAGTTGAAGGTTATGAATGTGAAGCCTCAATGCAAAATTTAGTTACCTGTCTTCAGCTTTAAAATAGTGAAATGATAATTCCTGCTCTGTAGTATTGTTGTGAGGATTAAATGTGACAAGTATGTGCCTGGTACAGAACTTCAAAATATTACACAAATGGATAAATGCACTGTTACCCAAATGGATAGCCTAGGAAATATGCCAGAATGGACTTTCGTAGCCAAAGTCTGTGAACTACCAGCTATCATGCATTTTATTCATAGAAAATTTGTAGATTATTATTCACAGCCTGTTTATTCTTAACATTCATATAATTCTAGAAATTTGAGCATCAGGTTAAAAGTAGTAATTTCAGAAGGAGCACAGTATAGGTGGTTATGAGCCCAGCTTGAATTCTTACTAGTGAGGTAACTCTGGACAAGTTACTTAATTTTTCTGTTCCTCAGTTTTTTTAACAGAAATAGTAAAATGGTACTCCTCTCAGGTAGTTGTGAAGCTATAAATAAGTTAATAGTTTTAAACACCTAGTTCAGTAAGTGTTAGTTACTACTGTTGTTGTTATGGTAAGAAAAGCAGTTAAAACAAGTTTAGCATCCTGTAGCCTACATACTTTTCAGTGAATACATACACAGTTAAATTATTTTGGAAAGCACTTATCAACTAAACTCAACTTATAAACAACTATCTGTGACTACTTCCACTCTCACTTCCTTTCACCCTACCCTAAAATATACTCCCAAGTTACCTAGGTCCACACTTGCTTTTATTACTACCAGAAATGAGGTTGTTCTGCTTGGGGAAGCTGGAACTGGTTCTGTAGCTGATGTGATAGTAGGCTATTTCCCTGCAAGCCCCTGGAAGCTTCTCTTTCTATGAGAGCCCTTGTTTGCCTTCAGTTCTTCCTGCCCCCTCCATGCACTGGAGTACCTGCACCTCTCTGATAGTCACCATTGACCTTTGCCGCAGCACTCCCATCCCATTCCACCTCACCTCCCTGTGTTCCAGCCCCTGCTGTGTCCCCTTTCACACTGGCGTTCCTGCAGCATCAGACCAGTATGGCATAGAAGGAGGAAGGTATGAAAGGAGTGGTTAGGGGAAGAAGACCAGACTTTTCTCACTGACAACATGATTGAGGTAGTTGTGCTGCTGGCCACTCCATTCACATTTCCCAGAGCATTAATGCAGTACATGGTGGTTATATGATTTTATACTGTCAATTATGTGATTTATTTGTATGTAAATTAAATAGATATTTATCTGGTTTGGTTTGCTTCTCTGAGGTTAGTGGTTTGGTTGGGGGAGTTTGGGGAGCTGGCTTGGCCTGGCTTGGGCATCCAAGCTTCCTTGATGTGCAGAGAATGTGGGGTTTGTAGTTCAGAGAGCTGAATTTGAATCCCAGTAATTCTGCTTCTGAACTCTGAGAGTTTGATTGTTACTTTGCACCCTGTGCCTCGTTGTCCTCACCTGTCCTACCTACCAGGTAGAGGTGTGATCAAATGATGTTGACATAAGAAACAAAACCTATTTTTCTTTCCATATCTAATTTATTAAAATGCTTCATAATTGATTTATTTAAGTGATTTTTTTCCTGTAGCCCTTTGAAATTTTCTCTCCTTTTATAATTTTCAACCGTCAGGAGACTTTTTGCTCCCAAGTGTTTTCACTTAACATTTTGCGAGCTGAAACTTCGTGTCTGGCTCATATTTCCTGAGCCATTTTAGACCTTAGGGAATATTTCTGTCATAAATGCCAGCAGGTTAAAATTATGTGTCTCTTAATCTCTGAAAGTACCTAGTACATATGTTAAAAACAGTAGGTGCTTAACATTTAAGAGAGTCAAGCAATAAGCTTTGAGTGAATCTTAGAGCTCATCTTAGGCCTTTTGAATAATTATGGTATTTTAGGTTGAGATAGTTTTAAATAAATTGGCTTAGAACTGTGGCATCTCTCTTATACCATGTACCTAATTATTTATCTTCTGCATACCAAACATCAGTTAATTAACATTTTCTTTTATTCTTCTCTTTTCCATCATTTTCCTCAGCTTTTGTCTTTTGTAATTAATATAGAATATTTTGGTAAACTCAAGATATGTCTTAAAACACTCTAAAAATGTTCGTTTGGAAATGAACCTGAAATTAGAGTTTATAAATGCCTGAAGCCTTTGAATTTTCTTTGTATTAACATTTCAGTCTTTCTGTGAAGCATGTGAGAAACTTATTTAGGATTACTCATAAATCATACTAATGTGTGATCTTGAGTTTTAGCAGCATTCTGCTGTCTCCTTATATCTGGAATAAGATTGCAACTTCTAATTTTTTTGTTTGTTTTTGATAGATTTAGAAACTGGTATTCTATGACATATTACAGAGTGCTAGCTGTGCAAAGGAATTTGAGAATCCCCTTATATATTTTACTGTATAACATTCAGGACCCTTCTAAATTTCCTCATTATGGAGGGAACCTTCCCAAGTAAGGTATCGTGGCCATCTCAAATCCAATAACATAAAAGATGGGAAAAAATGAAATTTAAAAGGGAAGAGTAAAGTAATTTTTAAAGTTTCAACTTATCAAAGAAAAACATATTGGGTATTTATATGATGTTCGCATTCCAGGCAATTAAGTATAACATTGTTCTATGTTTTATAAATCTAGAGTATTCTAGGTCTTTTAACTTCTAGTATGCCAGGAAAAATAGTCATCACCATTAACCATCTGTGTCCAATGGACCTCTTAAGTCTTTTTACAAATAGTTTACACAAGTAAGAATTAAAAGATGAGAGAACAACTTGAAATTTTGATAAAAATGAGGCATGACAGACTCAAATTTTTATTCCATGTTTTCCTGGTTTTGAAAGGTACATAACATGCAAAATGGGTATTGTTCTTTGAATGCCACTAACTGTTCATTAGCTATCATGCCTTCTCTGGGATATATATCTATTTTATAAATGTTGATTTCAGATTTCAAGGACATCTCTAGCTAGTTCTAGCTTACCATTATTTCTAGTTTTTCTTGCTCTTGCATTATCAAAATGCATTATTTTTAAGACTTTGACATTTTAAAATTTTAAGAGGAAAGTCATTTTCTTTTTCTTCCATAATTGTAAAATAGTACAACAGTTACAAGATCAATTCAATAATTTTATTTCTACGTCGTCTCTTTCCTTCTAGTTACCTTTGTATAGATACCCGCCTTGATCATTTGTCCACTTACATACTAAATCAAATGAGTATTGAAACACAAACACTAAAAAATGAGAGAAAACTGTCAAAATTTCTTTTAAAATACAGAATCATCAGTTTTGTGTTAAAAAATATTGCATGATTCTTCTTATTGATTTAGGCTAACTGGATGAAAAATATCTGGATGAAAAATATCTTAGTTTCTTTTTGACTTTGGAAACATTCTTGTCATCAATTCTTGTGTTAGGGAAAATTCATCTAGGGTTATCTTCACCTGAAGACTCCTGGTCTGATATTTTGCTTACGTTATTATCATTTTATCATTGTTACTATAGTCTAGAGTGCTGCTGCTCTACTTTTTGTATTTACCTTATAATTGTGAAATATCTTCCTGTCTTTTTTTTTTTTTTTTGCCTTTATGGATGTTAAATAAAAAATTCTGAATTCTCAATTGTGCTCTTTGATAGCTTAAAAAAAAAAAGACACAGATGGTGTCTCCAGATGTCTTTTATATCTTCTTGGGAAGATGGTGCAATATTTTGGGCCATGCAGTAAGAAACCTAAAGGTTGATGCAATAGTAATGATTTATTTCACAATTGCATCATCCATCTAGCTCTGTGCTATTCGCTGCAGTAGCCACTAGCCATGTGTGTCTGTTGAGCACTTGAAATGTGACTAGTCTAAAAATAAAAAGGTAAAAAAAAAAAGAATGTAAAATGTCTTCTTAATTTTCATATTCATTATTTGTTAAAATAGTACTATTTGGGATGTGTGGGTTAAATTAAAAGTATATTATCAAAATTAATTTCACCTCTTTCATTTTGCCTTTTTAATGTGCCTACTAGAAAATATAGTAGGATATGTGTAGCTTCCATTTGTGGCTTGCATTGTTTCTGTTGAATAGTGATGTTCTAGGTAATTCCATTCTTCTGTTATTATTTTGGTCATTTTCAACAAAGTTGAACGTATCTTAGATTCATGTAAGGGTCCTATAAAGTATCTTAAATTAATAAAAGGGTCCAAAGGACTCGTTGGCAATTTGTAAAATAGAATGAGTTTTATTCAATTTTTTTAAGTAAATTTTCTTTTTGTTCTTTGGAAGACTTCTAGGAATAAAAATAATGAAACCTCAATCCTCACAGATAATTACAGTTGTCCAGAAAAGTTAAAATTGAGTCCAGTGGGCCCTGATGGTATATCGAGAGCTATATTATATTTTACCCTTTACAGTTTCTAGCTTCGGGTCAGAGCTTTTCTTGACGTCGTTTTTAGGTGCCTAAATTTGTCATGGCAGCATAGTAGACTCAGAGGAACCGCACCCTGGTTCTTTGTGTGTTACTTGTAATAGTAATAAAGGGCTTAGTATGAAATCATTTATTAGCCTATAAGATGCATAGCACATTTTATGGTGATACACAAGCTGTATTAGCCACCATTTGATATACACTGTAAAGCATAAGGTTTGAGTATTTGCTTGTCTAAATTTTAATAATTAATACTTCATATATTAAATTAACATCTTTTTTTTTCTCTTGTAGACGTTTGTGAATGATGTAAGAATTCCAGAACAAACTTATATCACCTTGAAACTTGAAGATAAGTTGAGATTTGGTTATGATATCCTTATTGATTTTGTGCATTTATTAAATTTATTCAAAAATCTTTACTCCGGTATAAATTAACATTTCTTGAGACAGAAGAATTCATAATATAGGCACGCTGGAAGTCTCTGTGCCCTTCCAAACTAAAATACATGTTTAAAAATAATACTTTTTTTTTTTGTTATAATGCCTGTTCCTAAAAATAATCCTGGAAAAGTTAATGGACTCTTTTTTTTTTTTCCTCACTCTGTATTATAGTTTCAGCAGAAGTATCCCTGCAGTGCTATTATATATGTAGTTTGGGTATCAAAGAATGTAACTGGGGAGAGGACAGAGAGTGTGTAATAGTAGCCCAGCCCAGGGATTTTTTTTTTTCCTGGTTAAATGATAATGACACAGGTCAGCCTCCAGGAGGAATGTAAAGAATTTAACCCTATCTTTCCTTCTGTCCCCATTTTTACTCCATTATATGCATTCCATCTCTGTTGCCTTCAATTCAAATTTTTCCATATCCTGTGTCTTCTGAGACCCACACTCTCTGATTAAGTACATTATGCATTTAGCATGTATTTAAAATTCTTTTGTTTGAAAATAGGATGCTAAGAACTGAATAAGGATATGATGGTATTCTCCTAGTAAAGAATCACTAGTGAAGAGAAGGGACATGATTGGATGAAGAAGAATAAAAGCATTTCTATTCATACAAGGCAAAAAGCTTTGTAAAAAGAACTTGTTTATATTTAATTAAAATACAGATATTACACATGCTGAATGTTTTTTTTTTTCACTTTTAATCTTTTCATTTATGGCATTTATCTGGACTTTGATATTAAGGAATGTATCAAATGTACTGGCAACTTGGATGTACTTTTATCACTGTAGTAGAGAAAATGTCTCAGCTAAGTAGAGCTGATACTTAGGTAAAGTAAATGTGCTGATACTTTAAAATTGTTCCTAGAGCATAACTAGTTTTTATTTTAGATTTAACTTAAAATTTATGAAAAAAATAGTTTTGTAGCACATCATATAACCTTTATACTTGTAGAGCCAAAGCAGCATGTGAAAAGTGAAACCACTAAACATTAATACCTTTGATTTGTATATTTTAAATCCTTTAAAAAATATGTATCACGTAAAATGATTAGGAATTAGCATTAAAGCCTTTTATTCATGGGTTATTTCTACCAATATAAGTTTCATCAAAAAGTAAATACAGGTATATTTTGAATTTAAGTAACTCAATTCATTTGACATCAGCTGTTTAAAAACATGAGAAAATAGTAGGAAATTTGGGTTTCAGTAAAACTCTATAAAGTTTACTTTGAATTTGAAATCAAGAAGAAGCTATTGAGAAGCAACTCATCTTTTATAGATTGTATAATGATTTCTTAATAGAGAACTAATATTTTCTTATATACTTGCTCACAATATTTCTGTCGAAAATTCCTGGGACAAATGTTTTGTTCCCAAGGACTTTTTCAGGGCTGTAAATCAGTGTTGAGCCAGAACGATTACCCAGATCCTCAGGTTAGGCTCAGTTGATTTCATTATTTAAAAATAGCATCTCATATTGCTTTTGATTTTTGAAGATTGTGTATAAATGAACATTGGGCTGTTTCAGTGGCAGAAATTTTATTAGATAGGATGAAATTTTAAAAACAAATTTATTCTGTTACCAGACTGAAGTCACTATCATGCATTATTCATAATTAAAATTAAGTTTAATAGTTAGCTAGTCTACAAACTGTTATACCTTGTAATTGAAAACTGTTTAATTAAAATGCCACAGCAATAGAAAGAACATTTTACCATGAATTGAGACTGGAACTAAGAAACAGAATTTATCTGCCCAAAGTTCTTTGTTCTAACCAGAGAAATTGATTTGGAAAAGCAAGTAGTGAAATATCCAAGTTTAAGAAATGACTATAAACTCAGGAGGTATAGTAAAATGCTGCAGTAATCAAGATAAACTTTAGAAGGAGGTAATTATCTCCAGATAGCCAGAAATGTAGCAGGTAAGGAAGCCTAAGTTCATTTATTTTACAATTATTTATTAAATGTCTCCCACGTGCCAGGCACAGTCCCTGCAGTCTGGGGTACAGTACTAAATAAAACAGACCACAGTCTCTGTCCTCCTGGAGCTTATACTTTAATGGGGTTGGAGGGAACTGACAGCACGCACAAAAAGGATAATAGAGGGCGATAAATTCTGTGGAGAAAAAGTGTGAATGGGAGACAGAGAGCTACTGCTGGTGAGTGAGAAGTTATAATTTTAAAAAGGCTGGGCTTCCCTGGTGGCGCAGTGGTTGAGTCCGCCTGCCGATGCAGGGGACACGGATTCGTGCCCCGGTCCGGGAAGATCCCACATGCCGCGGAGCGGCTAGGCCCGTGAGCCATGGCCACTGGGCCTGCGCGTCCAGAGCCTGTGCTCCGCAACGGGAGAGGCCACAACAGTGAGAGGCCTGCGTACCGCAAAAAAATAAATAAATAAAAATAAAAAGGCTATTCATGAAGACTTCACTAAGAAGCCAGCAATGGAGCAGGTAAAGACACTGGCCTTATGGATCTATCTGGGGAAACTTCTCTTCAAGCAGATAGAAGAGTTAAGTGCAAGACTTAAACCAGGAGCATGTTTGCCATATTTGAGGAACAGCCTTAGAAGTCAGTGTGACTGGAGCCAGTGAAGAGTAGGAGAATATGGGGAGCCAGAGTGTATCATCCTAAATAGGCCACTATAAGAATTTTGGCTTTTACTTTAAGTGAAATGGGGAGCCATTAGAGGGTTTGATCAGAGGAGTGATGTGATAATGACTTATATGTTTAAAAGAATCCTCTGGTTACTCTTTTTCAAAGACTAAGGGGTTAAGTAGGCAGCGGTGAAAAGAGGGAGACCAGTTAGGAGGCTGTTACAGTAGTTGGCTATAGTTCCAAGTGAGCAATAATGGAGATTTGGACCAGGGTGACAGAAGCAGAGGTAGTGAGAAACGATAGAATTCTGTGCATATGTTGAAGATGGAGCCAGTAATATTCTTGATTAGATTGGATGTAGACTAAGAGAAAAGAGTCAAGGATGAACCCAAGACTGTACAGTTGATATAAACAATTAGAAAAGTGGAGTCACCATTACACAGCATATCCTGTGGGTAGAGCAGATATTGTGGAGAAAATGGGAAGAATATTCCCCCAAATCCATTTAAATTTGGTTTAATTGAATTCGGTTTAATCGAATTTTGCTGTTACTGTTTTCTTTTTGATTTCTGTCTTTATTAATTTCTTCTAGGTGAAAGCTGAGATAATTCAAGATCTTTCTTTTCTAATATAGGCATTTAGTGCTATAAAATTTCCCCTAAGTACAGGCATACCTTGGAGATATTATGGTTTCAGTTGCAGAGCCCTGCAATATTGCAAAAAGCCAGTCACACAAATTTTTTGGTTTCCCGATGAGTATGAAAGTTATGTTTATGAACAACATTGGAGTCTATTAAGTGTGCAATAGCATTATGTCTAAAAAATTTGTATATACCTTAATTTAAAAATACTTTATTGCTAAAAAATGTTAACTATCATCTGAGCCTTCAGCGAGTCCTGATCTTTTTACTGGTGCAGGGTCTTGTCTCAGTGTTGACGGCTGCTGACTGATCAGGGTGGTGGCGGCTGAAGGTTGGGGTGGCTGTGGCCATTTCTTAGAATAAGACAACAGTGAAGTTTGTCACATCGATTGACTCTTCCCTTCAAGAACTATTTTTCTGTAGTTCACAATGCTGTTTCATAGCATTTTCTCCACAGTAGAACTTCTTTCAAAATTGGAGTCAGTCCTCTCAAATCCTGTTGCTGCTTTATCAACTGAGTTTATGCATTATTCTGAATAGTTTGTTGTCATTTCAAAATCTTCACAGCATCTTCATGAGGAGGAGTTTCCATCTCAAGAAACCATTTTCTGGGACTTCACTGGTGGTCCAGTGGTTAAGACTCTGCACTTCCAGTGCAGAGGGCGCAGGTTCGATCCCTGGTCAGGGAAGTTCCGCATGCCGAACAGTGCAGCCAAAAAACAAACAAAAAGAAACCACTTTCTTTGCTCCTTCATAGGAAGCAACTCCTCATGCATTCAAGTTTTATCATGAGATTGCAGCAATTCACTCACATCTTAAGGCTCCACTTCTAAATTCTAGTTTTCTTGCTGTTTCCACCACATCTGCAGTTACTTGTTGCACTGAAGTCTTGAACCGCTCAAAGTCACCCATGGGGGTTGGAATCAACTTCTTCCAAACTCCTGTTAATGTTGATATTTTAATCTCTTCCCATGAATCATGAATGTTCTTAATGGCATCTGGAATGGTGAGTCTTTTCCAGAAGGTTTTCAATTGACTTTTCCCAGATCCATCAGAGGAATCACTGTATATGGCAGCTTTATGAAATGTATTTATTCAATAATAAGACTTGAAAGTTGAAATAGCTCCTTGATCCATGGGCTGCAGAATGGATGTTGTTGTTAGCAGGCATGAAAACAATGTTAATCTTGTACATCTCCATCAGAGCTCTTGCATGGCCCGGTGCATTGTCATGGAGTAGAAATATTTTGAAAGGAATCTTTTTCTGAGCAGTAGGTCTCAAACAGTAGGCTTAAAATATTCATTAAATCATGTTGTAAACAGATGTGCTGTCATCCAGGCTTTATTGTTCCACTGACAGAGCACAGACAGAGTAGATTTAGCATAATTCTTAAGGGCCCTAGGATTTTCAGAATGGTAAGTAAGCATTGGCTTCAACTTAAAGTCACCAGCTGCATTAGCCCCTAACAAGAGAGTCATCTTGCCCTTTTAAGCTTTGAAGCCAAGGCATTGACTTCTTCTCTCTAGCTATGAAAGTCCTAGAGGGCATCTTCTTCCAAAGACTGCTTTGTCTACACTGAAAATCTGTTGTTTATTGTAGTCACCTTCAGTATAATTCTTAGCTAGATCTTCTGGATAACTCACTGTAGCTTCTACATCAGCACTTGCTGCTTCACTTTGCAATTTTATGTTATGGAGACAGCTTCTTTTCCTTAAACCTCATGAACCAACTTCTGCTACCTTCACACTTTTCTTCTGTAGCTTCCTCACCTCTCTCAGCCTTCATTGAAGAGAGTTAGGGCCTTGCTCTGGATTAGACTTTGGCCTAAGAGAATGTTGTGGTCTGATCTTCTTTTCAGACCACTCATACTTACTCCATGTTAGCAATGAGGCTATTTAGCTTTCTTATCATTCATGTGGTCACTAGAGGAGCACTTTTAATTTCCCTCAAGAACTTTCCCTCTGCATTCACAATTTGGCTGACTGCAGGAGGCCTAGCTTTGGTTCTGTCTTGGCTTTTGACATGCCTTCCTCACTAAGTTCAGTCACTTCTAGCTTTTAACTTAAAGTGAAAGATGTGTGACTCTTCATTTCACTTGAATATTTAGAGGTTATCATAGGGTTATTAATTGGCCTAATTTCAATGTCATTGTGTCTTCGGGAATAGGGTGGCCTGAGGAGAGGAACGGAATGGCCAGTTGGTAGACCAGTCAGAACTTGCACAACATCTGTCAATTAAGTTCACCATCTTACATGGGTGAGGTTCATGGTGCCCCAAAACAATTACAATAGTAACATCAAAGATCACTGATGACAGATCACCATAATAAATATAAAAATAATGAAAACGTTTGAAATATCGTGAGAATTACCAAAATGTGATACAGAGACACAAAGTGAGCAAATGCTGTTAGAAAAATGGCTCTGATAGACTTGCTGGGTGCAGGGTTGCCACATACCTTCAGTTTGTGAAAAACACAGTATCTGCAAAGCACAATAAATGGAAGTGCAATAAAACAACGTATGCCTGTACTGCTTTAACATGCAAGATACTTTCTAGTTTCTCTTTTGATCTTTGCATCATTGGGTTATTTAATCTTTGTTACTTAGTTTCTAAATATTTGGAGATTTTTCCCAGAGACTTTGTTATTAATTTCTAATTTAATCCCATAGTGGTCAGGAACATACTATGTATATCTCAAATCCTGTCCTGTCACCCAGAATATATCTAGTCTATCTGGGTAAATATTCTCTATGTACTTGAAAAGAATGTGTATTCTACTGTTTTTGGTTGGAGTATTCTATTAATGTCAGGCCAGGTTAGTTGGTAGTGTTGTTCACATCTTCTGTATTTTACTGATTTGTTGTCTACTTCTTCTATCAATTTTTGAGAAAGAGATATTGAAATCTCGGGCTATAATTGGGTTTGTTTCTCCTTGCAGAAGTTTTTGCTTCATGTAATTTGAAACTCTGTTATTAGTTATGTAAACATTTAGAATTATTGTGTCCTCTTGATGAGTTGACCCCCTTTATAAAATGACCTGCTTTGTCTGTAATAATATTATTTTTTGCTCTGAAATCTGGTTTGTCTAGACATTCGTTTTGGATTGGTGTTAGCCTGGAATATCTCTTGCATTCTTTTACTTTTAACCTATTGTCTCTACATTTGAATTAGGCAGCATATAGTTGGTCTTACTATTTCATTCAATCTGATCATTTCTGCCTTCATTTGGGGATTTAGAGCATTCACATTTAATGATGTGGTTAGACTTAAATCTATCATCTAGACATTTGTGCTCGATTTGCCCCATTTTTTTTCTTCTTCTCTTAATTAATTTTGGATTATTTGAACCTTTTTTAGGATTTCATTCTGTCTCTTTTGTTAGCTTATTACTGTAGCACTTTTTAAATATTTTAGGGGTTGTTTTAAGATTTATAATTTTATCCTTAATTTTAAGCTGTATCTTCAAGTGACATTATACCACTTCACGTATAGTGTAAGAGCGTTACAGTAGTATACTTTCATTTCTTCTGTCCTGACCTTTGTGCTATGGTTGTCATACATTTCATTTTTATATATGTTACAAATCCCATTCTACACTGTTATCAGTAAAACATCAGTTATCTTTTAAAGAGATTTAAATAATAAGAAAAATATCTTAAGATTTTTATAGCCATTGTACTCTTATATCTTAAACCAATGTAGCTACCATTTCTTGTGTTCTTCATCCTTTTTTATAGATCCATGTTTTCATCTAGTATCATTTTCTTTCTATGTAAAGAACTTCCTATAATATTTCTTATAGTATGGCTCTGCTGGTGATGAATTCTTTCATCTTTTTTATGTCTGGAAAAGCTTCACTTTAGTTACTGGAAGTTATTTTTTTTTTTTTTTTTTGCGGTACACGGACCTCTTACTGTTGTGGCCTCTCCCATTGCGGAGCACAGGCTCCGGATGCGCAGGCTCAGCAGCCATGGCTCACGGGCCCAGCCGCTCCGCGGCATGTGGAATCTTCCCGGACCAGGGCACGATCCCGGTGTCCCCTGCATCGGCAGGCGGACTGTCAACCACTGTGCCACCAGGGAAGCCAACTGGAAGTTATTTTTGCTGGGCATAGAATTCTAAATGACATTTCTTTTCTTTTAGTTACTTTAAAGTTGTTGCTCCACTCACTGAATTCTCACTTGCATTGGTTCCCTTTTCCCCTGGTTTTGAGCAGTTTGATTATAATGTGCCTTTGTGTAGTTTTCTTCATGTTTCTTGTGCTTGAGGATATTTGAGCTTCTTGGATATGTGGGTTAATACTTTTAATCAAATTTAGAAAAAATTTCAGCCATTATTTCTTCAGATCTTTTTTTTCTGTCCTCCCTATTTTTTTCCCGAAGACTTCACGTAAATGTATATTAGGCTACTTGAAGTTGTCTCCTAGCTTACTGAGGCTCTATTTATTATTTTTTAATAATTATCTGTTCTCTCTGCATTTCAATTTGGGTTGTTATTATTGTTTACTAAACTTTTCTTTGGCTGTGTCTAATCTGCAATTAACCCATCCAGTATAGTTTTCAGCTCTAGAAGTTCAATTTGGATTTTGTTTTTGGTATCTTCCAAGTCTCTACTTATTTTTTTTAAACAATATAATAACTGTGTTAACATGTTTGTTGACATCTGTGTCAGTTCTGGGTCAGTTTGATTTCTTTTTTGGTTTTTTTTTTGCGGTATACGGGCCTCTCACTGTTGTGGCCTCTCCCGTTGTGGAGCACAGGCTCCGGACGCGCAGGCTCAGCGGCCGTGGCTCACGGGCCTAGCCGCTCTGCAGCATGTGGGATCTTCCCGGACTGGGGCACGAACCCGCCTTCCCTGCATCGGCAGGCGGACTCTCAACCACTGTGCCACCAGAGAATCCCCTGGGTCAGTTTTGATTGATTTTTGCATTCACTGTAAGTTTTGACTGAATGGCAGACATTGTGAATTTTTACCTTGTTGAGTATTATATGTATTTTTGGATTCCTATAAATATTTTTGAGCTTTGTTCTGGGAAACAGGTTACTTGGAAACAATTTCATTATGTTGAGTCTTGCTTTTAAGATTTGTTAGGCTTCTAAGATTAGTCTGTGGTTAATTAATTCCCCACTACAGAGGCAAGGTCTTCCTGTGTACTCTGCTGTAGGGGTCAGCAAAACTATTGGTAAATCTGACTCTCAGGCTGTATTTGTAAATAAAGTTTTATTGGCACACAGCGATATACACTCACATATTTCTATGGCCGCTTTTATACTACCACAGCAGAGTTGAGTAGTTGCAACAGAGATCATATGGCCCTCAAAACCTAAAATGTTTAGTTTACTGTCTGCCCCTTTTTAGAAACAATTTGCCAATCCCTGCTTTATCCAGTGGCTCATGATACCTGAGGTTTTCCAGCTTGGCTGTTGTAATTAGACACTATTTCTGGCCCTGCTTGAGCACTGGGCACTCTAATACTTTCAAGTGGTTCTTGTCCCAGTCGTTTCTCAAATGAATGTGCTGATCAGTATTCAGCTGAATACTTGAGCAAGTCCCTGTAACAGTCTCTGGAATTCTATCTCTGTGAAGCTCTCTTCTCTTCAGTAGTCAGTCCCATGAACCTTGGTCTCCCTAGACTCTCAACCCTCTGTCTTCCACAGCTCAGAGAGTGCCAGGTTCTGCCTGGATTACCCATTCCTGCAGTGTGACTTGGAAGCTCTCTTAAGGTAGTGAGTTGGGGCAGTGATTGCGCTCACTTTGCTTTGTTCCTCTTCACTCAAGACTTCAAAGGTCTTTTGTTACCTGGTGTTGATTGTCTTGCAGACCATTGTTCTATGTATTTTGTCTGGTTTTCAGTTGTTTCTTATTTAAAGAAATGTGGAAATAATCTATAAAGATTAATGATTTTTAGTAAGGAAGATTTAAGTAAGCATGTAACTTTTTTCTGTAATTTTTTGAGATATAATTGACGTACAACTATAGTTAATATTACTGTATTGTATATTTTGTAACTTATTGACATCATAAGTAATTGTACCTTAGATTGTCATTTTTCTGAATTAACCAAGTTAGAAACAGTTACCTGGGTCCGTACCACTAGGAAGATAGTAGCTTTGGAGGGAAAAGCTGAGGTTAGGGCAGTCTCAAAATCTCGTAGTCATACCAGAGTTCTCAGGTAAATTCATGACCTAAACAGAAGGAATTTTGAGGGCTTTGGTGCCCCACACAGGAATTTTTTTGTAAGGTAAAGTGTGTGAACCTATGAGTTACACCCTCTTATAAGTTTTCCTTGATCTTAAAAAAGTCTAAATCTAAAGAGAATACCCCAGACTAGCCTTGAGGAGTAGCCTTAAAAGCTCTCCCAGGAGAATCTAGAAGCATCAGAAAACACAACAGGCTAAAATCATTTGTTTCCCATTGAAAGAAATAGAAATGGCTTTCAATATTTTTAAGATGCTGTGTTTAACATTGAAAATGTAAGAATGCTATGAATCTTCTCCAGCTGTTAATAAGTTTCTTGGGGGTAAAACAAAGTTACTAGATTTTTACTTTTTATTAGCTATACTTAGTTATGAACTGTATATTGTCATATATACCAACAAATGTGTATCAGCATATGTACATAACAAAAAAGGAAAATTTTATTACTTCACAGTTATAGGAAGCAGTGTAAACTGATAGGAAACCCCTGGACCTGGTATTCATTTGACGAGATTGTTATCTTGGGTTCTGCCCCCTTAGTCCTCAAGTTCCTCTTCTATAGAATGGGAAGGTGGATTAATGGAATTGAACAGGATTCCCAAAGTGCTTTACAATTCTAAAAAATTCTGAGTTTTTATTATTTTAATGAGTAGAACTATGGGTCAAATACTCGTTAACAAGTTTACTGCTTGTTATGCATGGAAAGTCTGTTTTTCTCCCACGTGGTAATTAAAGCTTTCTACCCTTGAAGTCTTGGGTGCTCTGAATTGGTAAAGAAGACTAGAATTTACTATGTGGTTATAAAAGTCCTTTCATTACGGGGTTAAGTAATGGTGAGAAATGTGACCTCTACTGTTTAGTGAAAGATCTTTTTAATATACAGAGGCATTGTTCTTTTTGGTATAATAATGAAAGCATTCATTATATCTAGCTTTTGGTTCTAATCTGTATAGAATCAGTTGTTTGATAATGTAGTATGACCCTGATTGCAATTCATGGGGGGAAGGAGTGGTTGTAGTTGCTGTTAAGATCCTAATTATAGCATTTCTTTTGCACTTTCAAGATGAACTTCATTTTATCAATGCTTGTGAAGAAGGAGTAATTGAATTCCTTCAGGATTTACTGTTGGGTAATCACTGATGACGTACTTCTTTTTAGATTTTTGTGATTAGCTATCAATATAATTTGATCCAGCTGCTTTCTCTTTGTGGTCATATTATTGTTAGTGAGAACTGAAAATGTCTTTTGTGCTTCAGTTAATCATCCAGTTATTTGCTTCTTGAAGGCCATGATTACCTAAGTTTAGAATTACTTGCTAGATTTTAAGATTTTATTTAGTCTTTAAAGATGAAAAGTTTTATATTTGTGAGCATATTTAATTCTTAAAGGGAATATAGTCATTCTACTGTAACTACCTGTAGAAAATAGGACAATTTCTATATTATCTTTGATCATTTTAAGCTTGATTATCAGAATTTTGAAATTATATTCTTCCTTAGCCCTGTTTACATACAAATCTTTTCACTGTAGTACGAGGAGAAATGAGGGTCCCTGAAGAAGCTCTAAAGGTAAAAAGTTTTTACTTATTTCTTTTGTAAATCTACCATTTACTAGGGTTGATTTCACTCATGTATATTTCACTTCCATTTTAAAATGTTTTATAGCACGAGAAGTTTACCATTCAGCTTCAGTTGTCCCAAAAATCTTCAGAATCAGAATTATTGAAATCTGCATGTGCCAAAAGCATAGATTCAAAGGTAGCAGATACTGCGGCAGAAGTGCCGCACAAAGCTACAGAAGCACTAAAATCTGAGGAAAAAGCCATCGGTAAGTTAACCTCTTTCAAAATATCATATATATACTCAGTTATGAAGAAATTGCATGCTTTGTTCTCAAAAGCTTGGCCATATCCTTATAAAAATAATTAATGATAATAATGACAATTTCAGAGTGGGTTTTAATACAGCCAGTGCTTCATTAGAAAGCATTATAAAACATATAATTATATGGCAGTTGTATGTAGGTGCATTTAATATGTTTAAATATTTGAAGAAAATACATATATTTTGCCCTATAGTATTTTTATTATTTCATGTTTGCTACTTTTTTTTCTGGATTGTAACTGAAATGAATGAAAAGGAAATGTCCACTAATGCCTACATCATCATAATTATCGTATTTATAGTATTCCAGGAACTGTAAAAAATATTTTATATAGATAATCCCATTCATACAAAAGCAATTTTTAAAACTGCTAGACATTACCAGATTGCTCAAACATAAATCTGTTAGTCCAGTTAACAACTAGTTTAAATTTAATTACTGTGCAATGCCCTTAGGTTTTAAAAAAAAGTAAAAAACGGTCATTTATACCAAAATTTAGTTTTATCCTTCATATTTAGATTTATGAGCCATTTCTATATACCAAAGAACTAATTACACTTTGATAAAAAGCTATTGGGCTATAGCAGTTTACATTACTTAGATAATAGCCAGTGCAGAATTTCATTTATTTCATCATGTTCAATATTGAATGAGATTCACAAATACTAAGTTATTCAACTTAGAGTACTTTTCACCTATCTAGACTATACAGTTGACCCTTGAACAACACTGCTTTGAACTATGCAGGTCCACTTATATGCAGATTTTTTTTCAGTAGTAAACACTACAATACTACAGGATCCACCTTAGTTGAATCTACGAATGTGGAACTGCATATATGGGGGGACTGTGGATTTGGGAGGCTGACTATAAGTTATACTCGATTTTTCAACTGCAGGGAGGGTTGAGGCTCCTAACCCCGTGTTGTTCAGGGGTCACCTGTACTTTTTCATTTAATAAATCAACTGGGCAATTCTAGCATTCTGCAAAAGCATTTTTTTTTTCTGTTTCATATGCTTTAGACAGATTTTTCCCACCTCTTTCCAGATACTTCTGCTATGCCCCGTGGTACTCCATTATATGGGCAGCCATCATGGTGGGGGGATGATGAGGTGGATGAACAAAGAGCTTTCAAGTCAAATGGCAAGCCTGAAGAGAAAAATCATGAAACTGGAACATCAGGTAAAAAAATCTCAGACTGTGACATTAAATAGGTATTTTAGGAAGAACTTATCATCGAAGCAAAAATCTGTCTACCCTTAAAAGAGATGTCTCCTATTCTTTAATATGTTAGAAATAGTTGATGAATGTTTTAATGACATTGTCATTTTAAATTAAATTTATTTATTATGAATGATTCTCTCAAAGTATTAATTCTAATATCTTTGTAAATCACTTTTATTTAAAATATTTTTCCTTATTTAACTTATTTATGAGGGTGTTAAAACTTGATATATAGTTAAGTAATATAATTGGGCATTTTAAGTATTTTAAAATAATTTTTAAAATGTTTTAATTAGACCAAAATAGTAAATACAGACTAGTTTTGTGTGTTTTCATTAGATTCACAAACATATAATCATATTTTTAAATGAAAATTTTTTTATTATGTTCAAAATGTTGTATGAAGTTTAAAACTTCTTTAAAATCTCAGCGTACCCAATTTGTTGGGGTATGGTAGCAACAAGATTAGCTGTTCGGCAGCCAGAATGAAGAAATAATTCTGGATCACATTCTCAGATTAATAGTCAAGGAACATAATCTTTTGTTGCTGGAGTTGTTTAGTAATGAACTAAGTGAAAAGCCAGAAAATCAAGATTTCCAGGAAATAAATGGAGCTATCAGTTGTGTGTCACATAAGGACTTGACGAGGACATCAACACTGAAGGATGAACAGCCAGTTTCCGTGATAATAGCAGATAAGGATTAGAACTGGAGGAATTAAATACAGGCACCAGGGAGCAGTATGGAAAGCCAACTTTGACTCTGAGTCAAGGATAGATTCCATCAGAAGTTCTGTCAACTTTCTACCTTTGACCATAATTCTGCAAGGTAAATAAGAGATTTTTCTTAGCTGGAGAATAAGAGCACTGGTTCTTAAACATGCTCTAATTTTACCAGGGTACAAGTCTTAGAAAGCTGGCCTTATCAACTTGATCTTAAAGTGCCCCAAACTGAAAGTTGTGAACTTTGCAAATAAATTCCCATCTCAGTTTCCTTGTTTCTGTGGCCAACACGTTTTTTTCTTCATGTTCAAGCTCAGAAGCTTAATATTAATTAGCATACCCTCAAATGCAAATAATAGAAATGCCACCTGAGACTAAACAGGAAGGAAATCTACTGACTTAAATAAATAACTGAACCTCTTCAGGATTGGTTAATGCAGCATCTCAGTGGTGTCATCAGCTAGCTATTTTCTCTCAGACTCTCTGCCCTTCTATTCACAGTGGCTGCATACTGAGGGAGTGTCCCTTCGTACTCATATGCTGCTTGCCAGTAGCAGTTGGAGTGCATGCTACTTTGATCACATCCAGTGGGAAATAGCAAAGATCGCTTCTAGAAGAACCCCTGGAAACCTTCCCCAAAGTTTTCAACACATTTGTCATCTCATTGGCCTCTCGTGGGTTCAGGAGTAGGTCACCTGCTTATTTCTGAACCAATCCCTGGCAAGGGTTATGAGATTATCCTTAAGCCAATCGTACCCATCCTGAAGCTGAATATGGGGTTAGTTTTCCCCTAAGGCACATGAGCTGTATCAGGGAAGAGTTAAGAGATACCTGGGAATGTTGGAGTTCTTTTAGGAGGGAGGAAAGGGAAATGGATTTTGGAAGGCAGTCAAGAATGTCTACTTTATATGAAATCTTTGTGTCTTCCCTTCCTTTCACCTCATCTATTATATTGCCTACTTCTGTTGCCCTTTTTTTCCATTGAATCATAATTGAACTATTTCCAGTTTCAACCCTTCTGCAGTTCATTTTGTATAATAAATCTAAGCTGCCATTTTTTTCCTTTCTTTAAGAAACTACAGTAGCTTCCTTTTGCTTGCCAAATAGATATTATGTCAAAGCTCTCTCTAATTTTGTCCCACTTTCTTAGCCTTGTATCCCACTACCAGTTGTTCAGTGCTCTCTCCCAGTGCATTTCCACATAAATTAGACTAATTCTTGTCTGCTCTTCTCCCACAGACATGTATACACATAAATCAGGTAATATAAAATTCTAAAGGGTATGTCTGTTTATATATATTGCTAATATGTAACACTTTCCTTCAGTATTTTGTGTGTATGCCTTCTCATCTAAACTATAAGTTCCTTCAGGGATCACATATTATATTATCATTGTGTACTAGAGCCACCTAGGAGAAAGAGAGAGAGGGAGAGAGAGAAGGGGAGGGGGAGAGAGAGAGGAAGGAAGGGAGAGAAGGGAGAGTGAGAAAAAAAACAATGTACTAATAATTGGTGGTTAACTTAGAAGAAAACACAGCAGAATTTAACTGTTGCCAAATTCTGAAAATAATTGTGATACTGAGTTTATCTAGCCATTAAAGATCCTTCCACCCTCACACACAAAACAACTTTTGAAATCTGAAATACATATCTTCTAGGATACAATCAATGTAATTACAATAAATGTAAATACAGTAAATGTAAATTTTGTCCTGGAGACAGAACCATGACTTATTAACAACAGGTAACACTTCAGTGGTGCTTCCTTTATCAAGACACTCTTCTTAGTGCCCTGCATATGTTTAATCATTTAATTCTCTCACAGCGATACCTAAAAGTAGTTACTGTTATCATCCCCATTTTATAAATAAGGAAACGGCGGCAAGGTGATGTGAATTTATTCACAAGGTCAGCCTGCTAGCAAATAGTGTAGCTGGGATTTGAACCTAGGTACCTGACTCTCGAGTCCATGCTCTTAACCACAGTTAACATTTCAGCAGTCATTACACACACACACACACACACACACACACACACACACACACACACACAGAGTCACTCCAAAAGAATATACTTCGTAGAGTATAAAGATTAAAACAAGCACTCCAAAAACAAATTGACATAAAAAATTGATCTCTCGTACCTAAGTGTAATGAAATGAATTTCAAACTGTGAAGCATCCAGTAGTAATTTCATCCATGTGAATGAAACTAAATTCTTAAATGATTACCAGCTTGTGTCGCGTGTCTCATTGAGTATCTTTTCTGCCAGATGACAAAAGCTGTCTCATAATCTTGGGATTATTTTTGAGTTAGAAGGAATTAAGTGATATATGTCTTTTGTTAAGTAGCTTGAAGCACTCTGTCAGATTCAGCTGATTAAAAGCCTTAATGAGAGTCTCATTTGCTTTCTTATATTAGTATGAGGATGTTATTGTTTCAGATTTATCATTTGTAGTTTTTTAAAATACAGGGTGAGAGAAACAGTTTACTAATCTGAAATAATTTATGATGCCAGCAGATATTGTAGAATCAAATTTGAAAATGTATATTGAATGCTATTTCACTTGGTCATTTTGAAATTAAGGTTTTTTTTAGTGTTTCAGATTATGAAATATAAATGATTAGTTTATTTGTGCTCTAAGCATGCTTTTTTGGTAAAAGCAAAAAGTGATTTGCTTCTTGGTTACCAATTTTTAGAATGTAAAATCTTAGTATTTATTTTGAAAGGTGAACATTCCAAAAATGATAATAGAGAATCTACTACCTAGTAACTTTCTGTGTCCCTTTCTGTGGGTCCATGTGTATCCAGAATCTCCTACCAATTTACCTTAAAGCCCAAAGAACCCTAGAAGCAAATATTAGAGCAATCAGGTTCTCCTGAAATTGTGTGAATATTTGAGTCCTATTAAAGGAGAATTTATCCTCATTTTAGTTCAGGTATGCTCTTCTACCTTCTAACTTGGTTTAAACGGTTTAAACATATTTTCGGTTACAACTAAAGGCCTTTAAGTGTTGCATACAGTTTGAAAAGGTGTGTACAACTGTGAAGAGTAGATTTTTGGCTCTTTTACACTGATTTTTAATCTAATTAAACTAAATTTGAAAACTTTTGAGTTGTAGTTCCTTTTTGGTAAAAGGAGTTTCCCAGTCTTTGTAATTTGAAGTACTTGAATATACTAGGATGGATATCTTAAGCAGAATTTGCCTTCATAATTATAGTCTTTATCATCTCGAAACAGCTTAATATTTCATTTAATTTAGTACAGAAGAATGAAGGGAACATATTTTCTGAATTATGTATGTTATAAAGTTCCCTGGAAGGTCACACAATCATAAAATACCTTAAGAATTTAAGGATATTGCTCTTCTGATTTAGATAAACATAATTAATTCTAGCATAATCAGTTATTAAATACTTTTAAATATCTAGCAGTTGAGATTAATAATAAACTATTGGTATAAATAAAATATTAGTATTTTAGTATATAATTTAGTTTACTTTAGTATAAACAAAATAGGTTTTGAATAGAAATACATGTTAAATTCATAAATTTCAGAATATGTTTCGTCAGTGTACTGAGAGAGGAAAGCTGTTTTATTTTTCTATATTAATTTAGAAGACCCCTAATAATTTTTCTAGTGGGCGTACAATTCCCATACATACTAGGCCCACACTTGATCTGGTTTTATCATCTTCAGAGAAATGAATTCCTCTACATAATGAATTTTCCAGATGACTGAACTTTACTTTTACAACTGAAATTTTTTTTAAGTTTAACCATTTCCTATATTTCTATTAAATGAATTACCCATGTCATTGCCTTCTTAAGCACAGAAGGCTGAATATAATTTAAGTGTTTGCTTTATGACTCAGAAGCATCATTATGAACATCAGTGATTGAACTATGATACATTACAGTGGAGCCTTGAAGTATGTAAGACTGTTTGCTCCATATACTGAATGAATGGTTCTGAACTACTGTGTTTTTGAGCCATGTGTCTGCTCTTGATTGTTTTTTGTCTTATCTCGACCACTTGACTCTTCTTAGTGCAATATGTCTGACCTTAATCCTTGCTTTTACATCCCCTCCAGATTTGCCACATATAATCTGAGTAAATAGTCAAAAAAGGTTCTCAATGAAGGACTTTCCTGGTAGTAAAGATCACAAATATGATGATATAGGTGTTGTCATATCTGTCTTGGGTTTTTTATTTTAGAGTTAGATTTTTGGTTTTAGTTTCTTGTTTCCCTAATTAGCTATGTTGAAGAGTTGGGGGAGGAAAAGTAAGAGAAACATTTATTTTTGTGCCAGACTTTTTCTGGATAACTTATCTCACTGAATCTTCACAGCAATCTTATGGGTGGATATTATTTTCTCATTTAACAATGAGGAAAATGAGAATTAAGGACTGACAGAGACAGGACTTACCTGATTTCAAATCTTCTCCCTACCTTCCACTAATCATATCATATATGCTGCCTTACCACTCTGTTGTGCTGCTTGACATTGTTAGATAAGCGATTTCTGGTTAAATTAGGTGTTAACTTGTATAAGTCTCAGGGTTTCTAGTCCTTGGAGTAAAGGCAGTTTTGAAGTAGGACTAACTTAGGAAATAATAATCTTAAACATAGTTATGTGCAGTTGTTGATCTCTGCTTTTTTAATGTGTTATAATGTGAAAGCATATTAAAAGCATGTCAGTATTAACTGTGAAGTTTTTTTCACAAGGGAGGAAAATTGGGAACATACTCATTTGAATCGTGAATAACAAGTAAATGATAAATGCTATACCCCTGGGCCAGCTTTTTGTAGTTATTGCTTCATAGTTCAGCTACATCATTTTATTTGGGTATTCAGGAAAGGGTAGTAGGAAACTACTAACCCTTGTCCTCAGGGTTACTCTGTTACCTGTAAGGATGTGGAGAGCAAAATGAATGAATGAATGAATGAATAACGATAGATAGATAGGATAGGTTTGCTTATTTATTTATTTAGCATCTTTATTGGAGTATAATTGCCTTACATTGTGTTAGCTTCTGCTGTATGACGAAGTGAATCAGCTATATGTATACTTATATCCCCATATCCCCTCCCTCTTACGTGTCCCTCCCTCCCCTCTAGGTGGTCACAAAGCACCGAGCTGATCTCCCTGTGCTATGTGGCTGCATCCCACTAGCTGTCTGTTTTACATTTGGTAGTGTATATATGTCCATGCCACTCTCTCACTTCGTCCTAGCTTATCGTTCCTTCTCCCCATGTCCTCAAGTCCATTCTCTATGTCTGCATCTTTATTCCTGTTCTGCCCCTAGGTTCTTCAGAACTTTTTTTTTTTTTTAGATTCCATATATACATGTTAGCATATGGTATTTGTTTTTCTCTTTCTGACTTACTTCACTCTGTATGACAGATTTCTAGGTCCATCCACCTCACTACAAATAACTCAATTTCGTTTCTTTTTATGGCTGAGTAATATTCCATTCTGTATATGTGCCACATCTTCTTTATCCATTCATCTGTAGATGGACACTTAGGTTGCTCCCATGTCCTGGCTATTATAAATAGTGCTGTAGTGACCATTGTGGTACATGACTTTTTTTGAATTATGCTTTTCTCACGGTATATGCCCAGTAGTGGGATTGCTGGGACACATGGTACTTCTATTTTTAGTATTTTAAGGAACCTCCATACTGTTCTCCATAGTGGCTGTATCAATTTACATTCCCACCAACAGTGCAAGAGTGTTCCCTTTCCTCCACACCCTTTCCAGCATTTATTGTTTGTAGATTTTTTGAAGATGGCCATTCTGACCAGTGTGAGGTGATACCTCATTGTAGTTTTGATGTGCATTTCTCTAATGATTACTGATGCTGAGCATCCTTTCATGTGTTTGTTGGCAATCTGTATATCTTCTTTGGAGAAATGCCTATTTAGGTCTTCTGCCCTTTTTTGGATTGGGTTCTTTGTTTTTTTGATATTGAGCTGTGTGAGCTGCTTGTATATTTTGGAGATAACGCTTTGTCAGTTGCTTCATTTGCAAATATTTTCTCCCATTCTAAGGGTTGTCTTTACATCTTGTTTACGGTTACCTTTGCAGTGCAAAAGCTTTTAAGTTTCGTTAGGTCCCATTTGTGTGTTTTTGTTTTTATTTCCATTTCTCTAGGAGGTGGGTCAAAAAGGATCTTGCTGTGATTTATGTCATAGCGTGTTCTGTGTTTTCCTCTAAGAGTTTGATAGTGTCTGGCCTTACATTTAGGCCTTTAATGCGTTTTGAGTTTATTTTTGTGTATGTGTTAGGGAGTGTTCTAATTTCATTCTTTCACATGTAGCTATCTAGTTTTCCCAGCACCACATATTGAAGAGGCTGTCTTTTCTCCATTGTATATTCTTGCCTCCTTTATGAAAGATAAGGTGACCATATGTGCGTGCATTTATCTCTGGGCTTTCTATCCTGTTCCATTGATCTATATTTCTGTTTTTGTGCCAGTACCATACTGTCTTGATGACTGTAGATTTGTAGTATAGTCTGAATTAAGGGAGCCTGATTCCTCTAGCTCTGTTTTTCTTTCTCAAGATTGCTTTGGCTCTTCGGGGTCTTTTGTGTTTCCACACAAATTGTGAAATTTTTTATTCTAATTCTGTGAAAAATGCCATTGCTAGTTTGATAGGGATGGCGTTGAATCTGTAGATTACTTTGGGTAGTAGAGTCATTTTCACAATTTTGACTTCTCCAGTCCAAAACATGGTATATCTCTCCATCTGTTTGTGTCATCTTTAATTTCTTTTATCAGTGTCTTATAGTTTTCTGCATACAGGTCTTTTGTTTCCTTAGGTAGGTTTATTCCTAGCTATTTTATTCTTTTTGTTGCAATGGTAAGTTGCAATGGGAGTGTTTCCTTAATTTCTCTTTCAGATTTTTCATCATTAGTGTATAGGAATGCAAGCGATTTCTGTGCATTAATGTTGTATCCTGCTACTTTACCAAATTCATTGATTAGCTCTAGTAGTTTTCTAGTAGCATCTTTACGATTCTCACTGTATAGTATCATCTCATCTGCAAACTGACAGTTTTACTTCCTCTTTTCTGATTTGGATTCCTTTTATTTCTTTTTCTTCTCTAATTGCTGTAGCTAAAATTTCCATAACTATGTTGAATAATAGTGGTGAGAGTGAGCAACCTTGTCTTGTTCCTGATCTTAGAGGAAATGGTTTCAGTTTTTCACCACTGAGAACAATGTTGGCTGTGGGTTTGTCATATATGGACTTTATTATGTTGAGGTAAGTTCCCTCTATGCCCACTTTCTTCAGAGTTTTTATCATAAATGTGTGTTTAATTTTGTCGAAAGCTTTTTCCTGCATCTGCTGAGATGATCATATGGTTTTTCTGCTTCAGTTTGTTAATATGGTTTATCACATTGATTGATTTGCATATATTGAAGAGTCCTTGCATTCTTGGGATAAACCCCACTTGATAATGGTGTATGGTCCTTTTAATGTGCTGTTGGATTCTGTTTGCTAGTATTTTGTTGAGGATTTTTGCATCTATGTTCATCAGTGATATTGGCTTGTCATTTTCTTTTTTTGTGACATCTTTGTCTGGTTTTGGTATCTGGGTGACAGTGCCCTCGTAGAATGAGTTTGGGAGTGTTCCTCCCTCTAGTATATCTTGGAAGAGTTTGAGTAGGACAGGGGTTAGCTCTTCTGTAAATGTTTGATAGAATTCGCCTGTGAAGCCATCTGGTCCTGGGCTTTTGTTTGTTGGATGATTTTTAATCACAGTTTCAGTTTCAGTGTTTGTGATTGGTCTGCTTATATTTTCTATTTCTTCCTGGTTCAGTCTCTAACGGTTGTGCTTTTCTAAGAATTTGCCCATGACTTCCAGGTTGTCCATTTTATTGGCATAGTGTTGCTTGTAGTAATCACTCATGATCCTTTGTATTTCTGGAGTGTCAGTTGTTACTTCTCCTTTTTCATTTCTAATTCTGCTGATTTGAGTCTTCTCCCTTTTTTTCTCGATGCGTCTGTCTAATGGTTTATCAATTTTGTTTATCTTCTCAAAGAACCAGCTTTTAGTTTTATTGATCTTTGCTATTGTTTCCTTCATTTCTTTTTCATTTATTTCTGATCTGATATTTATGATTTCTTTCCTTCTACTAACTTTGGGGGTTTTTTGTTCTTCTTTCTCTGATTGCTTTAGTTGTAAGTTTAGGTTGTTTATTTGAGATGTTTCTTGTTTCGTGAGGTAGGATTGTATTGCTATAAACTTCCTTCTTAGAACTGCCTTTGCTGCATCCCATAGGTTTTCGATCATCATGTTTTCATTATCATTTGTTTTTAGGTATTTTGTGATTTCCTCTCTGATTTGTTCAGTGATCTCTTGGTTGTTTAATAGCATATTGTTTAGCCTCCATGTGTTAGTAGTTTTACAGTTTTTTTCCTGTAATTGATATCTAGTCTCATAGCACTGTGGTCAGAAAAGATACTTGATATTATTTCCATTTTCTTAAAGTTACCAAGGCATGATTTGTGACCCAAGATATGATCTATCATGGAGAATGTTCCATGAGCACCTGAGAAGAAAGTGTATTCTGTTGCTTTTGGATGGAATGTCCTATAAATATTAAATCCATCTTGTTTCATGTATCATTTAAAGCTTGTATTTTCTTATTTATTTTCATTTTGGTTGATCTGTCCATTGGTGAAAGTGGGGTGTTACAGTTCCCTACTATGATTGTGTTACTGTCGATTTCCCCTTTTATGGCTGTTAGCAATTGCCTGTGTATTGAGGTGCTCCTATGTTGGGTGCATAAATATTTAGAATTGTTATATCTTCCTCTTGGATTGATCCCTTGATCATTATGTAGTGTCTTCTTTGTCTCTTGTAATAGTCTTTATTTTAAAGTCTATTTTGTCTGATACGAGAATTGCTACTGCAGCGTTCTTTTGATATCCATTTGCATGGAATATCTTTTTCCATCCCCTCTCTTTCAGTCTGTACGTTTTCCTAGGTCTGAAGTGGGTCTCTTTAGACAGCATATATACGGGTCTTGTTTTTGTATCCATTCATCCAGTTTGTGTCTTTTGGTTGGAGCATTTAATCCATTTATATTTAAGGTAATTGTTGATATGTATGTTCCTATTCCCATTTTCTTAATTGTTTTTGCTTTGTTATTGTAGGTCTTTTCCTTCTCTTGTGTTTCCTGCCTAGAGAAATTCCTTTAACATTTGTTGTAAAGCTGGTTTGGTGGTGCTGAATTCTCTTAGCTTTTGCTTGTCTGTAAAGGTTTTAATTTCTCTGTTGAATCTGAATGAAATCTTGCTAGGTAGAGTAATCTTGGTTGTAGGTTTTTCCTCTTCTTCACTTTAAGTATGTCCTGCTTCTCCCTTCTGGCTTGCAGAGTTTCTGCTGAAACATCAGCTGTTAACCTTATGGGGATTCCCTTGTATGTTATTTGTTGTTTTTCCCTTGCTGCTTTCAGTATTTTTTCTATGTATTTAATCTTTGATAATTTGATTAATATGTGTCTTGGCATGTTTCTCCTTGGATTTCTCCCCTATGGGAGTCTCTGTGCTTCCTGGATTTGATTGACTATTTCCATTCCCATATTAGGGAAGTTTCCAACTATAATCTCTTCAATTGTTTTCTCAGTTCCTTTCTTTTTCTCTTCTTCTTCTGGGACCCCTATAATTCGAATGTTGGTGTGTTTAATGTTTCCCAGAGGTCTCTGAGACTGTCCTCAATTCTTTTCATTCTTTTTTCTTTATTCTGCTCTGCGGTAGTTATATCCACTATTTTATCTTCCAGCTCACCTATCTGTTCTTCTGCCTCAGTTTCTGCTATTGATTCCTTATAGAGAATTTTTAATTTCATTTATTGTGTTGTTCATCATTGTGTTTGCTCCTTAGTTCTTCTAGGTCCTTATTAAACGTTTCCTGTATTTGCTCCATTCGATTTCCAAGATTTTGGATCATCTTTACTATCATTACTCTGAATTCTTTTTCAGGTAGACTGCCTATTTCCTCTTCACTTGTTAGGTCTGGTGGGTTTTTACCTTGCTCCTTCATTTGCTGCATATTTCTCTGTCTTCTCATTTTGCTTAACTTACTGTGTTTGGTGTCTCCTTTTCTCAGGCTGCAGGTTCGTAGTTCCCATTGTTTTTGGTGTCTGCCCCCAGTGGGTATGGTTGGTTCAGTGGGTTGTGTAGGCTTCCTGGTGCAGGGGAATGGTGCCTGTGTTCTGGTGGATGAGGCTGGATCTTGTCTTTCTGGTGGGCAGGACTGCGTCCAATGGTGTGTTTTGCGGTGCCTGTGACCTTATTATGATTTTAGGCAGCCTCTCTGCTAATGGATGGGGATGTGTTCCTGTCTTGCTAGTTGTTTGACATAGGGTGTCCAGCACTGGAGCTTGCTGGTCATTGAATGGAGCTGAGTCTTAGCATTGAGATGGAAATCTCTGGGAGAGCTCTCACCGATTGATATTATGTGGGGCCAGGACGTCTCTGGTGGTCTGATGTCCTGAACTCAGCTCTCCCACCTCAGAGGCTCAGGTTTGACACCCGGCTGAGCACCAAGACCCTGTCAGCCACACGGCCATCCAAGAAGGATAGAACGGAAGCTGAGAAGTCAGCAGAAGGCAGGTCTAACAGGTTTGATTCTGAATAGAATACAGCTGAAAAGTGAATATTAGGAGATTAATTGTAAAGTAGATTCTCCTAAAGGTACTGAAAATTGCAAGAAATCACTTACCAAAGTTGAGCAAGCATCAGAGCCAGTAGGATATGTTTGTAAACCAGTTGTACTGTATGAAATTGATCAAGTACAGTACATAGTAAATAAATCAGTGTTGAAAAAAATAAAAACATTAATGAGTTTATTAATATATGTAAAGTAGTTAATGCATATTACTCTCATGGAAATTTTAAGTGACAGGCCTTCAGAGTAAACACTCAAGTGGATACTTTAAGGAAAAGATAAATGAACTCTGTAATAAAGAAATTTTTAAAACGTGACTTAGGTTATTAAGAATCATGCATATGCTCTTCTTCCAGAAAGTGTGTAGAATTATTGCTTTGATAGTGCAGAGTGTTTTTGATACACTTTTTTCATTTTCAGTACTGAGAAAAAGTAGATTTTGAAAAGGATAATTTTTATGTTGAACATTGTTTTTGTTATATATTCTATTTACTGTCTGTGTAATTCGCTTTCACTTTTTTTTTTTTTTTGGAAGTGGAACTTGATGTCTTCTAATACCCTATGCCACACATTTGACTACAGAGATGTTGCTGTTCTATTCTTCTATAACGTAAAAGCAAACAGCTTTATGACTGTTTCATATTCACCCTATTGCTAAGAAACTGGTTATAGCACCTGAAGAATCCCATCCGTATTTGATATTTGAAAAAATGTGTCAAGACCAATACTTCACTTAATTAGAAAATGATTAGAAACAACCTTGTCCCCCCTGTATTGCCTTTCCTTCCTAATAAGTTATCTGCAAATGGTGTTTCTGTCAATCTGTTTTTAAAAGGAATGCTTTTTTGAGCTTTAGGGAAATATTTTTCATTTAAATTCACTCTTTACCATCGTTTTTTTTTTTTTTTACATCTTTATTGGAGTATAATTGCTTTACAATGGTGTGTTAGTTTCTGTTTATAACAAAGTGAATCAGTTATACATATACATATGTTCCCATATCTCTTCCCTCCCGCGTCTCCCTCCCTCCCACCCTCCCTATCCCACCCCTCTAGGTGGTCACAAAGCACCAAGCTGGTCTCCCTGTGCCACGCAGCTGCTTCCCACTAGCTATCTACCCCACGCCTGGTAGTGTATATATGTCCATGCCTCTCCCTCGCTCTGTCACAGCTCACCCTTCCCCCTCCCCATATCCCCAAGTCCATTTTCTAGTAGGTCTGTGTCTTTATTCCTGTCTTACCCCTAGGTTCTTCATGACATTTTTTTTTCCTTAAATTCCATATATATGTGTTACCATCTTGATAATAGTTCTTTTGTTTCCTGAAAAACAGAGCAGTTTAATCTTTAAATTCTTTTTGCATTTGCAGTATCTGATAACAGATTTAAAGCATTTCAGTTATCATTTTCATTTATGTGCCTTCACATATTTTATATATAAATGCATTTGTTTTTATACCTTCATATTTGTCCCTGAGGCAACAGAGGAATAGTGTTCCAGAGTTGCTTACTTATGCCAGCTCTTGTTGATCTGAGATTTATAATTCAGCTTTCCTCCACGGATTTTGACACTTGGATGTATTCTGCTGTATAGAAATGTACCTGAATTTCCTTTTGGAATAAATTGGCTGGCAACTGAATTGTCTATTTTTAACTTACTTGTTTTCATACTGCTGCTTGGATTGCAATGCCACAAGCAAACCACATGTTTTATCTTTACTCATTCTTTCATTCTTTATAAAATGTATCTGTTTTCTTATAAGGATCACACATTGGTAATATTATTTTGTCCTTCTAAAAGTAATGTCTCTGAATGTGATGGTGAAGAATGGTAAGTGGAATCATTATGTCCAGAACATTGCTTACATATTGACGTCATGTTTCTTTCTTCATTTGAGCACCTTTTCTCCTTTGGAAATTTACTTGTTTTCATAGATATTTCAGATATTTCATCCTCCTTATACTTGATAAGGAAGTTTATATTTTTTTCTATCTCTCTGTTTATGTACATTGAACATGCATATCCATCTCCATTTGATTTCAGTTCTTTTGTACTTTGATGATTTCTGGATCCAAGTTGGAAAAAATATGGACCTAGCCATGCAAGGTTCATCTCTTAACTGCTTTGCTATCCTTTGCCACTGTGCTGCTTATCTTGCATCTCCTATTGGTAAATCAGAATTATTTCTCTTCTGTGACATTTGCCATTCTTTTTCATCCAGACTATGATCTGCCTTCTGATTTCCATGGAATAATACAAGTGGCCATTACTGTACTCCTTCAAGTGCTAGAAGCTTCCAAATATTTTGAATTTTCTCTTATTTTTCTTATTAGGGTGCAGCATAGATGCCAAGCAAGTTGAGGAACAATCTGCAGCTGCAAATGAAGAAGTACTTTTTCCTTTCTGTAGGGAACCAAGTTATTTTGAAATCCCTACAAAAGAATTTCAGCAACCATCACAAATAACAGAGAGCACTATTCATGAAATCCCAACAAAAGACACACCAAGTTCTCATACAACAGGTGCAGGGCATGCTTCATTTACCATTGAATTTGATGACAGTACCCCAGGGAAAGTAACTATTAGAGATCATGTGACAAAATTTACTTCTGATCAGCGCCACAAATCAAAGAAGTCTTCTCCTGGAACTCAAGACCTGCCAGGGATTCAAACTGGAATGATGGCACCAGAAAACAAAGTAGCTGACTGGCTAGCACAGAACAACCCTCCTCAGATGGTATGGGAAAGATCAGAAGAGGATTCCAAAAGTATTAAAAGTGATGTTCCAGTTTACTTAAAAAGGTTGAAAGGTAAAGTGAATTGATCATTTTAGAACTTGCTATTTTATGGTAAAGTTCAGTCTTCACAGTTACCAACCTACTATTAGATAAACAATTATATGGTATAAAGCTTCTGCATTTTTGAAGGTTTATATTTGATTTTAAAGCCCAAAAGCCAGCCAAACTGCCCACATCCAACTTACTCATTCAAAACAGTCTGCCTTCATTTTCTTGCCAAAACCAGATTGGTTTTGTAAATTTGTATGTATGCCATTAAATATGTTTCTTTTTCTTATGGAAATAAAAGATTCATTCATTTCACCAGTGGAGTTCCCTAGAAGGCAGTTCTCATCATTTTCTTGACTTCAGGAAAAGATGTATTCAATTCTGTTCTCTATTATGTGCTTCCTGTAAAATAGCAGTATGTAGATTTTGAAAGTTTTAAGCCATTGGCTAATGGGCTGACAGTTCTACTTTGGTAATATAGTCACATTGTTGGTAGAGTGTTTCAAACTCTTCTCAGGTTACTCATGTCATGAAACAAAATTTTTTTTTGTTTAGAGATATTGGGAATTAATAGAGTTAAGAATTTTTTCACTAGTAAGACTTTTATAAAAATTGTAGTTGAACGTTTATTTGTGAAATAATTATTATATGTGTTTTATTAGTATAATACTTGACGAAAGTTAGTAAATTCATTCTTTATACCTGTACATCGAAGTATCAACTGATCATTTTTTCCATTGATTTTGCTAATTAAATTAATTTAGAATTTTCTGAATACAGTTTTATGTTACTCTATCTTAATTTTATTCAACAAGCTGTCTGTAAGGGAAAAGATTGCATGTTAATCTGACCATTCTGTTACTATACAAAAAGTTAAAGAGCTTTAAAAGAACACTCATTGAGGTCAGAGATTATATATTTACTTACCTTATATCTCTTTCCTGGGGCTTGAGTATGTGATAGGTACTCAGTAATTTGAATAAATAATGAATGACTTCACTATCATTGACAAGACTGACCCTGGTTTAACCTGTACTTTATGGCTTGGGATTCTGTTCAGCTAATGAAGAAATACCTATTTCTGATTTACTTCTAAGGCATTTCAGGATAGTGAGATGGTGTGATTACCTAATTCTTTGTCAGGGCCTATTTCTATATTTAATTATAATCATAAGCAATTATTACCTGGCATATGAACTTTTAACAGGTGATTGTTGTCTTTACTCCTACTAGATAATAACAAATATATAATTGAGACCTATATCTGTATTGATATATATAGGTTAAAGCTCACAAATGAAAGCTACCCATTTGTAAATTGATCATTTTTATGAACTGGATAAAATAATACTGATATGCTCGTATAATGTAAAAAGTAGTGTGAACTTTGAAAATTTAGAAATGACATCATCTTTTTTAGACCACCCTTAATAAATGTACAAAATGAGCTAAAATATCCTTTTAAAAGCCACCATTAAAAAGTACCTTTATGGGACTTCCCTGGAGTTCCAGTGGTTAAGACTTCGTGCTTCCACTGCAGGGGGCACGGGTTCCATCCCTGGTGGGGGAACTAAGATCCCGCATGCCACTCAGTGTGACAAAAAAAAAAAAACAAATAAAAAACAAAAAACTTTTATTATAACTGTACTTTTAATAATAGACTTTCAGCAACTGTTCAGTCAAAAACTTGAATGTAGGCAAAACAAAACAGCTTTGCTCCTGCAAGAGTGGAGTGCACGCGCTTTGGGACAGTTAAAGAAAATAATGTTCACAAAGCCCATACACTTTTACCTTTAGGAGAGTTGCAACTTTTTTTGGCCACAACTCCTGACTAGGTACAGCTAATCTACCCTTAAAAATACTGAAAGTGGGCTTCCCTGGTGGCGCAGTGGTTGAGAGTCCGCCTGCCGATGCAGGGGACACGGGTTCGTGCCCCAGTCCGGGAAGATCCCACATCCGCGGAGCGGCTGGGCCCGTGAGCCATGGCTGCTGAGCCTGCGCATCCGGAGCCTTTGCTCCACAACGGGAGAGGCCACAACAGTGAGAGGTCCGCGTACCGCAAAAAAAATTTAAAAATGCTGAAAGAACTTCAACATATTAATGCCTGATTAATAATAGACAAAACAGAATCTTGTTAAGAACAGTTCCAAGTGATTTTTTTTGTTGTTAAGTAAGAACAGAAATTGCAGTTCTGATCAGATGTGTTATCTTGTATAACACTGAGAAATGCAAAAATTTTTGAAAAAAGAAAATGGCTAATCTATAGAGAATTTTTAACCTATAACTTAAAGAAAAGATACTGAAAGGACCTGATGCCAAATAAGTGCCAAATTTTTGTATGGTGTTATAAGAGCTAAATTCTGTAAAGATGGCATTTTCATATTGTATATGTGTGTAATATGGGTTATCTGGTCTTACTACACATGAAATATGGGAGTTTAGTTATTTACAGCTCTCACAAACTGGATTCCTTTTCAGTGCATCCAGTGCAACATGAAATAGGTTGTACAGTGTCCTGT
This sequence comes from Aethalodelphis obliquidens, assembly GCF_003676395.1. Lineage (NCBI taxonomy): Eukaryota > Metazoa > Chordata > Mammalia > Artiodactyla > Delphinidae > Aethalodelphis > Aethalodelphis obliquidens. The sequence goes on from NW_020837968.1 coordinate 23,801,312, forward strand.
TTTTAATGAGTTTTGTATTTGAAATAGTAGTTTTGTTTGGTTCTGCATTCCATCTGCCTATCCCTGATTCCTAGCTTAATTACCAAGGCACGAATTCCATTAATTAAATTAAACACCATTTTTTTCCTTTCAGGTTGCATTTTCAGTAGTTGCTAGTTTGAAGAAAGATTTTCAGATTTAGTCCTGGAAATATTGGAATACACGTGGTTGACTGGAGTAATTTATAGCTTTCTTCTAAAGAGCTATCATTTAAGCCCTCATTTGTGATTCAGCCCTCATTTGTGATTCAATCTAAAACATGCATAGAATAACTCTTGACTTTCCATTAAATTCATGCTATATAATATAATAATTGTCATTTGATTATTTCTTCTAATATACTTATTATTTAGATAATAAGAATTCTAAATCAGTGAAAAATCAAGTAATTTTCATAAAGTTTCACATTTAATCCCTAGTAGAACTATGAAGGGTAACAAAAAAACCTCTGGTAGGAAGCTGATGTTTTCAAAATTCAACTACAGTATTCTAACTTCACTCGCTCTTTATGCTTAACAGAGAAGACATATTTTTATCTAGTTATATTTAGCACCATGCCATTTGTCTGGTAGATTTATGTAGGATTTCATAGACTGCGCTTTTCCATGCTAGGCCTTTTAGCATGCTTTATTTAACTCGCTGAAGCCACCAGAGTTTAAATGAGCACACATGCAAAATTGCGAAAATTCTCATAGCTAGAAAGAGGTTTGTAAAGAATTATACAATAATTGGTGGAAACTACAAATTTGCATTTTTATATTAAAAAGGCAAGGTATGCTATACTTTTGGAAGTTTTGAACGTCACTGAAAGTTAAGTTTCATCACATTTTTTATGGCATTTGCATTCTCTTTTCCTATGTAATGATAAGCACTTCAGTGGGATCACACTTTTTTCTGTCTTTTTCTCTCTAATGCTAAAAATAAATTTTTGATTGCTTAAATAAGGTATAAGGTTTAAAGGCAGGATTAATGTTTAATGTTATAAATACAGACTATCACAGAGATATAGCATTGCTTATCTGTTAAGGCATTGGTGAACCATTATAAAGTTAAAATTTGGAGAAAGAAAAGTAATCCTATTCAGTTGTTTATAAAGGACTCATTGTTGGTTGATGAAATTTGAATGTAAGCATTGCAATTGAGGGAAGTTTGCCGAGCCTGTTACTGAAAAGAACATATGACTTTTGATTGAAAAGGGGAAGGGGGCAAAACAAGCAGCACTTTTGTGTGTGCTTCTAATTTTCTACATGGGATTTTTTCCTTCTCTATTATGCGGTTTCTTTTTTGTGTCCAGGAAATAAACATGATGATGGTACACAAAGCGACTCAGAAAATGCTGGGGCTCACAGGCGCTGTAGCAAACGTGCAACTCTTGAGGAACACTTAAGGCGCCACCATTCAGAACAGAAAAAGCTACAGAAGGCCCAGGCTACTGAAAAGCATCAAGACCAAGCTGTTGTAAGTCACACTGCTTTTATGATTGCATTCTTTGATGAAGACAATCCCAGAAAAAGAAGGTCGTATTCTTTTACTCACAGTACGGGAATCTTGTGTCAGGAAACTACTTATTCAGCACCACATACAAAACTTGAAAAAACAAAATCTCCAACAGCAGATGCCAAGGTGGTTTCTTTGTCTTTACAGACTAGCTCTGCGCACCACAGAGGGGGGCATGGTGTTCCACATGGGAAATTGTTAAAACAGAAATCAGAGGAGCCATCGGTGTCAATTCCCTTCCTACAAACTGCATTATTAAGAAGTTCAGGGAGTCTGGGGCACAGACCAAGCCAGGAGATGGATAAAATGTTAAAAAATCAAGCTACTTCTGCTGCTTCTGAAAAGGATAATGATGATGACCAAAGTGACAAGGGTACTTATACCATTGAGTTAGAGAATCCCAACAGTGAGGAAGTGGAAGCAAGAAAAATGATTGACAAGGTAAATAATTGAAATTTGGGTATGATATTAGTTTTCTCGTGGTGTATTACTGTTGGAAATTACTAGAGAGTATAAAATGTTCTCATGTAGTCAGTATCTTGAAACTTTAGGATTTTGTTAGGGAACTGCAAGACTAACAATAAGACCAAAATGCTTTCTGATTTTATTCTGCTTATATTCTGAATTTGCCCGAGTTTCATATGTAAAGTCCTGTACGTATAAGCTGATTGGACCTTTTAAAGTTGTATAAATTTAAGATTGACTTTTCAAATGCTATACTTTGGCCATTCTCACTTTGCATTTATTTAAAAACTAAAAATCAAAACCAGATTGCTATGACTCTGTTAATATAAACATGAACATTAACTGATAATAAACAAAGGTTTCCTGCCTACTAATTTCATTTTGGAAGCAGATGAAAATACATATGTTTTAATCAATTTTGTTCTTTTTCCTTAGTTTCTTCTCTTAATTTCTATTAAGTGCTGTCTGTGGTGATAGAAAAGTGTATAAAAACAAAATCAGTGTGTTTATGATACTCTGAGTTTAACCAAGTGTATACCTAGTCATGATGATTATTTACATTTCAGATTTGTTTTTTGATGTTATTGGTTAATGTGTATAATGATTGTTGTACGGTTTAAAAAGTAGTTTTGCTCCCAGTAATGGAAGGTTGACTTTAGAATCAGCTGTATATTTTATCCCCTGGAAGATAGAAACATAAATTTGGCTAAACATTAATCCCTTGTTCACGTTCTTGTTACTCAGCACATGAGCAGCATTAGCGTCATTAAGGAGCTTGTTAGAAGTACAAAATCTCAGGCCCATCTTAAACATACTGAATCAGGATCTGCTTAAAAGCAGGGTTCATATGCACGTTAACATTTGAGATGCACTAGTTCAGATGATGAGTTTACAGGGTGGTCTTTCAGAGAGCAGACAAGGTAAATAACCCTTTGGGATACAGGAAAATTATTAGGACTTAGGTTTACTTTTCTTTATGTATATAAATTTATTTTATTTATTTTTGGCTGCATTGGGTCTTCATTTCTGCGCGCGGGCTTTCTCTAGTTGCAGCGAGCAGGGGCTACTCTTGGTTGAGGTGCACGGGCTTCTTGTGGCGGTGGCTTCTCTTGTTGCAGAGCACGGGCTCTAGGCACACAGGCTTCAGTAGTTTTTGCATGCGGGCTCAGTAGTTATGGCTCGTGGGCTCTAGAGCACAGTCTCAGTAGTTGTGGCACATAGGCTTAGTTGCTCCACGGCATGTGGGATCTTCCCGGGCCAGGGCTTGAACCCATGTCCCCTGCATTGGCAAGCGGATTCTTAACCACTCCGCCACCAGGGAAGCCCTGGATTTATGTTTACTTTTTTTTTTTAATAAATTAATTTATTTTTGGCTGCATTGGGTCTTCGTTGCTGCCCACGGGCTTTCTCTAGTTGTGGGGCTACTCTTTGTTGTGCGCGGGCTTCCCATTGTGGTGGCTTCTCTTGTTGCGGAGCACGGGCTCTAGAGCGCAGGCTCAGTAGTTGTGGCGCATGGGCTTAGTTGCTCCGTGGCACGTGGGATCTTCCCAGACCAGGGCTCGAACCCGTGTCCCCTGCATTGGCAGGCAGATTCTTAACCACTGCGCCACCAGGGAAGCCCTATGTTTACTTTTAATTTCATAGTTTTTATTTCTATTTAGAAGTGTGTTCTATAGTGTATGTATATAATTTCTAATATCCATTTATTGAGGAGCACATGATCAAAATTTTTTACTGTTGGGGTATAGACTTCCAAACTTTTGGAGACCCATTAATTTAGGAAATAGATGTTATGAAAGTTGTTAATAAGCGAAATAAAGCAATTAAAAAACAGATAAAGTGATTTTTCTGATTATATTAAAGGAAATCTAAGAACACGGTGGTAGCAATAGAAAATGACTCTTGGTGATTTCGAATTATTTTCATCATTGAGAATCAATAATGACATTTCTGTCAGATTATTTTAAAGTTTATAATTTTTCCTCTGGTTATTGAGAACAAGTATAGTGCTATTTAAAATACTGTCAAATAGAAAATAAAAGGATAGGTTTTGAAAAAAAAAGAATGCTAAGAAGTTTTAAAATTCAGATTAATATTAATTATATCCTATTATAGCTTTGTTTGGTATATGGATATTTCATTCATAGTTATTGATGTTTTCTCTATTAAAAGATCTTACAGTGAGGCGTTATATTGTAGTATTTAAGAACGTGAACACTTGCAGGCAGACAGATTTGAGATTAAGTGCAAACCCTACATGTACTAGATATAAGTACATTGAGTAAACTCGAGTAAACTAACCTCTTTAAGCCTGTGTTTATTTTTTTAATAAACTGGAGGAGATTTCACTAGGTTATGAAAAGAATTCAGTAAAATATGTAAAAGTCTTATTACAATGCCTATCTTATAGTGAAAGGTCTATAAATGTTAGCTATGTTATTACCCTTACTAGGAGTTTCCACATATGAATCTCTACACTAGGTATTGATTAATCCTGAAAAGTTCCTCAGCATTGAAAGGGCCAAATCTGAAGCTCAAGTGGAAGGTACAGTGCAAGGGAATAGCCTGGCCAGAATAGCAGAAAGCCAAGAAGAAGTCACTGTTGCAGATGAGACTCTCTAAAAGTAAACTGCTGGATAGAGAGAGGGACCACAAAACCTGGTGTATACCTGCTATCTATAATTATCATAAGCATCTTTTTTTCATTTTCAAAAAGAGCCCCAGTTTCAATGACAAATTATACGGTCACACTATGGATAAAGGAAACCAAGATTTTAAAGCAGAATTCATTTAAGGGAATAATGTCAGGATGTGACTAAGTAGATAATTCAGAGTCATTCTTGGTTTGTATAAACCAGAAAACAAAGCTAAGACCATAAGTCTAGGGAAAAACAAGAATCACTACATTATCTTGTGAATACCAAAGAAAAAGAGCTGAGATTCTACTAGCTGTGGTTAAAGCTAGAGGTCAGATTCAGGCTAACTGAAGTCAGGCTCTGGGGAAACAAATGTCTGAAGAAAATGATGTAACCTGTGGGCATGAAGAAAACAAAGACCAAAAATAGTCAGAATCAAGGCGTAAGAAGGACTTTGGGAGGATGGGAGTAGATTCAAGCGTCATATCAAATTGCTTGGGTAAGCTCTGTCATCCATTTTCTCCCTTTTGAAGTTAGGGTGTGTGGGATGGAAGTTGGGACCATTAGCTGTTGTCCATCTGAATTTAATTGTTGTTTGGTCCTGAAAAAATGTGGTCTCTTTCCCTTTTTACTCCCTTATTTGAGAGCTGGTTTATTTCATTAATTTATACTTTTGTCAACCTTTATTCAACATCAACCATGTGCCAGACTTTGTGTTAGGAGAGAGAGATTGAAATTGAAAAGACAGAGTTCTTCCCCTCAATAACTAACTAAGTATGTGGAGGGACGGAAATACACAAGTAAAAACATATGAATTAAAAATGGTATGATGAATGCTTTGGTAAACAAACTGTTCAAGGAAGGGTACCCAATAGCTTACATGAGGGGATCTCAGGTTAAATATCTTTTCCTCAGAGAAGTCTTTAGCTATCCAATCTAAGGAAACCTCCCCTAGTCACTGTCAAATCAGCTTCATTTTAATCATAAGCTTTGTAACCAGTTGATAGTTTCCTATTTATTTATTTGCCTCCCCACTCCCTATAACACACACACACACGCGTGCATCTGCACACAAGAATATAAACTTCATGACTGCAGGAACCTAGTGCCCGGTATATAAAATGTCCTCAATAAATATTGAATTTAATTGCCAACTGAGCTCATTTTGAAACGTGGAATTAATCCTTTAACAGGTATGGTCAAGGAGGGTTTTCCAAAAATATGGAGCAACCTTTTCAAAAGCACAGGAGGGTAGAGGACTTGTTCAGAGGACCACAGTTACTTTTAGAGAGATGAGATTGGACTAGATCTTGAAGACCCCTACATATCATACTAAGAACTTTAGATTTTTTAATGCTAAAGGCAGTGGTGAATCATTGAAAACTTTTAAATCTGGCAGTGATGTGCAAATCACTGTCGTAAGTGTGAAGAATGGATTGAAAATTGGAAAGACTGGAAGCAGAGAAGGCAATTAAAAAGCTGCTGAGATGTTCAGTAGTCAGTTGGATATAAAGGTCTGGATCTTAGGAAAGGTATAAAGGTCTGGGCTAAAATAACAGTTTTGGAATTATAAGAGAGTAGATGTGAATGCAAAATAATAGATGAGATAAATTGGAAAGAATGTATAGCGTGAGAAGAGGCAAAGTATGAAATTATTAACAACACCAGTATGGGTGGACAAAGGAATAAGAGTGAATAAAGGAGGATCAAACAGAGGATTAAGAGAAAACCAAAAGGAAATAGTATCTTGGAATCAAAAACTCACTTACTCAAGAAGTGAGTAAGCAGCAGTGTTACATGATACACTGATATTAAATATAAGTACTAGAATGCTTTTTCAGTTTTTCCCCAAAATACATTGTATTCCTGGGTCTAGAGAAGATAAGCAGAACATATATTTCCATCTTAACTCAGGAGAAGTTGCATACTGTTAAAATATGATCTCTTTAAAGAGATGATCAAGCTGAAATCCTATTACCTTTTTCAGTGCTGGTTGTATTGTTAGGTAGTTAAAAGGTGCTGAGATATCCACACCCCAACCCCCAAGTTATGGGATTACAGCATTTTGGTTTGTACTTTTGTGTTGTGTGTTTGTCAGTAGATAAACTTATTTTATGCTTTGTCCCCAAATTTACCTTTTATAATATTAACACAAATGTCTGTTATTTATAAAGAACTCTTAAGTTTTACATCTAAGCTTACATGGAGATGCGCTATAATAAGAAAGTGCTGTTAACTGCCTGGATTAAAGGTAATTATCTTCCATTGCAATGATAATCTCCCCTAAACCTCCCTCCTTTGACTTCCCTATGATACCTAGAGAACCCATCATAGTACCAGCTTCTTTCCCCACTCCTTCGTCCACAGTACTGCTGAGGGAAGAGGAGGATGTTGTCAGGGCTGCTTCATAGCCTTTCAAGCTAAATGAGAAAGATTTGTAGTGAAAACAGAAAGCGAAAATTTACGGAAGGGGAAAAATTGGTCATTGTAGAGGGATTGAGGTTCTTTTGAAAAAGTATTTCTCTTCTCCCTAAATTTCATACCATAGACCAGTTCTTCCAGATACTTCTCCTTTCCTGAGTTTTGACTCCCCAAATACCTCTCATTAGCATATTCTCTCCCCTCATGGGGCCTTGTATCTATCAGTGCTGATTCTATAGGCAGCAGGTGGTAGGGAAAAATGCAGAACCAGGAGAACTGTAACAAGACTGGAAACATGGAATGAAGAACATCTACAGCAGTGTGTCAGCCCAGAGGAAGTCCGTGCTGAGAACCTAGATCCAGGTTTAAGCAGTTTGGAATGGAGATATTCCAAACTCAAGTTCACAGCAAGATTTTACATTAGGTCCAAGTCAGAGCCAGGGAACTATGATAAACCAGAGTCAGAATCTAGGTAGAGAGTGCCAGTTAGAACACAGAGGAAGGAGGCATGTTCAAAGTCCACTCAAACACCCAATCAAGATGTATGGGAACTAAAGGATAAGAGATCAAATAAGAGCTTGAGTCGTAAGAGAGGACATTGATAACAGAGGCTGCATTTGGATTTTGACTTAACATTTTTTTCTACTTCCTGTCAATCCAGAAATAATCTGAGTTAATGGGCCAAAGCAAATAGTGGTTCTTAACAGGTAAATTATGACAGCTTGATTTTTCTTCCTCTTATACTAATCTTCTTTCTTGCGGTCTCTTCACTGAACAATTTTTAAAAAAATTTTCTATCAGGAGAATTTATTTTTGGTCACTCTGATTGATGCTCCTCTCCCCTTCTTAGCACCCCCTTGTTCTTCTTAGGTATAGGAAACCCTATCCTGCTATATTAATTCCCAAAGCTGCATAAGGGAACCCTCACCTTTTTTTCAGTCAAAAGCTTAACATTTAATAGGTTTACCCCTGTTTTCCTTTCTCTATTATTGTATGAGATCTTATTTGTTTTCCTGCTTTTAAGGGGCTTTCCACTTACTGTGCCCTAGTCTAATGAGCTCTTCCCTGTGTGGTTTTTTTGTTTTGTTTTGTTTTTGCATGCCTACCTCCTCATAATTTACTTTCAGAGGCTTTCTTTAACCACCCTACCTAAAATAGCCCTAGCATTCCCCTCTTACTACCATGTTTGATTTTCTTTATAGAACTTACCTCTAGCTAGTTTATTTTCTTTCTGTCCTTTCTATAATGATCTTATTTGCCTTGACCATTTCTGTATGTCTTGTGCCTTGAACAGTGCCTGGTATGTAGTAGACACTCAATATCTGTTGAATGAATGAATGAGAAAGAAATATTTTTGACATGCTTTTTTCATTTTTATCAATATTTGTATGTAGTTAGCTATATATTAGCTAAATTATTTCATTGAATTTATAGATTGGTTAAATCCAATCAGGCCTCCACAAACAGGTTTTCCTGTATTTTACGTGCTGAAACTAGTTTATATCTTGATTTCAAAGTAACTTGTTAAAATGTATAATTTAAAACCTTGTATGTTTTATAAGCTTCTCTTTGTACTAGGAAACATGATTTCTTGTACTAAGAAACATGGTTGTGTCAGAAGAAATGTATAAGTTTCAGGGGAACTTCCTTGATTAGTAGAAAACTAGAGATACCTTTGCATTTCTAGTGGTACCTACCTAACGACTTAGTGCTTAAGAATCTTTGGCAAGGAAAGGAAGGGTAAGATGGTCATTGACGAGCAGTCAGATTTTAGGGATGAAAGAAAAGAATTCATGACAGTGAAATAAGCCATAAAGAGAAGAGAAATCAGACATTTTAACTATAGAAGCATTAGAGTAGACCTGAGTGTGATTTGAGTATACAAAAGGAGGAGCTAATAGAAAAAGAATGGTAAACAGTGATGGAAAGGGAAGAGATTGTGGCTGTAAGACTCCTAAGGAATGGGAAGAATCAAGGATGTAGGATAGATTTGGGGAGAGGACAAAGATTTACCCAGACAGGTGAAAAGGAAGAAGGTAAGGCCAGATAGTGCCCTTTTAAAAAAACTGAGGTAAAATTCACATGACATTTACCACGTTAGCCATTTAAAGTGTGCAGTCTGTTGATATTTAGTACATTCATGGTGTTATGCAACCATCAGCACTGTCTAATTCCTGGACATTTTCATCACCCTAAAAAGAAATCCCATACCTATTAAGCAGTCACTTCAGATTCGTCTGTCCCCCAGCTCCTGGCAACCACTAATCTACTTTCTGCATCAGTGGATTAGCTTATTGTGGCCATGTCATATAAATGGAATCTCATAGTATGTGGCCTTTTATGACTTGCTACTTTTCACTTAGCATATCTTTTCAAGGTTCATCCATGCTGTAGCATGCATCAACACTTCATTCCTTTTTATGACTGAATAATATACCATTGTGTGGATATACCACACTTTATTTGTCCATTCATCCATTAATAGACATTTGGGTTGTTTCTACCTTTTGGCTGTTGTGAATAATGCTCCATGAGCATGCATGTACATGTGTTTATTTGTATGCCATGATAAATTATAAAATATCTCTCCTACCCCCATTCTGAACTCCTTTTTTTCTAGCAATTTTGTCTGAATTTTCAATTTAGAAGTTGATTACAAATATGTTATAAAAATAACAATGTTAAACATTCAGAACCATTTATTCCACTGAATTTGTGGGACTTTGCATTTTAAAAATGAAATTTGATTTTCATGCAAAGTTACAAGTTTAAAAAAATTCTCTATTAAATCTTTCTGATTTTGTTCCCTGATGTTAGTGGCTAGCATTCTGCATAGTTCTTGAACTATTTATGTGTGAAGTGATTTCCATAAACCATGGGAACCTCTACTATTGATTTGAACTGGTAGAGACCCTGCTCTCCTTACCCAGGAGGTTGTTGCTCATTGAAGAAAGAGGCGTTCTCATCATCTGAGGGTGAAACTTCAGTGCATTTTTACTTAGACCCTTTGATATGATCAGTATACTAATGCAGTACCATTCTTCAGTTGTTATTTTAAAATAGGCCTACAAAAGCTTGATGTTTAACCTTTTATATTTCTCATTTCTGTGGGAAGATGAATTCTGAATTTCAACTGATTTGGAAATTTTTTTAACTAGTAAAGGACTATTGCTATTGAATTGCCATTTTACTCTACATTTGTATTATCGTATTTCTATGCCTAAGTCTTCTCCCTTCCCCCACCCCTTTTGTCTCCACTTTATGTCACAAGAAGCAAGCCACCTATGCCTGAGGTTGCCAAATGTAATTTGACCTCTCTTTACAAGTATTCAGTAGGTGGAATATTTACCCCCATGAAAGTTAATCCTGTGTTCTTCGGTTTGATAATACCATTATTCCCCCTTCCCCAACCTCCAATTTCAGAATTAGAAACGGTGGACATTTTTAGTATAGTCTGAACTTTTAAACAAAAATGCCGTTAATGGTAATATGCTAGTGAAAAACCAAGGGCAAACTTTTCATAGGCTTGGTTTGTGTTGTATATACTAGCCCTTTATCATCTGAAGAATGTTTTGTTTCTTTACATTTAAAACTAAAATCTAAAAATATTGTCTGGTTCTTGTAGAAATATTGTTTTAACTGCAAAATACCCCTGCAAGGTTCAGGTGACATTCTCTTTTTTTTTTCTAAGCTCCTGTTTTGGACTAAACTCCTCGAGAGCAAGGACTGAGTTATATCTATATTATATATATATATATTAAATTCCCTATGGTGGTGAGCCCAGTAGCCTACAAATAACAAGTACCATGTCTCAGTAAAAGGTTGTTAAAATTGTTTAAAGTAGTCAATGAGATATAGATGTGAAATCCCAAAGTGAGATGCCAGATTATCACATACACATATTCAAAAGAAAAGATTGAGAACATATTCCATAATTCTGTCTTCTTACCCTAAACCTAGAGGCTGTGGGGAGGGTCACAGGTCACTCCCCCATATAGAGATGCATCCACCTGGATCATGGGAACTATAGGAGAGAGCACATGAAAGCCACTCCCAACCCCTAAGATAAATAAGTTATCTTTAAACTGCCAATCCCAGAGAGCTCAGAGAATATAAGTTCAAAAAGAAATTTTCTGTTCCCATACCACTCCTCCTTCCTCCCCATGCCCTTCAGAAGAATTAAAAACTAACTGACAAACTTGGGGAGGAGGGTACTACTTACAGTGGAAGCATAAAAGTTGGACAGATACCTGATCTCTCTCCCTTCCTCAGTTTAGACTTCTAGCCTAAAAAAGTTCCTAGTTGAGTGAGGGACACCTGATTTTGTACTCTATCAGGTTTGGGGGTTTAATTGAGCCCTGGTCAGAGTGGGGAAGAGAAGAGATTCATGAGCCTGGGTTAGTATACTGTATTTGAAATACCCTTGAGCCATCTAGGAGGAGAAAGTGCAGATAGGTGAGCAGCTGTCTACAGTTGGTGATTTAAGTGATGCCTTGGATATGGGTGGAATCACCTAGGGACAAAATCTAGAATGAAAAGATGAGAAAATCTAGCAAACTTGATGTCTGCTTTGAGGAGCTCTTAAGTTCTGTTTAAGCATTATATTGCATGTCAGATTATATGTACTTTTTTAGATATGGAAAGTATGTATCATAGCTTCAAAGTACATAGACAGTATAGCTGTTTCTGTCTTTGTTTTCACACGAAAGTTGTGGATTTTTTGTACCTAGACACAAAAATGACAGTTTGGATTTCAAGCTGAGCTAGTTATAACTATTACTAATTTTTCAAAACACTATCAAAAATACAGGTATGAACTTTGAAGGCTTCTTTGCTCATACAGCAGTACTTCAGGCCCTATCACTTGCTTGGAAATTAAATTGCTACTTCTCTGACAGATATATATGCACAGCTATCTCTAATGTTTTAAGAGGAATCTGTAGAAAGTCACTGAGTACTCTTTCTGTACAACTTCAGTCCCCTTCCCTAAAAACATTAGTTCTCTGTGTGTGGGTCTTTTGTTATTATTTCAAAATAGTGTCAGAAGCGATTTGGAGAGATTTAATATATTTGAAACTGCTGGTGCTTAGATATTTGAGGAAATCAAGTTTTAGAAGTCCATTATTAGAATTAAATATCATCAAATCAGAAATTAACTGAAGGGTAATTTGTAAATTAACATGCCAGAGAGATACAACATGCAAGTAATCACGTATGGTTATTTTTGTCTATTTTACTCCCAAACTTGAACTGTAATTTTTTTTCTAGTAATTATACAAATAAGGAAATAAACTTCAGTAAATGTGGAGTGCAGTGACTTGAGTTAGAAATAATTTTAAAATTTTATTTTAAGGTAGTCAAATAACTTAGTAGTTCTAATTTCTTTCTTTATAAGTGGGGTTGAAGGCAGAGCACATGGAAAGGTATACTTTGCAGGTTTTATTGCTGTTCTTGTTAAACTTACTAATTCTGCTGTTTAGCAAAATGAAGCAGGTTTGTTTTTTTCCTTCTGTACACTGTGCTTCCATATATTATTAAAATTTATATTTGATTTAAAGTTAATACACGATTTGCTCTTAAAGCAAAGATAATTTAAAATATTGAGTGGTTCAACAGAATATTAAGTCATAATTCCTGAAAACTATACAGTTATATTTGAATTAAATATTAAGTAATGCCATCTAGTGGTAACATTTCCAAGTTTAGTGAATTTGAAAATTTGGTATCTGCTTTACTAAATGTGGACTTCAGAATTTATCAGCTAGGTATACTATATCATTAAAAAGGTTTCTGGAAAATAGTTTAACCTAAGGGTTTTTCCCTTTTTGGTGGAAAATGAAGGCTCTTTGGTTATGTTCTAAAGATCCTTTCTACAAAGTGCTAATTGAAACACATTATTATTCTTTATTGTGATAATTAGATAATATTTACTTATTACCTGTAAATAATAAGCACTGGGAACAAAGTAGGCTTAATAGTAAAACAGAATGTTAATGTTTATTTAGTTATAACCTTTTCCCAGTCTATTCAGGGGCTATTATGTGCCAATAAATGAGTTAAGACTCAGGTAACTGCCCTTAAAGGCACATGATTGATTGTTGGTCTCTGTGTTTAGAACATTTCAGAAGTGTTGACCATAGACAGCCTTCTTATTGAAAATGCTGATCTGTGTGAACAGACTCAGGAATCTGCATTTCAGACAAAGGCCTTTAAGTTTAAAAAATTATGTTATATTCTATACAAAGTTTGAGAATTATGGTATATTCTATACAAAGATCATATGTTAAAATCTGTTACTTATGACCTTAGAAAACTATATGTATATATGTAAATGTTAAGCATCTGTTTAACAGATGCTTATATATGTAAATGTTAAGCATCTGTTTAACTCATATATGTAAATGTTAAGCATCTGTTAGGGAAGGAACAGATAAAATCAGCCATACCTTTAAGCTTCCAACATGCTCCTCAAAAATAACAGCAAAGAGGGCCTCCCTGGTGGCGCAGTGGTTGAGAGTCCGCCTGCTGATGCAGGGGACACAGGTCCTGCCCCAGTCCAGGAAGATCCCACATGCCGTGGAGCGGCTGGGCCCGTGAGCCATGGCCATTGAGCCTGCGCATCCAGAGCCTGTGCTCCGCAACGGGAGAGGCCACAACAGTGAGAGGCCTGCGTACCGCAAAAAATAAATAAATAACAGCAAAGAGACAAGCTGAAAACAAGCTGAAGTGGTGTGGTACTCTTTCCTAACTCTTGGCATTATTGTAATGCTTAACATTATTAACATCTTTTAACAAAGCAAATGTAATATCCTGAATATCTCTTACTTATTATCAAATAGTACAGTTTGCTAAATGTTTAAAAAGGACATTTACATAAGCTGTCACTGCCCTGTTTTCGTCTCCAGCTATTACTCCTATTGGATGTTACCCTATCATTAAATAAGTTTCCCTCATTATTGAAGTTACCTATGAAATTAACTTGAAATATTATTTGCCTCTGAAGTTACTGATAATACTCACATATTAATCTGGTACTCAGACTTTTCATTTATAAAGTAATTTTCTCCTCCTAGGTATTTGGAGTAGATGACAATCAAGATTATAATAGGCCTGTTATCAAAGAAAAACATAAAGATCTGGTAAAAGATTGGGCTCTCAATTCTGCTGCAGTAGTAATGGAAGAAAGAAAACCACTGAGTACACCTGGATTTCACAGCTCAGAGGTATACACATCTTTCTCATATTTTTTACACGCACAAAATGTAAATTTTTATCATTTGTAATTACAGCTGACCCTTGAACAACATGGGTTTGAACTGCGCAGCTCCACTCACACACAGATTTTTTTTCACTAGGTACATACTATGGTAGTACATGATCCATGGTTGGTTGAATCCACGGATTGGGGACCATGGACACAGAGGGCCAACTGCAAAGTTATACATGGATTTTTGACTACATAGAGGGCTGGAGCCCTTATTCCCCCCACCCCCCCCACCTTTGTTCAAGGGTCAACTGTATATTATTATAAACAATTGATATATCCTCTTGTAAAATACTTTAAATTAATATGCTTTTGTGAGTGAAAATGTTAAATTTCAGTAAGCAATTAATGAGCTATATGCTCACTAATTGACATTATGAGATAAGACAAAAAAATATACACTGCATATACTTTCTAGGAGGTCATGTATTTGGAATGGAAAGATCTGTCATGCCAGGAAACATGTGTATGGTAGTGCCTGATATATATAACTTATAAACCTAAATAAGTGCCCTTATAGTGCAGCCCAGGATGTAACTAGAATAATGTGAAATTAATTAAGGGTGGCTTGGTTAAGGCAGTTTTGGAGTCAGTATAGTATAGTAGAGCTTCTAGGACCTGAGTGCAAATCCCAGAACTGCCACATTTAACAGAATACCTTTGAGTCAGTCATTTCCCCTCTCTCATCTTCAGTTTTCTCATCTATACAAAGGGCATTTTTGATAACACCTATTTACAGGGAAGGATATGAAGCCTAGAAAGTACCCAGCATCGTAATTGTCTGAGATTTATGCAGTCAACAAATGTTTATTCCCTTAACAGAAATATTAGAATTTCATTCTACACTGATACGTCAGAAAGAAGTGTTAAAAAAATGTATATAACTGAGAATTATTAATTAATTATAATTTATTCAACTAACAAGATCTAACGTTCAGTGGACGCTTTCTGCGTACCATTTTACAAATAATGAAACTGAAGTATGTAGAAATTAATTTGGTCAGTGTCTTAAAACTAGTACCTTGTGGAGCCAGAATTTGAACCTCAAGGAGACTTGATTTCTTAACTCATTCTCTTATTCATATATTGCCTTTCAGGAAATGAGTTAATTTAAAATATACAAGTAATAAATAAATGTTGACTATAAATAAAATAAAACCTTAAGATATAAATAAAATATAAATGAGGTATTGTATTTGTGTGAAATGTAAGTATTCTTTATAGACAACTAAATACACATATATATTTGCTTATTAATGTAAAAGTTTTTCCGTTATGGCCTGCTATTTCCTGAAAACTGTCAAAACAGTTACTGTATTTTAGTATGCTTTTTTCCTCCTTCATCTTAGAGAATTTTTATTTTGATTTCTGTTTTACGAGATGCGTAATTATTGAAAGCGAGTGATACTTACTTGAAGCAATGTTTTAGTATTCTGATTAATCTAGAAAGGGTTCTGGTGATTGTGAACTTGTAGGACTTCCTCTTCTCCTCTCTGTCCCCTCAGCCCATGCCAAGTAAATTTATATATAGCCTGAGTATGTACCTGCCTTTGAAGGAGTCACCTAAACAAGCCATTAGAACAATCTGCACGAATGAGTCTACATAAATGTGTGTCTTTGAAACCCACCCTGTTGTGGGTATTCCTAGCATGATTTGTACTGGTACTTCCTTCAGTCTCAGAACTGTGAGCAGCCCCCATGAAACCTTGGAGGAAATTCAAAGATTCAGCAGATTTTGGTACCCTTAGGCTTCACTGTATGTATGTCACTATGTGTACAACTTACTATTTTAATCTATTATTCTTGAAATCGTATAGTACATAGTCTGTATGAAATATTTATCAGTTTCTAGCCTGTCATTTGACACTTTTAATCTTGTTTTGAATAATTCAGAATAAAATTTGGTCAGAGCTTTCCATTCCTTATTTGTCATTACAGGTTCAATACTAAGCATTGGCTTAAACTTTCAGTGAGGAAACATTTTTTCTATACTCCTAGATCTTCCATATTAAATGCCTAGATTGACCTAGTCTTAAGAATTACCAGTATACATCCATAAGTCTGTGGAAGCATATCATGAATTAAATTCGATTTCACAGTTGACTAAGTACTTGCCTTAAGGACAGATGTAGCCAGGGGCAGGTCTAGGTTCAGACTGGTTATACAAAAATCCTTAAAGGTTGAGTCATTTCTGTCTTCTTCTGGAAGTACTAAAGTGTTGTAGAAAGAAGCCTAAAGCTTTGCGTTTGTTTTTGAAATCCCTGAAGACATGACCTGGGAGATTTAATACTCCTTGAGACTCTGGAACCAATCTGATTCATGGAAACATTTAGAGGGCTGGAGAACAACTTAGAAATAGGTCTTTAAACTCTCTGTTCTGTAGAATGGAGTAGAACTAACTTCACTGTGGTAGCCACAAAGCTATTGTAGTACACCTGAGTTTATTTAGTAGCAGTAAATTTTTAAGCTCTAAGAGTTTATTTTAGTACCATTGTTAGTACTTAATAAGTACAGAATATTATACTACATTCACAGTAATAATGTTGTAGTTAAAAGAGGTGCCTAGAAAATCTTCAATTTATATATGAGGAAATTTAGTACATGATAATATATCAATGTGAGGTTTAAATATTGCTTTGCATGATAGGTTAAATGGAATTTAATGACTAAATGGAATTCTCTGAACACGAGAATCGGATTTGACCAGACTAGGTCATTGCATTCTCTTATTT
The DNA here is from genome assembly GCF_003676395.1 of Aethalodelphis obliquidens. Lineage (NCBI taxonomy): Eukaryota > Metazoa > Chordata > Mammalia > Artiodactyla > Delphinidae > Aethalodelphis > Aethalodelphis obliquidens. The sequence continues at coordinate 23,818,366 of NW_020837968.1, forward strand.
CTCTCCTTTAGGAAGGCACATCTTCATCTGGAAACAAGCGTTGGGTTTCACAGTGGGCTAGTTTGGCTGCCAATCATACAAGGCATGATCAAGAAGAAAGGATAATGGAGTTGTCTGTACCTGTTTCTTTGGAGAATGGTATTTTCTTTCCTTCTTTCTTTTTTTTTGTGAATCATACATCAATTTTTAAAATACTATAAGCCAAATCTATATAGTAAGACATAAATTAAACCTAAATAAACATATTCACATAGTCTCATGCTCATACTGTATATAGATTTTATTTTCAATTAAAATGCAGATATCATTAAAATATAACCCTAACTGAAGATAAAGAGATAATTTGTAGATGAAGCATATATATACATACTCACACAAATTTATATATATACAACATATATATAAATGAAAATTTAAAAATAAGACTAACACAGTTCCAAACTATCCCATTCATTAACACAACAAATATTTAAATGCCACTTTATGCCATAGGTTCAATGAAAAAGAATTTACTTAACATGTATTTAATTTACTTAATACATCATTTGCAAACCTATGTAATATGATTTTTATTACCTTTTTATTATATTTCTGTGAACTGAAATATAAAGTTTCTTTAAAAAAACACAAAATTATATGCCTCTTATGATTTTGTTATTAGATTCAGTTAATTACGTTCTTAATTAAAAATAAAACTCTCAAGGAGAATTTGTATGTGGCTTTTCCCTGTATTCTTAGTTGTATTATTGGAAATGGAAATAGAAATTTGTTTTGTCTTTGACTTGTGGCACCCAGAAATCTGTTTAGGAATTTTGTAAACATTAGTCAGCAAGTATTTGAGCAAGGTACACATCAGTGTACTAGAAAAGCTATATAATTTATCATAGAAGCTAGAAGTAATTTTTAATATTACCAAAAATCTTTGGAAAGACAGAGTAATTTGCAGCTTGGTTCACATAAACTGATTACTGTTTGGGAAACAAAACAGAGAGGCTAGGCAAATTTACAAAAGAATCATTATAAAATTATTATTAGCTGTGGAAAGCAAAATTTTATACTTGTTATAAAAATTAATAGTACTTGGCCTTCATTATTTCATTCCTGTTTCATGTTCTAAATGGACTTACTTAGATAAGCTGATAAATCTACTTGTAATCTAAAATGTTCTCGTCAAATATTCATTGAGTGTGTGTTAGGAGCCAGGACAGTGTGAGAAATCCTAGAAAAATACAAAATGATAAAATAGCTATTACAGTTTAGTGCTTCAAGTAGCACTAAGGAGATAAGACATAACCAAGTAACATGATTAATTGCTGAATTAAAGTTACATCAGTTTTCCTACATTAAAACCATAGTATTGCTATGAAATTTAAATGCTAAAATTTTAGAATTATAAAGGGAAGAAAAGACCCATAGAAGCTATATCTAGTATCTTTTTCCCACTTATCCCCGAAAGATTTAAATGCTTTATATGTTAATTTATATTTCCCTAAAAAGATCCCTTTTCTCAGAAATACATTCCATTTATAAGCAGTCAGGAAAGTCCTCCTTAAGTAGTATTCTCAAAGTCTCTCACATGGAAACATCAAAGTTATATATTTTCTCATTGGCTTCTCAGTTTGAGGCTTTAATATACCAGAAGATCATAATTTTAAAATACCTCAGTTTGTAAAATTATGGCAGGTCCTGTCACCTTTTTCCGTTCTTACAATTTTTAAAAATCTTCTAATGAGCTTTGAATTTTTTTTTAGAAAAACTTGTTAAAATTCTACATTTTCTATTTTACTTAGGAAATCCAAACTTGTCATTATTTCAGTAGATAATAATGCTTATTAAAAACCAGGTATGTTATTATTCTTTACTATGTAATTCAAAGTATAACAAATAAACAGTGTTTATTAGTCATTATTTTTGCAATTCTATGTACCCTACGTAGAGTCCATTTTTTGTCAGTGAAACTTCACAGATGGGACAAGTCTCAAAAGCAAGAATGAACACAGTAAACTTCTCTGCCATAAGACACATTAAGAGAAAAAAGAGCAACAGATGTAGGTTTAAGATCAGATGACCCTGATTTTCATCTCATACAATTTGCTTTCTTGACTCTCCTATTAGTAATCTACCTATTTGTGCATTTTGGCATTGTATTTTCTTTTTAAACTACACTGTCACAATGTTGGCTTATTTTTTCAAAGTTTTACTTTATACTTAAGCCATTTCTTAACTTCAGAATATAAGGTAATATGATACTCGTTTGCCCCAATAAGTTCCTTATTTGTTGTTTTATTTTATAGATACAGATATCAGTGAATCTGGCCTTTCAGTGAGAAGTACTGGCTCAGCAACTTCCTTGGCTAGTCAGGGAGAGAGAAAGAGACGAACCCTTCCCCAGCTTCCAAACGAAGAAAAGTCTCTTGAGAGCTCCAGAACAAAGGTTATAGCACAGAGGTCAGAGATAGGAGAAAAGCAAGACACGGAACTTCAGGAGAAAGAAGCACCTACACAGGTATACCAGAAAGATAAACAGGATGCTGAGAGAGCCCTGAGTAAAATGAACAGGGCAGTAAATGGTGAGACTCTTAAAAGTGGTGGAGATAATAAAACCCTGCTTCACTTAGGCAGCTCTTATTCTGGGAAGGAGAAAAGTGAAAATGATAAGGAAGCTTCTTTTGTAAAGCAAACATTAGCTAAAATCCAGCAACAAGAACAAAAGGAACAGGCACAGTGGACACCTACTAAATTATCTTCTTCAAAAAATATTTCAGGTCAGATAGATAGATGTAGGGAGGAACCTTTCAAACAGGAGTCACAACCTCAAGAAAAAATTCCAGGACTTTCTACAAGCAAAGGAGAAAGAGTGATACAAAATGAGGGTAAGCGAAGAAAAGCTGAGGAAATTCTGAAAAGTCAGACTTCAAAGGGAGGAGACAAGAAGGAATCCTCCAAGTCATTAGTGCGGCAAGGAAGCTTCACTATAGAAAAACCTAGCCCCAACATACCCATAGAACTTATTCCCCATATAAATAAACAGGCTTCATCTACATCCTCTTTAGCATTAACAACTGCCAGCAGAATACGAGAAAGAAGTGATTCTATGGATACTGATTCTAGTTTGGACACAACCCTTATTCTAAAAGACACAGAAGCAGTAATGGCTTTTCTAGAAGCTAAACTGCGTGAAGATAATAAAACTGATGAAGGCCCAGATACTCCCAGTTATAACAGAGACAACTCCATTTCACCGGAATCTGATGTGGACACAGCTAGTACAATCAGTCTGGTTACTGGAGAGACTGAAAGAAAGTCAACCCAAAAGCGAAAGAGTTTCACTAGTCTCTATAAAGATAGGTGTTCCACAGGTTCTCCTTCCAAAGATGTTACAAAGTCATCATCTTCAGGTGCTAGGGAGAAAATTGAAAAGAAAACAAAAAGTCGTTCCACAGATGTAGGTTCTAGGGCAGAGGGTCGTAAATTTGTGCAGTCCAGTGGAAGAATAAGGCAGCCTTCAGTAGATTTAACAGATGATGACCAAACCTCTAGTGTACCTCATTCAGCCATCTCTGATGTTATGTCATCTGATCAGGAAACTTACTCTTGTAAATCTCATGGAAGGACTCCACTTACCTCAACGGATGAGCATGCACGTTCCAAACTGGAAGGAAGTAAAGTAACTAAATCCAAGACTTCTCCTGGAGCACCTGGTTCATCCAGTAAATCAACCACTCTCCCAAGGCCACGACCCACCAGGACTTCCCTCTTGCGCAGAGCCCGACTTGGTGAAGCTTCAGACAGTGAACTCGCCGATGCTGACAAAGCATCTGTGGCTTCTGAAGTGTCCACAACAAGTTCGACGTCGAAACCTCCCACAGGAAGGCGTAACATTTCTAGGATTGATTTGTTAGCTCAGCCTCGTAGAACAAGGCTTGGCTCATTATCAGCTCGCAGTGACTCTGAAGCAACAATCTCTAGAAGCAGTGCCTCTTCACGGACCGCAGAAGCCATCATTAGAAGTGGAGCCAGATTAGTACCTTCAGATAAATTTTCTCCTAGAATTAGAGCTAACAGTATCTCTCGACTATCTGACTCCAAGGTCAAAAGTATGACCTCAACACATGGCTCTCCTTCAGGTAAATTGGATCCAGACTTTTTATAATATTAGCATATTTCTTTTATGTTTTGGGATACCTTTTTAAAAAAATTAAATATTAGTGTTGATTCCCAAAATTTTCAGCAGAAAGGTCATGCTGTAGAGGGTTTTGTTCCTATGAAAATTACTTTATTTAGCTTAGTAAATGGAAAATTCAGAAGTTATACACACTTCCAATTAATGTCCTGGTACAAAATAGTGATTTCAAAATTAGAAGTATATTGAACCGATTTGGGAATTTTAATTGCCTAGTTGGTGAGGTATCTGGATTTGTGTGTCAAAGTTACATTAGGAATTATTATCTAGTTTATACAGTAGAAGTTAATAAAAATTAATATTGTATTTCTAAAAACATGTTTAACTTTTAAACATCTTCACATAATTCTAAGAGTCTGAAGAAAAGCAGTATACTCTATTTACTCCTTTCAGAGCTAAATGAAATAATCAGTTTTATCCTTTTTTCCTATTTATTTTGAAACATCTTGTATTTTTTTAAGTTAAATCTGTTTATGGTCGAGGCAGATGAAAACTGATCCTTAATTTATTGCAGTGAAAGAAGATGGATTTGAGAGTCACTAAGCACGTGGGCAAAACTGGGCTATAGAAATGTAACTGGTTATGAGCATTATCTCATAAGGTGCCGTTATATCATTTAACTAGTGACAGTAATTAGCTGTCATTGATTGTAGTAATTACAAAAGCTACTTTCTCCCCACCAGAATTAACTGCTTCTGGCATATTTGTCTGTTTATATACTTCATATTCAAAGCCATAGCCAGTGAGAATACATATGTGATCAAAGAGTACTAAGACAGATATTGGTGTGTGTCCTGTAAACATGGTCTCATTACTTTATAATCAGCTTCATATGTGGGTGTGGCTGAAAAGGACAGTTGAGGGGAAACCAGCTGTTAAAAGACTTAAAGATTCATTTCCATCAGTCATCTAAGTGAGCCCTAAGTCTTGAGTGAAGAGTAAAGGGAAAGTTGGTGTGTAATCTTTTTTTTTTTTAAATTTTGACTTCTATCACGATATAGCCTACAAGACCCAAAACTAGTGGTACTTTGCAAGTGTTATTTTTTTCATTTTTTGTTCCTCCTCTCTCCTCCTCACTGCTGCTTTTCTCCACTCCATTCACATTCCATCTCTCTCCTGGTCTGTGGGTGAGGTGGTGATGATCATCATGGGTGTAAGCTGAAGATAGATAACATACAGTCTTGATTCCAAAAGAATAGATGGCATTTCCCTTATTACTGTTGTCCTCCGTGTCTCTGCACTTCAGGCTTTGGTTGGTGGTTCATGGGTTTGTTGCCAAGTATTTTAAAAGTGCTCTCACTTGATTTATGTTTCCCCAGTGTTGTTATCTGTTGTTCCATGTGGCTCTGCCTCTTCAGTTCACAGTTCCTTTGTGCTGCATTCTATGGTGTGTACTCCTAGCAGATTTCTTCTGCCACATTGCTTGTTTCTTCACCTCATGTCTATTTAAGTTCATAAAAATGTTTAAGTATTCTCCTGTCTTAACATAAGCTGTGACATAAGTTGTATGTTACCAAGTAGCATGAAACGCTTGGTAACTCTTCCTTCGGTACTAGTTATCTAGCTCTTAACACATGAATGATCTGATTTTATTCCTCAGTGTTTACCAGAGGGGCTTGTTTGAGATGCCAACCAAATATGATTACTTCAGCAAGTCTAAGAAACAGCTATAAGATGCCATATATATATATATATATATATATATATATATATCTTTAAAGATATATTTTGTTTTCTGCTTCTTTGAATGCAGAACTTGATAAACATCTTTCTGTGTCCAAAAAGTACCTGAATTGCTTAATGAAATTTCCTAGGGCAAACTGAGGTGTGTGATCTTGGCCTTCTCCATACTTACTAGCAGTATATTAAATAATTATAGAGTCATGGAATTTTATAGTTCGAAGGGTTATTCAGTTTAGGGAACTAAGGCCAAGAGATGGAATAACCTGACCTGATCACATAGATATATATAGCAAGAACAGGTTGAGAATCCAAAGCTTTTAATTCCCAACCTATTGCTTTTTCGACCACAGCCAGTCTAGCTCTGAGAAATAGTCTCTACTTGTGTGCAAGCTTCCAGAGGACAGCTGGACTCTACTGATTATCATGAATATATATAAGGCCAATATACAGTATAAAGATTTTGGTGTTGTTCACCATAATCTTTGTAATTATGATGTTTTACCAAGTTCATGTTCTCTTTTCCACCTTATTGAGCATGAAGCCACATTGTGATCCAGGATTATATATTCAGATTCTCTCAAGATGCCCATTTACAGTTTTATATCCTATCTAGGACAATGACCAGGGTCTTTCAGTCAGGGTAACATACTAAAATAGTTACATGTGGTAGGTAGTAAAAATTAAAACAAACAAACATACTTTTTTGATTTTCCTAATTGAGGTATCTTTGATATTATGATACTTCTACTTAATATAATTATAAATCTTGAATGGAAAAAGAAAATAAAAATTCATAGCTTTTGAAATATGATTTAAAAGAATGTGAAACCATACTTGTCAGTGTTGCTATTCACACTATAAACTTCAAAGGTCTTAGAAATGTCTGAACTTAGAGCCTGTCATATGTAAAAACAATTCTATAAAGCTTCAAATTCTGTATTTTAACTTACGTTAAAAAAAAGCTTTTCAAAGAAATATATATGATAAAAATAGAAGCATGGAAATCTCGGATTTAGCAAAATTAGGAGTAAGGTTTCTTTTATGCTTCTTTAATTCTGATGTAATTTGTTTTTAGGAGTTCAGTTTCCCCCCACACCACGAAAATTTCTACAATGATCCTTCAGTATGAAGTTATATTAAAATATCCAGATTTATTTTCATACGATACATTTAAAACTTAGCACCCTGAATTATCAAAATAAAGCAGTTGGTTTTCATTATGTTTTAAGTACACATTCTAAAAATGTTTTAAATCATGTTAACATCCTTAGAATTTTTTTAGACCGTTTGCTTTCCCACTTCTAATCCTCAAAATTTATAAACGGTAGGAGTTAAAAGTTGGGCATGCATGGCTTGAGTTATTTTTTCTCAGGTCAAAGACCAATACAGAACACTGTCAGGGATTTTTTCCCTCATATGGTCTCATTGCTACTTGCTTATAAATATACATGTAAAACGTGTTTGTGACTTAATTTCCCACAAAAATATTCTGATACAAGTATGAAGATGCAATGTTTGTTTTCTGAAATGTATTTGTTACATCTGTAGATGTGGATGTGTTTTGATGTCAACAGAGTTTTGGTTAACAGTAAAAGAAATCAAAACAGTCACAGATAAATGATCCTAGTAACTCTTTTTCCCTTTTTAAATTACTTACACATCATAGATAGTATGTTTTCTTAGTGAATGTAGTAGTTTATTACTTCCACAAGAGGGAGTGTTGCATAATTTTATAACTAAAATAAGTCTTTTTAACTAATGTAACTAAAATAATTTTCAGGTTAGCTACAAAATTAATTAAGCCCATCTTAGAACTTTTTCTCATTTTATTATATGTGCTTTCCTGCACTTCATCAACCCAAGAAGCTTCTTAGAGATTGGCATTTCAGATACCTTCAATACAAATTTTCAATTTAAGGATTTATCTGAAATGCCTTATTAGTACCAATGTATGAAATAAGCCTAATGATATAAAATTACATTTGATTTTCTAAATGATTTTACCTAAGCAGGATGAAATTCAAGAAAAAACTAAAAAAATTTTTCAGCACTGGTAAAAAAAATATCACAAAAGCAGTCATTCTGTGAGAAGTCTAGGATGTTTTTTTGTTTTTGTTTTTTTTTTGCGGTACGCGGGCCTCTCACTGTTGTGGCATCTCCCGTTGAGGAGCACAGGCTCCGGACTCGCAGGCTTAGCGACCATGGCTCACGGGCCTAGCCGCTCTGCGGCACGTGGGATCTTCCCGGACCGGGGCACGAACCCCTGTCCCCTGCATCAGCAGGCGGACTCTCAACCACTGCACCACCAGGGAAGCCCTGTCTTTTTTTTTTAATTAGTCTAACTTGAAATGTTTGGGTTTTTTTAAATATAAAATATTTATTTTTTTGTAAAGCACTTGGAATGAATTTTGCACTCTGGGAGTCCGTAGACCTGGCTTAAACTTTGATTTAAGCAATGCAAGACCTTTCTGGGCCTGATTTTTATCTATAAATTCAAGAATTTGGACTATCTAATGTCTAAGGTCATTTTATTCTAAAATTCTATGAAATAAGAAGGCACTGGGGAAAGTTAAAAACATTTTTACTTGAAGTTTGCTCTGCAATAGCTAGCAGATTATAGGGATTTTTCTTCAGATAAAATGTATTGATGCTACAGTTTGGAAGCAAAGGTTAAGAACGCAAAGGTATTGAGAGAAGTTCTTCGACAAATAACAGGTCAGAGGTCCTGGCTTTAAACTCCCTTTCCCAGTCCCTTTTTCACCAGTAGTCATCATTTCACTTCTCAGTTCTACACGTTGCTGTTACACAAGCCAGGTTTTGTCCAGAGGTTAACTCGAGCTTTGCTTCATAGCACACCGTGTACGGTATGCTTTCCATTGGTAAAGATAACCTTTAATTGTTTGAAGACTTATTAATCATATTTTCATTTTCTGCTATGTCCTACTTATTTTATCTCTCAATTTCAGGAGAACACACCTAAATATGTTACCTTTCAGGTTTTAAAATATGCTTTGTTCTTTTGGTTGCTTTTCTTGTTATTTTCCTTCATTCCTTCCTCCCTCCCTCCCTCCCTCCCTTCCTTCCTTCTATTATTTTTTAATTTTTTATATAATTTTAAAGGTTACTTTTCATTTACAGTTATTACAAAACATTGGCTATATTCCCCATGTTGTATAATAATACATTCTTGAGCCCATCTTATACCCAATAGTTTGTGCCTCCCACCGGGCCCCCATATTGCCTGTCCCCCTTTACAAGTTATTATTAGCAGCTTCAGTATTCTTACTGGATTCTAGATAGACCTATAAAAATAGGTGGAAAGTTTATGAATTTCATTTGAAAAAGAATTTTCTCTTTTATTCTTTTCTCCAAAATGTAATGATTCTCTGACCTCAAGACTTTAGACTGTTAAAATTAAATTCTAATGTGGCTCAACTTTTATATTGTCACCTGACATTTAGCACTTGGTTCTCACTTTCTCATTCTGCTTTCATGCGCTCTGCCACTCATGAAATCTATCAGCCGTTGATGCCATTCTCTCTAAATTACCTCTACATTAACTACCTGAGTTCTATAATACCTGCTTATGTTTTCATATGTTCTGCAATTTATTAAAACTCTTTGTTATTGGTTTTGTCTTCTCTCCAATTTTCAGTTTAGGTATGGTTACATAGTTTCCACATCAAAAATCAGGAACTTTAATCTAACAAATGATGTTTTTTTATTTATGAATTTCCTTTTATGAATCATATTCTAGGATAGCAAAATAAAGAGCATTTAGCATTTAATGAAATGCCTTTATTAAAAAGTACAGATTTGTTTACCATATATCTAATTGCCTTGCCATATTTCTATTTTTAAAAAAAACTTCTTTGTTCTTGTTCCTTAACTTTTCCTAAAATTGTTTTCACGTCTCAGGGTCAGTTCAACTTAAGGAGTTTTCAAATGTCTAGAAATGAGTAAATTTCCACCATGGTAAAAGTAATATTTATGTTAATGAATTATAATGTTAAAATCAGAAATTATATCTATTACCCCCTTCAAAACACTCTATGATTAATTACCTGGAGTTCCATATATGTATTTGCATACACTTTTACAGAAAGCCGTGAAGTTTCTGCCTATCTTCATTCTGTCAAATAGAAGTTTGAATCCAGACAAATGGGTAGGCTCTGACTTATGATGTAGTCCTGATTACAGATTTCTTTTTCTCTGTTCTTAAAGCAGTTCTGGGGGCAGTGTGTATCAATTTTGTTTGAGAGCCAACTCAGCCTTACAGAGCCCCAGGCAAAAATGTAGTTAGGGGAGGAAAAGACAGGAAAGGCATAAAATTCTAGTGGAGTAGTATGAAGGAATTCTGGACTTCACAAACCTACACAGCCTAGAGTCAGTTTCTGTTTTAAAAGAGGGAGAGAGAGAGAGAGAAAGAAAACTCTTCTAATATTAATAACAGTTGGAACTTATAGCAGGAGCCAAGGCTTTATCACTTGAGCCACCAAAAACATCTCATGCTTTTTACTAGTTTTTTCTAATTTGAGAAAAGGAAATGGTCAGTATCTAGGAATTAATTCATTTATTCAAAAATATTTATTAAACATTTGTTAGCCAGACACTCTGCTAAGTGCTAGGTACACGTTAGTGACTTAAATAGGCATAATTCCTGCCCTTTTGAAGTTTACCATGAATTAGCTGTTATCTCCCTGTTTTTTATACTTTATGTTTGATTCTTTTATTAACAGTAGTAGTGATCTGTCTGCGTTAATTTGTCTTCTGATTTTCAAATGTGTCAGCAAAACCATTTTTTAAATCTTTACTAACCTTAAATAAGAAAGTGATTACCACTTTCTTTAATGTGACTATCGTCAGTATCTTCTGTGCCATAAGTGTCAGTGGTTGTGAGAATAGCTTGTAGGTTTTATTGCCATTGTCTGCTTTCACCATATGCTTTCAGTGTCAAAGCAGCAGTTGTACTAAAGATGCTTTGTTGTGTTTTTACCGTGTAAAAAGATTTTTTCCAATCATAGCATAACAGGATGTTGAATGACAGAGGTAATGTTTTTTTTTCCTGCCATAAGGCATAATTTCCACAGCAGGAATTATGCATATTTGTATGTTGGGAAAAGAGGGTTTTTACCATCTCCATGTTGAAAGTCCATGTGGCATGAGGAAATCTTTTCCTTTATTTTTATTTTTGTTGTTGTTGTTGCTGTCATTTAAAAAAATCCATATCGTCACTTAAATGAGAAATATTTGCAATTAAATAGTACCCGAGTTAAACATTTATGAATAGAGCTTGCTTAGTTGTTTGTCATTAGTGAATTTTTCATCTGAATGTTTATTCACCATGCTACGGAAAATGTGATCTTTCTATTGTTCTTAATTCCTCATTGTTTTTAATTCACCAAAGTATAATGTTTCTATCTTTAAGGAGTAGTAGACTTATGGTTTTTGTGAGGTATGTGTACATCAGTTATTGAAAATTGTGCTGTGTGTGCTCTCATGGTGTTTTTGAAATCATGAATTTTATTTTACCTCTTTTAAAAGATAACATAATAATTCTTTTTTTAATAATTAAACTAATTTAGTAAATGCAAGATGGAGGCGCTTTCCTACTGATTATGCTTCCACCTCAGAAGATGAATTTGGATCAAACCGTAATTCCCCTAAACATACCCGTCTACGTACTTCTCCAGCCCTGAAAACGACTCGATTGCAGAGCTCTGGGTCAGCAATGCCTACTAGTTCTTCATTCAAACACCGGATAAAAGAACAGGAAGACTACATCCGAGATTGGACTGCTCATCGAGAAGAAATAGCCAGGTTGGTTTTAATGGGTTATCTCTAAGAGTTGAAATTGTTTCAACTTGATAAGAAGTTTAGCTTTTACTTGGTTTGTACTAATAGTCCAAGGAATGAAATCCACAGATAACTTAGTTTTGTTGGTAGTATTACTGTCTATCCTTTTTTTTTTATATGGTATTTTTAATGTGAGTGCTACTTACATATTGTAGAATTAATTTATTTTGGTAAACCGCCCTTTCCTATTTCTAGTAGAGATACAGATGAATTAATATAATTTTTGAAAGGTAGTATCAGCTCTACATAATTGAGAATTGTGCAGCTAAATTTTTGATTACATTCCTTTTACCTTCCAAAGAGGTAATAGTGTACTTGTTAGAGATGTTGCTAATGTTCTCTGGGGAGAATTAGAGTTAGTCAGATTATTACTCACACTTCAGTGAGTTCATTAGATACAGTCAGTACAATCCTTTAATAATTAAATGAAAATATTATTTTGAATGTTAAATGTATTTATAATAACCTGAAGATTACATAATAAAAAGTAAAATTCATGCTGCGGATGTGATTTTTAATTGATAGCATTGTAGTTGAACATTAAAGAGAGGCTCTACTCAGATAAATGCTATAATAGTTAAGGGTTTTTTAAGTTTGTAAGGTATTAAATTTTACTGCAGTATGCCACATGTTACCTAAACATTTTCACTGTGTACACGCTAAACTTATTTCTGCCTTTAGTTTAAGACCCTAATCTTCAAGTTTTATACTTGACAACATTTATTAAAGAATTTATTTATAATAATTCATAAATGCTTTTTTAAAAAACTTTTATGATGATTTTATGATGTTCATCTTTTGTTTTCTTTACTCTGTGGACTTCTGTGAATTGTTTTTTTCTGGCTCATTAGTTTAATGTTTAGGTTTTTTGGTTTTTTGATTTTTTTGTCTTTAATGACTATTCACTTGTGATTGCCTTTAGTTCTTAAAGAACATGCCCTTCTAATCTCATTACGCTGCTTAAACGTTGTTTTTTGGCCATATAAATGACAATAATTATTGAAGCATTGTAAACCAGTTCTGATTACAGTACAGGCATATATGTACTTTGGGATCCATGAATTATTATGGGCCCACAAAACTGTTAGTGAGAGAATCTTGACACTACATTTTTTCTTGTGGGCACAGCTGGCAACAGCAGGCCTTGCTCTTGTCTCATCATTTTTCTCCTTCCCATGCAGAAGTCTCACCACGTGAGCTCAAGGGGTACCTGAGGGAACTAGAGTGTTCTGCTTTTTCTTAGGAGGCTTTGCGTCTCAAGCCCTCTACCCCAAACTAGAACACTAAACACCTTCTTCTGGGCCAAACCCACTTCCCTGCCCCTAAACAGAAAAGAATTATGATACAAAGGGGAAAGTGAATAAGAACTGTCTGTTATATTTTCACTTAGTTTTATTTTGTTAGTATGTGCATTTTATTACCCTTGTCTATGTATATTTTATTATCTGTAGTAGTACTCTAAAGCTAGGCTATTTAACCTCTAATGATTTCATGCCTTTTTCCTCCAGTTTCTTAGTAGCATTATGCTAATAAAACTTGCTATTGGGATTTAATTTTTCAAGGTATATTTTTCAGCCATACATCTCAAAGCAAGAGAAAGTTCTTTTTGTTTATTAAGAAATTTAAAAAGGCGGAGGGAGGATAGGAAGTATGCAAGGAAAGAAAGTTAATGTTGATATTTAATGTTCCTGTAAGACGCTGATAAGTTTGCTTAATATGAGGAAATTTATTTTCAAATAACTATGAATCACATACTAAATAGAATGGAGAAATACATAGCTTTATTTCTTTAAATTAGCTACCACTTTCACTTAAGAAAACTCACATGCTGGAGCAATACTTTTTTTTTTACTTTTTTTTTTTTTTTTTGCTGTTCGCCGGGCCTCTCGCTGTTGCGGCCTCTCCCGTTGCGGAGCACAGGCTCCGAACGCGCAGGCTCAGCAGCCATGGCTCACGGGCCCAGCCGCTCCGCGGCATGTGGGATCTTCCCAGACCGGCGCACGAACCCGTGTCCCCTGCATCGGCAGGAGGGCTCCCAACCACTGCGCCACCAGGGAAGCTCTGGAGCAATACTTTTAAGAGTAATAGGTAAAGATATTTTTATTTGAAAAGCACAATAATGATTTTAATTTATTACAAAATGTTTCTGCTTTGTTATATTCTATTTGCTTAGACTTTAGAGCTATATTACTAAACCAGCACTTTGTAGTCTGTACATAGTAATTATTTACCTTCGTTTAAACTTGAAGCACAAAAATTCCATCTGGTAATTATTTACCTTCGTTTAAACTTAAAGCACAAAAATTCCATCTGGAATATAGAGAATATAAGCAAAATATAATATATTTAGTCTTTCAATTTGAAGAGGAAACTTTTTTCCAGGTACCCCCAATACATGTGCTTTCGATAATGCTTGTCCCAGTTTCTCCATTATAACACAGATACAGATTTGCTTCCCTTGGGAATTTCTTAGATTATACCTTTATGAATTTTAGGGTAAACAAAGCTATAATACCACCTTTACAGATTATCAAATATAATACATTTAACCTAAAAATTATACTGGAAGATTATATAATTCTCATTTGGATCACAATGCACTAAATTTTTTAGGAGAGAGTTCTAGTTAACAATATTTTATTTTAAGGTTTAACAACCAGTTCATTACAGATATGTTATAGGAGAGGATTAAATCATAAAGGCAATATAATATTTTATCCTAATGTTGATTGAGGGTATTATTTGCAAAGGTGAGATCCTCTTGCACCTTTACACCTCTGCAGTTTTATTTTGGATCAAGTTTTTGTATACATAAGTGCTTTATATGTATGGTGTATATGCGTGTAATCCCCGTCCACTCAACAAAGAATTCCTAAGCAACTCCTATGAGCAGAATGTAGTGTTTAGCGTGAGTGAACTGTAAAGATGACTTAGACATTGATGTCCTCAGTTCAGAGTCAGAGGAAAGAAGCAAAAGTGTTGTGTGCAGTTGATACAGGCAGAGTGACAGAAGAGGTTTTAAAAAATAGGAAGTTTGTCCAAGTATAAGATGTAAAGGTGTATAGTTATTGGATGACCAAACTGAAGATAATATAGAGCCAGCTAAATAATAGGAGACTTTGAATGCCAGCTACGAAGTGTGCATATTATTTTATGTATGTTGATACTTTAAGATTTTTGAAAAGGAAGGTAACTTAAGATCTATATTAAAAGAAGGTAACTCTGAAGGGCATTTTGTAGAATTGTTTGAGAGAGAAGAGAGCCTAGAGATAAACTAGTAATCTATTCTAGAAGTTAATGTGCAACATATTGAAGACCTGAGACAAGATAGTGTTAGTGAGGGTACAAGTGGAGATATGGACGTGTAACAGCTGACAGCGTTTGATGATTGCCAGCATGACTCTATGGTTGTTCAAATGGATATTGGTAAGAATAAGGAAGACAAAAGACAGGAAGGAAGACAAGCTTCGTTTTGGACATACTGACTTTAAGGTACTTAAGGAACAGCCATGTGAAAGCGTATGGCTCTGCAACATAGGAAGCTGATGAGAGCTAGAATCATCGTTTTGGAAGTCAAAGAGAAAATACTTGAAGCTGTGGTCATAGATGATATTGCCAGGAAATGGTGAGTGAACCTAGAATACTGTTGAACTCAGAGGTATAACCTAAATTATAAGGATGCAGTATAGCTGAATGATCAGAATCGTGGACTCTGGGATCAGGCCTTCTAGATTGAAACCCAACTCTACCCACAAGGTCTGTATGACCCTTGACAAGTTAAGTAACTGTGATCTAGTGATCTCATGCATAAAATGGACGTAACAGTAGTGCCAACTTGAGAGAGTTGACAGACTGATGCATGTGCTTGACATATAGTGCTTGACATATAGTAAGCTAGCAATAAATGTTATATTTAAGTGGAGTGCAGAGAAAACAGTGTGGTGTGTGTGTATACTCAAATATGATTATATTTAGAACTTAATTGTGAGCTTTCCGTTTTCTGTATGACTCCAGATGTAATTGGAGTTTCAGAATCAATGTGATATTCTTATAATTTATAAAATATTCTATTAGGCTTACCCTATACAAATAGGAAACCTAAGAATCTCAGGCAAGGTTTTGTTCACATTTTCAATCCAAACATTATTTTAAAATGTTCTTTTTTACCTGAGAATAATAACGCTAATATATAAGTGGTCTGTTTTTTTTTTAAATATTGAAATGATTGTTAAATAAATGTATCACAGAACACCCACCTAATGAGTCCTACTCCCTGATTTGATAGCCTCCAAAGTAAAGTCATCTGACACTTCATGTCAAGAGGGAAAAGCTTTTATTATTACTAAGTCTTTTACATATAATACTTTTATTAGTGAAATTCAAATAAGAATACCTATCAAATACATTTTTAAAAATTTTAGAATAGAACTATGGTTTATATTTTTCAAGCCTAAATAATATTTTCAATTAAAATTACAAATGTATGGTAATCTTAACGATGAAAAACCAAATACTTGTAATTTTAATACATTACTAAAAGCTTTTTTGTTTTATTTTTTTGGTAAGAGTCTGTTTAATTTAGTGGCCAGAATTAAGTGGTATGGGGTTCCTTATAATCTATAAAGTAATATAATGAAACATCTATACGTAGCAATCTATTTTAGTTAAAAAAGTCTTTTAATGGCAGTACCGTTAAAAGATATACTATATTTGGGAGTATGTGTGGAAGTGAGCTTTAATAATACTAAAGTATTTTTTATTTCGGAGAAAACACCATAGAGATAAAATGTACGTTATCAAGGAATAAAGTACATCTGTTCAGTCAGTTTTAAGCTTTATTGGTTCACAGTAGCTGAAGTCCAGGTCCAGCCTCTGTCTGTTTGTTCTTTTGGGCTAGGCCAGATCCAAATAGCAAGGGTAGGAACAAAACATCTGCCCAGAATAACTGTCAAATGACAGTTATTCTTCAGTTTCTTATAGTTTTTCAGCATTTTCTAGATATTATGCCTTCATCATATTCTCTGACCTGAGGGTACCTTATACTACCTCTTTCCATGTACTTTGGCTATCTCAAATCTTGCTCATTGAATAAGGGCAGTATTTTCCTATCAGGTGACTTCACACCATCTTCTCTTAGCTTGCAGACTTTGTGTCTGGTGGAGATGGCATGGGGTGGTGTGGTGGTGGTTGTTTCTTTAATTTTTCTCATTTATTTAGGAACTGTTTATTGATGGCCAAGAGTGTGCTAAGACCTTCAAAGTTATCTTCTTACCATTACCTCTTCATGACTTGCTCAGTTTATTTGAAGCATATTCATAATTTTAAAGACTACACTTAAGTAAATATAACGTATCTGTGGTGCTAAGCTCACGTTTAAACTTAGTTTCATTGAAGAAAATGGGAGGTAACTTTTTAAAAAAATATATAATTAAATCCCTACCTCTTTTGATGGCCAGAAATAGATTCTACATACTTTATTCCTCTATTTGGGCCAGCCATTAAATTGCTTTGGCTACCCCAAAGAGCTTCCAATTTCAATCCATTACTCTCCCAACCGAAGCCAGTCTTTTGTGGCTCAGGTTACCTATTTCTCCCAATTCTCTGTGCTTTCATTAAATGCCCACAATAGATGTGGATTGCCATAATTCTTTCATTAAGGTTTTTTGTAATATTGCATCAAAATTCCATCAACATATAATAAATATAACTGAGAGTTTCCACCAAAAGAAGAATAAGATCTTCCTTATCAGTAGGAAACTTTTGTGAACCTTCCCTATAGTCTTTAGCTAGGTCAAGTATATGAGTTAATCTTTATGCCTCTTGAGAGCTAGGCTTCTTTGATTCTTTATTATAAAGTCAGATTCAACATAAGATTTTCTGGAATGACCCTTAATGTCTCTCCTAAAACTATTTTTATCACTCCTGTCATTTAAAAAGTAGACAAAATTATTTCTTAAAAGCTAAGTAAAGTTATAGTTATAATCTCTTATCCAGTGTTAAAGTAACAAGAGGTTTGATTTGTTATCATTCACTTCAATGTTAGGATTCTAAAGCTAGTATACTTCTTTAGTAGCTCATCACTTCCTTTTTTCCAGTAATATCAAAGGCAGTCTCATGCTCATGGTTTATATGTATATCCTTTGAAGCTCTACTTACATATAAAAACTTTTGAAACTTAATATGCTATTAAAAAGATAAAGCAGATATTTTTCTTTTCAGTTAATTTAAAACCTAAAAGACTGTTAATGTTCGTAATTTAAATCAATAAAGTCTGATAGTTTGTTTCTATCATGGTTATTAGGTCACACTTGCAAATATTGCATGTTTAATAGGACATGCATTTCACAAGGTCTCACTCTCATTTTCAATATTTTAAACTTCCAGTATACCCAAAGCGTGTTATTAATATATTTTCCCCTGTTTTTAACCCTTCAGTGAAAAATAGCCTTTAATTGATTTAAATAAGAAAGGGGACATTACTGAGATAGTTCACCTGAGAAAATCATAAACTTCATAAAGTATGTCCTCATTACCCCACCTTTTTACAAATAATGCATATTCATTTCTACAAAATTTTTGAAATTGGCTTATTGGTTCTGACAAAATTACACAGATGTTATAGACAAATTACACAGATGTTATAGAACTTAACCCTGGAACTATATTTCCTTCCTTAAGGACTGTTTTCCTATCCATATTTTGTAATAAAATAAAATTAAATGTGAAAATTATCCATTTTTCTAATTAGAAGGCTTGAGTTTTTATTGATATTGCAAAGGAAGCAGATGGAAGCAAAACTCCAAATAAAAGGTCTGTTCATTTTAGAATTTCCTCCTTCAGCAGATTTATTGAGGTGGAGATTGAGAATAAGAACAGGGGTTATAAACTTGGAGATCAAAGAAAGAATACAAGAGATATAAAGAACTACATTATTGTAAAATATTCTAATAACTGTAATCTAGAAGTATTACAGAATTAATTTGTAAGCCTAGATTGAACAACCATATGAATAGATCCATACTCTATGTTGAGTCATAAAACTGTTATTTCTGAAGACACTCATAACTTTGGCTTTTTTTCTTGATAATTTTATGTCTTTTAGAATTCCTAATACTGGTTTTAGTAGATGCTCAGATTTTTAAGCAATGCAGATTTAAATTAAGTTAATGGTCTGTATTATTGAGTCAGCTTTAAGATAGGAATTGCCATGCAAAGAAACAGCTGGTATATACGCAACATACTTGTAAATTAAAAGAAAGCTTTTCGGATGCCTACTAACTGAACAGTATATGCGGTATATACATTAAGAGTTCATTGTAGTACAGTTTTTACTGTATAACATGTTGACATTGCTGTTGTTTGTGGGTTTTTTTTAATTAATTCATTACTGCTTTCTGCAAATATCAGAAGCTTCATCGTACAAATGTCTGCATAAAAAACTTTAAAAATAAAATAGATCGTTAGATAAGTAAAAGTTGCCTATTTCTTATCTCATTAAACTGGGTTATTCTGTTTCTCATCCTAGTTCATTTATTTTAGGAAATTACAAGAGTGGAATATTGTATCTAAGGAAACAGTTTACACCCATTCTCAAAAGAGTTACATCAACAGTTAACAAGTTTTTAAAAATTAGATGTGGAATGGTAATATGAGATATAGCGTGATGTATAGAAAGATCTGGTTACACCACTTACTGTTTGTGACCTTAACCGAAAAATTAGTTGCATAACCTCTCCTGAGGCTGATTTTCCTCATCTACAAAACAAGCTGATTAATACCTCTCTTACAAGGTGGTTGTAAGAATTAGAGTTGGTGAATATAAAGCTTCTTTATAATGGTTTTGATTATAATATATGGTAAGTATTGGTTTTGATTATTTGAAAATATAATTCTAAGCTTCTGAAGCCAAGGACCCTGTCTGCTTATTCACCATTGCAGCCCTTAGGGCCTACCACAGTGGCCAGATTAGTAAATATTTTTTGGTAAATAAAAAGGAATTGACCACAGATTGCTTCTGTTGGGCCGTAGCTTCAACATAGCTTTTCTTTTTAAATCTGTAGTTAAGTTTTTATGCAATTACTGCATTCCTTGAAAGTCTTTCAAGCTCACATTTTGTATAAGTTAAAAAACTGTTACTTTGTGCTTTGGATTTTAGAGTTGGGAATCTTAAAACAGGTACTTTACAAATATTCTGTCATTCCAAAACCTTCCCTGTGGAAGTAGCCAAATAGAGATCATGTGCAGGGGATGCATAACTTAGAAAATGTTCAGTTATCACCAATAGCAATTATTTAATTCTTCAATCCATGTAGCTAAAAATACAAATAAATGGCTTTATGGAAATAAGCTCTAACCCTGGAATCTGGCCCTGTCTTAGCTACTTCTAAGTTGTATGGTCATGAGCAAGCCAGTAATTTTCTCCTAAAATGTGTCTTTATTCATAATCCGATAGGTTCTACCTCACAAGCTCTGCCTCTATCTTGCGACCCTCAAATGACATATTGTGTACTGTGAAGTATGGTATATGGTGTAAAGTGCCATGCTGTGTCACACTTCCTCACCTTGGTACTGTACACCCCTTGGGCCATCTGGGGAAGCTTAGGGAGCTCTTCTCAGAAGAATGTTTCTAAATGCATAAACGTAAAATACTTAGAATGACAAAGAAATGCAATTATATTGAAATACAGTTATCAAAATATTTTTAAAGGTATATAGTAATATATGGTTCTCTGTTAACATACTAAATGTAATGTTATGGCTGTGGGTTTAATGAACTGCAGTAATTTTGAAATAGTGATGACTAAGTGTTTTGAGGTACTTGTAGCAACTATAATGTGATTACTTTTACTGACAAAAAATCAGCAGTATTGCTAATACCACTGTTGTTTATTGCTTGTATTTATAATTGAAAGAAATGCTAAGTTTCAGTTAGGAGAGTAGTGAAAATAAAGGTGTAATTGCTTTTCTCATTCAAGTTCATGGACTCCTTGAATTCTGTTCACCACCCCCAAGTTTAAGAACTCCTGTATAGTCATTAACATTAACAGTGTATTTTTAAAAGATATATCAGTACTTCAGGTGTTTAACATGTATTTTTCAAAGTGACAACTTGTAGATGACGTGCAATTTAGTTTTATTAATATTTGGAATTAAAGTTTAAGACTTTGAGTATCAAATAGTTAATAGCATGTCCAAAAAAATCTTAAATTTTGAGTACAGATCTTTAACTAAATATACAATTTATGTAACTGATTCTATCAAAATGATTGTTTCTAGACCTGTTATTTGAAAGTATTAAACTTATTTTCTAAAATTATTGCCAGGATCAGCCAAGATCTTGCTCTCATTGCTCGGGAAATCAACGATGTAGCTGGAGAGATAGATTCAGTGACTTCATCAGGCACTGCCCCTAGTACCACAGTAAGCACTGCTGCCACCACCCCTGGCTCTGCCATAGACACTAGAGAAGAGGTAGGAGATCTTCATGGAGAAATGCATAAGGTTCTTTCTTTTCTTTATTTCTTTTGCTTTTAGCTTTTTGCTTAGTTTATTTTAGTTACGTCCACCCTTCCTGTTTGCATGAAGCTCTGCATTTTCCAACTTTACTTTAACAAGTTTCTTTTATGTTTTTATAACAAAACTAGTAAAGGCTAACATTTTGTCTACTATTAACATGAAGCTATAAAATGATTTAAAATAAGCACTTTGTAAAATATGAAAATAAACGGTATCTGAAAAGCAAATCCAAATTTGTAAATGTATAAATAGTAAATAGTTGTATAAAGTTTTTGTAAATTTTACGTAGCTTCTTCACTAGGAGTTATCTCTAGTAGCAAAGAAAGAGAAAAATTCTACAGTTTTCATGACTTTAAATAATTCTGTTGATGAATATACACATGCATATGTATACACAAAGATTCTTAAAAAATTGAAATATACCTACACACACACTCAAATATGTGTATCCAGTTTTGAAACACTCGTGAACTCTGCAATGTAAGTTAGCATATATAGACTATTGCCCTTCCAAATCCAGGGCCTCCTGCCCTCCCACTCCTGGGGGCACCATGTACATACATGGCTCCAGAAGGTGCCTTTAACATATAATATAAAAATAATGTATTCTGGCCATGTTGGCTCTCTTGATTTGGTGCAGAGATACAAACAAAAGATTGGCATTTTGAAAAATGAATTATAGTTTTATTAGAACAAAGCCACACTAATTTGTTTAATTATCATCTGGCTGTTTTATGCTACAACGTCAGAATTGAGTAGTCGGACAGAAGCTGTATGGCTGCAAAGCCTAAAATATTTGTTATCTGACCTTTTACAGAAAAAATTTGCCAGCCCCTAATATTGATGATTCATTCCACTCCCTTAATTTTATAAAATAATGTTCTCAATAGTAGCCAAAAATGGCTAGCCTCTTTGACAAATTTAATTCTGGTAAACTGTACTACTAAAATTTTCTTCAGTTGCTTTTTGTAACCTTTATAATCTTATTCTTTAATGGTCATTTTTTGGTTGTTTTTTTTTCCCCTTTATGTGTTGTCTAATTTGGTAAATGATGTTTCATCAACCTGTGTAGAGTTTTGTTACCACAGTGATCAATTGTAAATGTATATAAAAATCATTCTTATTGGTGAAAAACAAAAGAATCCTCTTGGTGGCAAGACATACACAATTCTTCTGGTACACTTTAAATGATGAAGATATTATTTTCACAGCTGTCTAACTAAATGTCTAACATGATTGTACCTTCACTCAGACCCAGTAAAATTTTTCAAACATTTCATTGAGTAGACTTCCATTTTTTCCTTTTGGCTTTATTTCTTATTATTGTACTAGAGTTTATTCCTTCTTCAGTAAACCTGAGCTACTTTGTACCGTATGTGTATAATTTGCACTGTAGATGGCAGTATATCATTTGTACTGGAATATGTCATTTCTGTAACATTGCTAAAAGTTTATCTAAGACCAAAAACTACTTACTTTGTGAACCAAAAAAAACTTTTTTTTTGGAAACTTAATTATAATTTGCAATTTATTTATCTGTGAAGAAATTTGGCACCTGGATTTGGGGAGAAAAAAAGGAAAAAAGCAAGATAGGAAACTAAAAGAAAAAGAAAGATTATTTTACACGGGCAAGGCAATGTGAGTAAAATGAACTCCTTGTCCATCTACATGGCTCAGTTTTTTCTATTTACCATCTGTGTTTTCCATTTAGGGGAAACCTTATCCATGGAAGACTCAAATTTAACATAGTTACATATTTTGGATTTTGAAAATCGATGTAGATGAACATTTATTTTATAAAACAGACACCTTTGAAGTGCTTATAAAAAGAAAGTAATTGGTTTATTGAAGATTTCATGCTTCTATTACTACCTGAGAATGGAATGACTTCTGTCTAATTATAAAAACTATAATGCCAATATCTATATTTTTCCAAATTACTCTGTGCTCATAAGGATTTGCTTTTGTCCTATTAGTTAGTTGATCGTGTTTTTGATGAAAGCCTCAACTTCCGGAAGATCCCTCCATTAGTTCATTCTAAAACACCAGAAGGAAACAACTGTCGGTCTAGTGATCCAAGACCTCAACCAACAGAGCCTCCTGATCACTTAACTATTACAAGGCGGAGAACCTGGAGCAGGGATGAAGTGAGTAAACCATAAACTTTAACAAATGGCAAAGGAGGCATGCCCCATTGGTGGGAAAAAGATGAGAACTATTCAATATATAGGGCTGGGAAAAAAAGTGCTTGTCCTTATGGGTAGAATGGAATTTCATCCTGACATCACATCAAATACAAATAATTAACTCCAAATGAATTTAGTTCCTAAAGGGCAAAAGCAGGACTTTAAAATTCTTTAGTAAAATATAGGTAAATATCTTTCAACATTGCAGTAGGGAATGATTTCTTAAAAGGCACAAAAAGTTTTGACTTTAATAAAAGATTGATAAATTTGAGTATGTTAAAGGACTGTGAAACATATAGGCAATAAGGGATTAGTATACAGAATATATCAGAACTCCTACAATCAATTTAAAAAGGCAAAAACAGCCCAGTAGAAAAATCTGCAAATAACATGCACAGCATTTCACTGAAAATACCCAAGGCCTATGAAGAGATGTTCAACTTCATGAGTGTTCAGAGAAATACTTTTCAAGACTACAGTGAGATTATTTTATACTCATTCAATTGGCAACAAATAAAGTCTTAAAATATTAAATGTTGGAGAAGATGTGGATACATAAGATTTCTTATTGTTGCTAGTGAGGTTAAATTGGTCCAGTCACTTTGGCAAACAGCTTGACATTATTTCCTAAAGTTGAGCATAAACATAGCCCATTGTCTAGTAGTTTTGCTGCTAGTGCGTACCCTTTCCCATTGAGAGCAAAAGTCATGCAAAAGGATATTTATAATAGCGGTATGGACAGTAACAAAACTTGGAAACAATCTAAGTGTTTATATCTGAAGAAAATTGAATGTATTAACTGGTATGTACACAAATTGAACAATTTATGGAGTAATCAAAACAAATGAACTACAGCAACATGCCACAATGTGGATGAATTTTAGCAATAGAACATTTAATGAAAAAAGTAGGGCTTCCCTGGTGGCGCAGTGGTTGGGAATCCGCCTGCCAATGCGGGGGCGCGGGTTCGTGCCCGGGTCTGGGAGGGTCCCGCGTGCCGCGGAGCGGCTGGGCCTGTGCGTCCGGGGCCTGTGCTCTGCGGCGGGAGGGGCCGCGGCAGTGAGAGGCCCACATACCATACAGAAAATAAAAAAAGTAATTCTCAAAAGATTGTATATAATGTGTTTTGTTACAAATTAATAAAATAAAAATATATACTTAGGATAGAAATAGATCTAACAAATTATATAAAAAGGAAAGCAAGGGAATGATAAATGGGATTCAGGACATTATTTACCTTGGGCGGAGGGAGACAGGGAGCTGCGATGGAAAAAACCTAGAGGTAGATTATAGCAGTTAGCTGTTTCTTTATAACAGACCACAAAAATCTCAGTGGCATAAAGCAATAGGCATTTATTTATCACACACCTGTGAGTTAACTGGTGGTACTGCTCAGCTGGGCAATTAAAAGTTGTAGGTTGAGTTTAGGTTTGCTCCATGTGGCTCTCTTGTTGCTAGGACCACATCTGTGGATTACTGGATATACGGAACTGGAGATAAAAGTTAGCATATAAGAATATATATGTTTGCAGTAGTACAGAGTAGAAAAAAATCCACCTGATGGAGAAGCACTGTAGCTAGTTCCATAGCTGCAATTATAATATGCTAGATGGTTTTAGAACACACTTTCTTTGTCCTGATAGTTGATAAGTTGTTCTTGGTTTCAGAGAAAGGGCCCATTCTCTAATCTTATTCATACTTGTCCTGAGGTCTAGGAAGATAAATTCCTCTAAATGTAATAAAACTATAGAAATTTATATTTTTAAAGAGAATGGAAACATTTAGATTGATAGTTATCTCATAGTTGATAATCAGAAAATTAATACATTGTGATACTGAACTCTATGACGTAGAAAAGAGAGATATCCTTTCTATGTTATAATCTACCGTAGACTACCCTGCCCTTTCTCACTCCTTCCTAATTAATATATGTCTTCTACTCTTATTTGGCCTTTTTTCTCAAGGCTCACAAAATACCATTATGCTTATTTAGCCTTTCATTGTCTTTATGTTGCTTTTCACACCCTAAAAAAAGTTAAAAGTTAAAAGTTAAAAAAAATAAAAGTTACCTTTTATCCCTCACTAAATTCAAATACTTATCATACTCAAGTTCTGGTTTTCCATGATACTTTCCTTATTAATGCCACCGCTCACTGAACTCCCCCTTTCATTAGAATTCGTAAAGCAGTGGATCACAATTAGTACTTATTTACATTGTTTTTATAAAAATATTTAATAATATTTCCTGTATGTTGTTGTTATCTCCCCTACCAGTGTTTAAAGCACCTTAACATCCAAGGCCATATCTTATTTTCTGGGTTTTTTTAACAGAGTCTAGATATAGTTCTGACAATGTAAGGAACTGATTTTAGAACCCATATCTAGTCCCAAGTTCAGTCCTTTTTCTAGCATTCCACACTAGCTGTGCCTTTCATGGTTTAGCTCTTGGCAAGCTACAGGATGCTGGCCAAATTCAGCCTACCACCCGGTTTTGTAAATAAAGTCTTATTATGACACAGCTGCTTTTGCTATAATGTAGCTGCTTTTGCTATAATGAGGTGCATAGTTGTGACAGAGACCATATGGCCCCAGTCTTCACTCTCTGGCCCTTTACAGAAGTTTGCTAACCCTTGGTTTTGCCCATAAAGTTCAACTGGGGTGGTAACAACCCCCATCATTAAAACTTATTATTTTAAGTAAATTTTTAAAAATTATCTTTCCCACTGTGGAGAACAAGGATTATAATCTTCTTGATCTCTGTGTGCATGTTATTTGGTGAATATTTGCCTACTATTTAATACTAGGAGACATGCCTTGAGTTTGGCTCAAGTACTCAGTGTAGTTGAAGGTGATATATAACTGTTATCATTTTGAATTTAATTCCACCAAAGGGATATCCTAAAACTAGAGCATTATGGGAGGGTTATTAACCAAAGGACTAAATTAATGAAATAAACATCGATTAACAGAATCTTATATGGGAATAAAGTCTCCAAATTCAGTCACTGATTGAATGATTTTTTGACTGCACATTATTTGTCCAGCACTGTTTTGATGCCCTCACAGCTGAGTGCAGAAGGCAGCCAAGTAAGCAGGTAATTACAATTCACTGGGATAAGTGTAAGAAGGGAAATATAGGATGTGATACTGTGGGAACCCGTAGGAAAGGCACTTGAGAAAATTCAGAGAAGGGTTCTTAGAGATATTGCCATGCAATTTAAGTCCTTAAGGATGGGAGAGGTGTTGGACACTCGAAAACTGGGTCCAGTTGAGAGGGCTAGGGGATGATGAGAGATGACAATGGACATACTTCATGGAGGGAATTGAGGAATAGAAAATTCAATACAACACAGTCCCTATACAAAAGATTCTGGCTAGCGAAGGGGTCAGTCACTGAAAGATAATAAATCACTTATATTTTCCCATTTGTGATCATTTGAATTGGAAGCATGGGGGACAGGATCATGATAGTAATTGAAGATTAGATAATATGGATTGTTTTTTGAAAGTTATATGATGAAAATAATATGGAAACTTGACAAGTTATTTAACAAAAAAGAACTCCTTTGTTAATATTTACTTTTCTTTCTCAATTTAGTTACACATTGCTCTAATTAGATTCTTCATTGATCTTTATTAAAATTAGCATAAATATTAAATGCCCCTAAATTATCTTTATTAAAATTAGCATAAATATTAAATGCCCCTAAATGTAGTGAGTTGTAACTAGTATTCTTGGTGGTTATCCAATAGAGCAGTACTGTTTTAATGTCTGTTCTTTTCTTTTCATGTTTCAGGTCATGGGAGATAATCTGCTGCTGTCATCCGTCTTTCAGTTTTCTAGGAAGATAAGGCAGTCCATAGACAAGACAGCTGGAAAGATCAGGTATTTTTGTATTACTCAAACATCCTTGCTTCTGTTACCATCTGTTCCACTTTCTGCAAGCCTGCTACCACAGCTTCTGGGAACTCGTGAAGTCAATGATACTGAACCTTACTGCTGCCACTAGCATGTTCTTTCCTGTTTAGATATTATAGCTATATGCTAGACAGCATGAAGGGCACAAAAAGAGAACAGATGTCCCAAATAATCAGCCTCTTGGTAATTGAGAGCTAACAGCTGTAATCACTTAGATTAATTTTATTAATAATCAGAAAAATTTACTCTTCCACAAAATAATAGTAAGTATTTGAAATTAACAGAATTTTAGGGCATCTTTTATGAGACCTCAAACTTTAGTTACAGCTTCCTCATCAGTAAAGAGAACAAAATGAGTACTCGTGTAAGACTCAGAAAATTTATGTAAAAAGGACGTAGATAGTCAAAAACTAGATTTTCTAATGCCTTTGCTATTTATTTATGTTGAATCACAATAATTTTTTCAGTGTCTGACCCCTTCGCTAGCCAGAATCTTGTGTACAGGGACTGTGTTGTATTGAATTTTCTATTCCTCAATTCCCTCCGTGAAGTATGTCCATTGTCATCTCTCATCATCCCCTAGCCCTCTCAACTGGACCCAGTTTTCGAGTGTCCAACACCTCTCCCATCCTTCAGGACTTAAATTGCATGGCAATATCTCTAAGAACCTTCTCTGAATTTTCTCAAGTGCCTTTCCTACGGGTTCCCACAGTATCACATCCTATATTTCCCTTCTTACACTTATCCCAGTGAATTGTAATTACCTGCTTACTTGGCTGCCTTCTGCACTCAGCTGTGAGGGCATCAAAACAGTGCTGGACAAATAATGTGCAGTCAAAAAATCATTCAATCAGTGACTGAATTTGGAGACTTTATTCCCATATAAGATTCTGTTAATCGATGTTTATTTCATTAATTTAGTCCTTTGGTTAATAACCCTCCCATAATGCTCTAGTTTTAGGATATCCCTTTGGTGGAATTAAATTCAAAATGATAACAGTTATACATCACCTTCAACTACACTGAGTACTTGAGCCAAACTCAAGGCATGTCTCCTAGCATTAAATAGTAGGCATATGATTGGGCCCTAAAGGCTTGTTAATTCATGTGTAATAACTAATTGATTAAGCTGACCTTTTTTTTTTTCCTACAAATTTCAGTTGGGCTTTATGCCAGGGAAGGGAGAGCTTCATTTGTCTCTGGGCACGTGCCTGATTAGGAAATCATAGGAGGATGGTTTGTCATGTGAAGGAGAGCTCTCTTACTTGTGACAGAAGATGGGATCAGCAAACTTGGGAGTGATGTAGTCATTAAAGGAACACATACACAATATTCCACCTAAGATGATGTTAGAGCACTAATGGCTTAATCACTGAGTATGATTAATGAAAATAATGTGCTCATTTATAAGCCCAATCAGAAATTAGAAAATGGTGTTATTTATGAAGAGCCTGCAACTGACGTAATTTCTCTAAATCAGTTATAAACCTGAAAATGTGCACAGTTTTAATTTAGAAAGATCCAGTGAAAATATATTGTTATTATACCTTTTACTTCTTTGTAACATGATTTTAATAATAAAAATATTTTTAAAATAATAAAATAAATTCTAATAATAAAATGGGGTGATTGGACTTAGATGGATTAGAAGTTGTGAATAGTAAAATACAGATGGTAAAGCAAAATAATGAAATTAAGACAAATCACATGTAGGTAGCAAAGACAGCTGCCTGCTCAAATAAATGAGCTAGAATGTAAGTTCCGTGAGAGTAGGGGTCTTTGTCTAAACATACAGCAACTAGAATGTACAATATTTGTTACTATTTGTTGATGAATGATTATTAAATTATGACTCTCTAGGAAATTAAGCTTCTTTAAAACTCATAGCTATATGTGAAAATTGATAAGGGTAAACTTATCAATAAAGACATATTGTCTTTAAGTTTTTTATCCCTTCAGTGGCTTAGAACTCTGGGGACATTTGTGTGAGTGTGTGAGTTAGGAACCTCAGGTGACAATTCTAAGACATTTTCAGCAAAGGTGAAATATGTATGGTTTAACAATTTGAAAAAGCACAAGCATTATACTCAGTAACCACCTTCTGGCAAAATTCACTGAATTTTCAGTGTGGCTAAGCACAGACTTTTTGTATTGTATGAGTCCATTGTAATTCTAAGTTGGTCCATGAAATAGTCATTGTTTTCTTACTTTCACCAATCCTAATGCTGTAAGCTATAAGGACTCTTTTATAGAGCACATAATAATTTCTTATGCCTTAATATCATAGTCATTAGGATAACAGCTCTTAGATAGTTGGCAAGGATGTTTAGTCTT
Organism: Aethalodelphis obliquidens; assembly: GCF_003676395.1. Classification (NCBI taxonomy): domain Eukaryota; kingdom Metazoa; phylum Chordata; class Mammalia; order Artiodactyla; family Delphinidae; genus Aethalodelphis; species Aethalodelphis obliquidens. The sequence continues at coordinate 23,848,043 of NW_020837968.1, forward strand.
TTGGGTATAGAAATTTTAACAGTAGATCAGAAGAATATTCTTATATAGGATTCTGGAACCACTGTTGCCTTTTTAAGTATGGTTATTTGTAATTGTTGATGTTCCAGACTTGATTAGATGTTTATGAATTTCATGTTTTTAAATAAGTTGAACCTAGCACATTGAACTTTGAAGAAATACAAATAAAAATGTAATTTAGTTTACTACTTAAATACTGATCAGCTTCTAATAGTAATACTTTACTTTCCGGTACAGTGTTGGTTTTTATATAAGGCAGTTAAACTAGATTTCCAAGCCCAATGACGAAATTCAAATAGAAACTAAAAAGGTACCTAGTATTTACAGCTCTCTAAAGCTGCCGAATCGTGTCTTCTAGATTGAAGAGAGAAGCATACCACATTTGAAAGACAAGTCAAAATTTTGTGGTCCTTTATTTTATAAGTTAAGATACTTGAAATTAATTTTGAACATAAGGATCTTTATTAGCAATTGTTTTTGTCAAAAGGATAGTGTCTTAACTCTTAATAGGTTATTATGTACAAATATACTAACATGAATAGGATTTTTAAAGAAAAGCAGCATAAGTACTCTAGTTTTCAACCTTTGAAATAATGTACACGCTTTGCTCAATCAATATGAAGCCTTTTCCTATTTAAAGAGGTCTTGACAGACAGTTGTTTATACCTAATTCAACCTATTTTCATCTTATATTTATACTGCGTATGTTCTATATGAATGAAGTTGTGTTTTTGTTATAAAAGGTGGTTATATGGTTAATTACAAGTATTAGATAAAGTTTTGGGGTTATTCATCTACATTTGTTTTATATTTGGTTTTCAGTAAAGAATGAGATAAGTACTAAAGGGTTTATGTGTGTATTCATAACCAGTCAGTTACTTTATTAGTACAAATCTCTCACATAAATGAGTTTATTGGTAATGTTGGCTCAGTATTTAATTCACAGTTCGTGTTAACACTTAGTGTTTTTTTTAATTCTTGTGTAGCTTTGAAAAGATACATTGCTTTTGTATTATCATGAAAAATGTGGTAAGTTTTTAAAATATGAAAAGTAAAATGCTTATTTTTTTATTTATAGAATATTATTTAAAGACAAAGATCGGAATTGGGATGAAATAGAAAGCAAGTTAAGAGCTGAAAGTGAAGTCCCTATTGTGAAAACCTCAAGCATGGTATGATCATTTTTCTTGAATATTAAAACATTTTTTTAAAGTAAGGTTTTGTTTTCAGGGAATGATATGCTTATTTTTAAACTGTTGATTTACATTTATAAAAGAAGATATAAGTGCACAAATTTGGGGAATTTTATGCCTTCAATTTTCTCTCACAGGGATTTAAAATGTTGACTGCTTCAAAGTTGCAGAGGGTATGGAGGAACCTTTTATGTTTCTCACTGTTATACACTCTTGTTCTTGTAATAATTATGTGTTATAAATAAGCAATTTTGAAATAGGAGCCAAACTCAAATATAAGTTGACATCAGTCATTTCTATTTACTTAATAGATTGCTTGTCTCCTCCTCAAGAATTTGTACAGATTTTTATTGTTCAGGAAGTCATCCTAAAACCGAGGTTGCAGTTTATACATTTTCCAAAGAAAATCCTTAAGCACTTTTACAAAGTCGTTGCAAGAGTGATCAATACAAGTTTTTCAGAATCTTTGCTTATTGTTATTATTATTATCTTGAACTTTTCATCTTCTGTCATCTCATTGAAAAGAAAATCTGTTTCAACATTAAAGATTTTAAAATTTGAATCTTGTTTACTGGATATCATGAATTATTTCATATCCTGTTGCTACAGATGTGGTGCCATGTCAATAATAATTAAGGATTCCAAATAAGATTAGTGTGAGGTTCATTGCTTATCCAATCAAATAAAAATGTTTTAATTAAAGTAAGCTAATTTTTGTCATTGCTTTCCCTACAGGAGATTTCTTCTATCTTACAAGAGCTAAAAAGAGTTGAAAAGCAGCTACAAGGTAAATTTACTACTGATTAAGTGTAAAGAGCTAACAATTTGGGACAAGTACATTCTAAGTGGTATTTCTAAAATATTATTAAATATTAGAACACTGTTTGATTAAGTGTAATGATGTATGGAGAAAGATATAACATTCTACATATTCAAATTACTCATAAAAGGAAAGTATTAAAACCAGTATAAATAATTAAAAATATAATAAAGTTAAATTCTAGGCACATAGGCTAGAAGTTATAATTCGTAGTATTATATATAGTATATGAAAAATATATAAAATATTAAAATATGTACATGCAGCTGAAAATGCTTATTGACAATTAGCATTGTTTACTTGATTTGATAATTCTTAAATTGTATATATGGTATAACCCAAATGAACTTATGTTATAATATAAATAATAATAATTTGGATAAACCACAAGAAATGAGTGCATATTGGACACAGGGACCAGAAGGAGGTAGAGAAGAAAAAGAAAGAGACTTTTGGCCTCCTAAACTTCAACAGTTTGTTTTTGGTGTATGTCAGATCTTTAATTATGCATTTATGCCTATGTGTGTCTTGACCTAGAAGTCCCCAGTGGTACAACAAGCAGATTCCAGAGTCAGTTTCTAATTCTACTGTCTTTGTCAATTGAATTATCAGAGGCATGATATGTTGGTCCAACTAAGTGATTCTTAACCGTTTTTCAGCCTTAGCACACCTAAGGGTTATAGTATAACCCCCATGAGGCAAAGTGGCTTGTTTACGTGATTATTAGCTGGTAGGAGGGAGTATGCTTTTAAAAGGACCTCTTAAATAATTCTTGTATCTATGGTGCTTCTTTCTCCCATCTCCCCACTCTACCCAATGCCAAGTTGAAAATCACTGTCCAAGATTTTCCCTTGTCCACGCAAGGATCTTTTGGATTGAAAGCTGGTTTTTATCTGGCCCTTCCCATGAGGTAGCAAGGTCTGTTTGGCCTGCTGGGGCTGCCACGGGATATTAGTATCTGGACTATGAGGGGAACTTTATGGCCCAGTGGTACATATATACTTGTACATGGCTAATACCCTAGCACTCTCACCAGGATGAAGGACAACATGCTGTGGTAGGATTCAGAGTGTGCTGATAATTACTTCGGCCTCCTCAACTTTCAGGTTACTCTGAACCGTGTTTTAGCAACCAATCTCCAATTATCTGAGTAATAAATAAGGCCAGGAGTGTTTCTTTAAATCATAACCAATATTTTCATCATCCTCTTATAATGATTAAAGCATATTTCAAAAAGATCTTTCCTGAATTCCATATCTCCAAATCCTAGTCTTCCAGCAGGCTCAGATGCCCATAAGTAGCCTACTCAAGGGACCATAGAAAGCTTTTAGGTTTTTATAATCCACAATATAGATCAGCCCCAGAATTCCTGAAAGTGGGGTTTAAAATATAGAATTGAAAGGATTAGCCAAATTTAAGCTCATATAAGCATCAGTAATTGAAATATTATCCAAGTCACAAGCAATATTCATATCCAGATTTAACTGTATCTACAATTATATCTTTTTCCCTCTATTTCTTTTTTTTTCTTTCAGCAATCAATGCTATGATTGACCCAGATGGAACTCTGGAAGCTCTGAACAACATGGGATTTCCCAGTGCTATCTTGCCATCTCCATCAAAACAGAAGTCCAGTCCTGTGAATAACCACAGCAGCCCGGGTCAGACACCGACACTTTGCCAACCAGAAGCTAGGGTTCTTCATCCTGCTGCTGTTTCAGTCTCAGCTGAATTTGAGAATGCCGAATCTGAGGCTGATTTCAGTATACATTTCAATAGGTTCAACCCTGATGGGGAAGAGGAAGATGTTATAGTACATGAATGACTTTCTCTTGCTTGTTAGAAATAATTACCTGTGGAATGACTAGGAATATTGGAAGCAACACAGTGTTGACTTATACAAAATAAGAAAGCTTGGTCAACTACAATCTTGTTATCTCTGTCTTCTTAATTTTATTTATTTTTTATCTATAATGTGGAGTCATAGTAATCCTTTCAAACCATTAGGTAACCATTTGATGCACATAGAGGAAAAATCAGATTGTGACAGTTTCACATTTTGTGGTTTTATGATTTTCAAATTGAATTCGATAATTGCATCCTTTCCCTTCATAGATCTTTGTTTTTTTTCTTTAAGCCATGCTGTGACCTACAAGCAAACTAAATACCCAACATTTCTGACCCCCATGTATCCTGTGCCAAGCTGCTCCCTGAAATGGACTTCCTCTTCATCTGTACAGATTTGTTAAACACTTATATTTGCTTCTTAAATAATAGGATTTATATTAGTATTCATTACCATTGGATACAATGACATATTACTCTCCACAGTCAAACTGACCTTTCAAAACAGTCCTTCTTGTGTTCTAAAATTTTCCAACATATATGTGATTTATATAACTTTGTTGCTGCGTAAATTTTCTTGGGGTTTATGGAGATGAACTGTTACGTTTGCACTAAGATTTGCTGGGAGTGGTAGGTGGACATATCTATATGTCAGTAAGGACTAACCATCTTTTTTTTTTTTTTGTATATAGGATATTGATAACTGTATTTGTTTTAACCCCACGGTGTTTTACTCCACTTTAAAAAAGATGAATTTGGCACTTTTTACCATTTTTTTTTTAATGAAAGTAAGATTTTGTCTCATTTTAGGGCAAATAACTAGAAGGATTAAACTAGACAGTTTAGGTGGAGTATATTTTTAAAACTAAGAACATGTATATTGGTCCTGTGTTACCAAGTTTATATGTGACGGTTTAAAAAATTTTTCCCTTGAAATGATCATGAAGTTAAAATTTTTGGCATTAGGAAACTTGGAGAACCAGTAGTCATAAGATTAGTGGATAGTTTCATTCCCAAGCGATAAGTTGCTTCTGTGTGTTCCCCTGTAGGACCCAGTAGTAAATCCTGTCTCAGTCGTGTACATTTATAAGGACCCTGCAAGGCGACAACGACCAAGGCTTTGGGCCTGTGCTAAACAGGAAGCTTATGAAAAGTATCTTCTATAAACTTGTTTTTTCTCCTTCCAGTAAGTTCACATTTGGATAAGTTTAAAAAGAAAGTAATTATCTTTATGTTGCCAGAACACTATAATTTGGGTGTATCTTATTAATTCAGTTAAATATTATTAGTAAACCTTGACCCCATCAGTCTATAAAGGTTAAAACTGCAACTTCTGCAACTTTTATGAAATACTCTTTAATATTTCAGCAATAATCCTGTGCTACATTTGTTTTAGGAAAGTAGCTCTGTTCACTTCAAAACTTTACAGGATTTTTAAAAATCCTGTACTGTTGGGCCAGTTAAAGATGCAAAAAAACTGTTTTGTAGAGTTGTAGAAACAAAAGTCTGTTGTAAGATGGATCTCATATTTTTCTTTAAATTAAAAAAAAAAAAGGGTAAATGGACTGTTGTCCTTGTAAACCTAAATTCCCAATTCTGTCTAATAAAGGAAAACTGAAAAAATGATTTTAAAGAGCATGAATGGAAAGATACAATTGCTTTGAAGAAATAAGTGAAACATTAAAACAGGGTCAATCCATTTGAAGAAAAAGTACGACAAAGTAATCACCATTGTTTCCTCTTTGTTTAATGTTTGAGTACTGATTATATCAACATGGAAGTAGAAGGTAAGGAGTTGTTTAGGAAAATATTAGCATCTATTCTACTTACATTATCATTTAAGTGTTTACACAGTTTTGTTCAATTACAAACATTTGGCCTTTTACTATGTTATTTTTATTTTGTATGAATACATTATTCTCCTTATTTATTTTTGTTACCTTTATTACTTATGTTATTTTGTTATGCATTTACAACTCCATTTTTAAATAAAGTGTTTCTGGAACTTTATGCAGTTGATTGTACATTTTATTTCTTCTACCATCTGGATTGCTAATACTTCATCAATTTATATAATAATTGTATATCATTTTCCAAGGTTTAGCAAAAGAAGAAATTCTTCAGTTTTAATTAATATGTGGTAACTGTAAAACTTCATACTATTTTGGGCTAAAGAAGAAAATATTTTCTTAGCAAATTATAGCAAATTTAATTCTCTTAGCTTAATACGCTAATGTAATAGGTACATGCACAGCCTTTATTTTTAGCTGGCCTGGAGTCATCAGAAAGCTTTATGACAGTGATATATTTGGGGAACAAAGAAGAATTTAAAATACATCTTAAATTTAAGAACTATCCATTTGGACTCATTTTCTTTCATCGTATCATTCATTCCCAAGAGTCTTGAATATTTCCCTGTTAACAATAATAAAAATGTTATCATTCAGCATTCTGTTTCTCGGCCTGACCTTTTTAGGCTTTCCATAATGTGGCTCTTTTTTTATGTCAGTGTACACCTGATACAGACTCTCCACCATGAGTTCCTGACAGTCTGGAGCCTCTTCAATGCTCTGTGTACTGCTTCTTCCTCCCCTTCCTTCCTGCTTATGCACATTCCTTCCATTCTTCAGAGTCCCACCGACCTCTTCATAAAGCTTCCCTCACTTGACTGGGCCACAGCAAAGGGCTGTGCCACATACTTATATTTTCCCCTTCCCTTCCCCCACTATACATACACGTGTTTCTTCCTTCTAAATTAATAATCTCTATTTCCTGGGTATACTGTATTTTAAAATGTCTGTGCTGTTTTGCTTCCTTCATCTGTCTTTGGTTTTGCTTGCCATATATGTCTCTGCCTGACAGGATCCTAACTTTTGAAAGGAAACTAGACTTAGAAGCTTAGGCTCCAGACCCATTCCTCACTACCTAAAAATGTGTTTCTATATCTTCTGATCTGCAGAATGAAAGCATCTTGATATCCAAGTCCCTTCTAATCCAAGTGGTCTATGACTGTGAAGTGGTTCTCCTTCCTGTTTTTCTTCAGAAAACCTCTGATTCCTTGCCCTACAAAATCCTTTATATCTCTATCTTCTTTGGAAGAATTTCTGTTTAGGTCTTCTGCCCATTTTTGGATTGGGTTGTTTGTTTTTTTTGATATTGAGCTGCATGAGCTGCTTGTAAATTTTGGAGATTAATCCTTTGTCAGTTGCTTCATTTGCAAATATTTTCTCCCATTCTGAGGGTTGTCTTTTCGTCTTGTTAATGGTTTCCTTTGCTGTGCAAAATCTTTTAAGTTTCATTAGGTCCCATTTGTTTGCTTTTGTTTTTATTTACATTTCTCTAGGAGGTGGGTCATAAAGGATCTTGCTGTGATTTATGTCATAGAGTGTTCTGCCAATGTTTTCCTCTAAGAGTTTGATGGTGTCTGGCCTAACATTAGGTCTTTAATCCATTTTGAGTTTATTTTGGTGTATGGTGTTAGGGAGTGTTCTAATTTCATTCTTTTACATGTAGCTGTCCAGTTTTTCCATCACCACTTATTTAAGAGGCTGTCTTTTCTCTGTTGTATATTCTTGCCTCCTTTCTGAAAGATAAGGTGACCATATGTGCGTGTGTTTATCTGAGCTTTCTATCCTGTTCCATTGATCTATATTTCTGTAGCTTTGTAATATAGTCTGAAGTCAGGGAG
>NW_020837968.1:23856006-23909150 GCF_003676395.1 Aethalodelphis obliquidens
AAAAAAAAAAAAAAAAAAAAAAAAAAAAAAAGCCAATTGCTTTGGCTATTCGGGGTCTTTTGTGTTTCCATACAAATTGTGAAATTTTTTGTTCTAGTTCTGTGAAAAATGCCAGTTGTAGTTTGATAGGGATTGCATTGAATGTGTAGATTGCTTTGGGTAGTATAGTAACTTTCACAATGTTGATTCTTCCAATCCAAGAACATGGTATATCTCTCCATCTGTTGTATCATCTTTAACTTCTTTCATCAGTGTCTTATAGTTTTCTGCATATAGGTCTTTTGTCTCCTTAGGTAGATTTATTCCTAGCTATTTTATTGTTTTAGTTGCAATGGTAAATGGGAGTGTTTCCTTAATTTCTCTTTCAGATTTTTCATCATTAGTGTATAGGAATGCAAGAGATTTCTGTGCATTAATTTTGTATCCTGCTACATTACCAAATTCATTGATTAGCTCTAGTAGTTCTCTGGTAGAGTCTTTAGGATCCTCTGTGTATAGTATTATGTCATATGCAAACAGTGACAGCTTTACTTCTTTTCTGATTTGTATTCCTTTTATTTCTTTTTCTTCTCTGATTGCTGTGGCTAAAACTTTCAAAACTGTGTTGAATAATAGTGGTGAGAGTGGGCAACCTTGTCTTGTTCCTGATCTTAGTGGAAATGGTTTCAGTTTTTCACCATTGAGAATGATGTTGGCTGTGGTTTTGTCAAATATGGCCTTTATTATGTTGAGGAAAGTCCCCTCTATGCCTACTTTCTGGAGGGTTTTTATCATAAATGGGTGTTGAATTTTGTCAAAAGCTTTTTCTGCATCTATTGAGATGATCATATGTTTTTTATCCTTCAATTTGTTAATATGGTGTATCACATTGATTTGCGTATATTGAAGAATCATTCCATTCCTACAGTAAACCCCACTTCATCATGGTGTATGATCCTTTTAATGTACTGTTTGCTAGTATTTTGTTGAGGATTTTTGCATCTATGTTCATCAGTGATACTGGCTTGTAGTTTTCTTTCTTTGTGAAGTCATTGTCTGGTTTTGGTATCAGAGTGAAGGGGGTCTCACAGAATGAGTTTGGGAGTGTTCCTCCCTCTGCTATACTTTGGGAGAGTTTGAGAAGGATAGGTGTTAGCTCTTTTCTAAATGTTTGATAGAATTCGCCTGTGAAGCCATCTGGTCCTGGACTTTTGTTTGTTGGAAGATTTTTTTTTTTGCAGTACGCGGGCCTCTCACTGTTGTGGCCCCTCCCGTTGCGGAGCACAGGCTCCGGACGCGCAGGCTCAGCGGCCATGTCTCACGGGCCCAGCCACGCCGCAGCATGTGGGATCCTCCCAGACTGGGGCACAAACCCGTGTCCCCTGCTTCGGCAGGCAGACTCTCAACCACTGCGCCACTAGGGAAACCCCTGGAAGATTTTTAATCACAGTCTCAATATCAGTGCTTGTGATTGGTCTGTTTATATTTTCTGTTTCTTCCTGGTTCTGTCCCGGAAGGTTGGCTTTTCTAAGAATTTGTCCATTTCTTCCAGGTTGTCCATTTTACTGGCATATATTTGCTTGTAGTAATCCCTCATGATCCTTTGTATTTCTGCAATGTCAGTTGTTGCTTCTCCTTTTTCATTTCTAATTTTATTGATTTGAGTCCTCTTCCTCTTTTTCTTGATGAGTCTGGCTAATGGTTTATCAATTTTAGTTATCTTCTCAAAGAACCAGCTTTTAGTTTTATTATCTTTGCTGTTGTTTCCTTCATTTCATTTTCATTTATTTCTGATCTGATCTTTATGATTTCTTTCCTTTTGCTAACTTTGGGGTTTTTTTGTTCTCCTTTCTCTAATTGCTTTAGGTGTAAGGTTAGGTTTATTTGAGATGTTTCTTGTTTCTTAAGGTAGGATTTTATTGCTGTAAAATTCCCTCTTAGAAGTACTTTTGCTGCATCCCATAGGTTTTGGGTCGTTTTGCTTTCATTGTCATTTGTTTCTAGGTATTTTTTGATCTCCTCTTTTGATTTCTTCAGTGATCTCTTGGTTATTAAGTGGGGTACTGTTTTGCCTCCATTTGTTTGTGTTTTTTACAGATTTTTTTCCTGTAATTGATATCTTGTCTCATAGTGTTGTGGTTGGAAAAGATACTTGATATGATTTTAATTTTCTTAAATTTACCAAGGCTTGATTTGTGACCCAAAATATGATGTATCCTGGAGAATGTTCCATGAGCACTTGAGAAGAAAGTTTATTCTGTTGTTTTTGGATAGAATGTCCTATAAATATCAATTAAGTCCATCTTGTTTAATGTATCATTTAAAGCTTGTGTTTCATTATTTATTTTCAATTTGGATGATCTGTCCGTTGGTGAAAGCGAGTTGTTAAATTCCCCTACTATGATTGTGTTACTGTCGATTTCACTTTTATGGCTGTTCGCATTTGCCTTATGTATTGAGGTGCTCCTATGTTGGGTGCGTAAATATTTACAATTGTTATATCTTCTTCTTGGATCGATCCCTTGATCATTATGTAGTGTCCTTCCTTGCCTCTTGTAATAGTCTTTATTTTAAAGTCTATTTTGTCTGATATGCGAATTGCTACTCCAGCTTTCTTTTGATTTCCATTTGCATGGAATATCTTTTTCCATCCCCTCACTTTCAGTCTGTATGTGTCCCGTGTCTGAAGTGGGTTTCTTGTAGACAGCATATATATGGGTCTTTGTATCCATTCAGCCAGCCTATGTCTTTTGGCTGGAGCATTTAATGCATTTACATTTAAGGTAATTATTGATATGTATGTTCCTATTACCATTTTCTTAATTGTTTTGGTTTTGTTATTTTAGGTCTTTTCCTTCTCTTTTGTTTCTTGCCTAGAGAAGTTCCTTTAGCATTTGTTATAATGCTGGTTTGGAGGGCTTTCCTGGTGGCGTAGTGTTTGAGAGTCTGCCTGCCGCTCAGGGGACACGGGTTCGTGCCCTGGTCCAGGAAGATCCCACATGCCATGGAGCGGCTGGACCCATGAGCCATGGCAGCTGAGCCTGCGCGTCCGGAGCCTGTGCTCCGCAGCGGGAGAGGCCGCAGTAGTGAGAGAGCCACGTACCGCAAAAGATAAAAAATAAAGCTGGTTTGTTTTTGCTGAATTCTCTTAGCTTTTGCTTGTCTGTAAAGGTTTTAATTTTTCCGTCAAATCTGAATGAGATCGTTGCTGGGTAGAGTAATCTTGGTTGTAGGTTTTTCCCTTTCATCACTTTCAATATGTCCTGCCACTCCCTTCTGGCTGCAGAGTTTCTGCTGAAACATCAGCTGTTAACCTTATGGGGATTCCCTTGTATGTTATTTGTTGTTTTTCCCTTGCTGCTTTTAATATTTTTTTTGTATTTAATTTTTGATAGTTTGATTAATATGTGTCTTGGCATGTTTCTCCTTGGATTTATCCTGTATGGGACTCTGTGCTTCCTGGACTTGAATAAGTATTTCCTCTCCTATGTTAGGGAAGTTTTCAACTATAATCTCTTCAAATATTTTCTCAGTCCCTTTCTTTTTCTACTCTTCTTCCCGGACCCCTATAATTCAAATGTTGGTGCTTTTAATGTTATCCCAGAGGTCTCTGAGACTGTCCTCAATTCTTTTCATTCTTTTTCTTTATTCTGCCGTGCAGTAGTTATTTCCACTGTTTTATCTTCCAGGTCACTTATGCATTCTTCTGACTCAGTTATTCTGCTATTGATTCCTTCTAGAGAATTTTTAATTTCATTTATTGTGTTGTTCATCATTGTTTGTTTGCTCTTTAGTTCTTTTGGTGCTCGTTAAATGTTTCTTGTATTTTCTCCATCACATTTCCAAGATTTTAATCATCTTTACTATCATTACTCTGAATTCTTTTTCAGGTGGAGTACCTATTTCCTCTTCATTTGTTTGGTCTGGTGCATTTTTACCTTGCTCCTTCATCTGCTGTATATTTCTCTGTCTTCTCTTTTTGCTTAACTTACTGTGTTTGGGATCTCCTTTTTGCAGGCTGCAGGTTCGTAGTTCCCGTTGTTTTTGGTGTCTGCCCCCCGTGGCTAAGTTTGGTTTAGTGGGTTGTGTAGGCTTCCTGTTAGAGGGGACTAGTGACTGTGTTCTGGTGGATGAGGCTGGATCTTGTCTTTCTGGTGGGCAGGTCCACGTCTGGTGGTGTGTTTTGGGGTGTCTGTGACCTTATTATGATTTTAGGCAGCCTCTCTGCTAATGGGTGGGCTTGTGTTCCTGTCTTGCTAGTTGTTCGGCATAGGATGTCCAGCAATGGAGCTTGCTGGTCGTTGAGTGATGCTGGGTCTTAGCACTGAGATGGAGATCTCTGGGCGAGCTTTTGCCATTTGATATTACATGGAGCCTGGAGGTCTCTGGTGGACCAGTGTCCTGAACTCAGCTCTCTCACCTCAGAGGCACAGGCCTGACACCCAGCAGGAGCACCAAGATCTTGTCAGGCACACGGCTCAGAAGTAAAGGAGAAAATAAAGAAAGCAAGAAAGGGAAAGAAAGAAAATAGAATAAACTAAAAGGAAAATAGAATAAACAAGTTTTTAAAATAAATAATTATTAAAAATTAAAAATGTTAAAAAGTAATAAAGAATAAACAGAGACAGACAAATGGTAAAAGCAAAGCTATTCAGACAAAATCACACAGAAGAATACACATACACACAAAAAGAAAAAAAAAAAAAAAAAAAATATATATATATATATATATCTATCTCTCTCTCTCCAAAGTCCACCGCTCAATTTTGGGTTGATTCTTTGTCTATTCATGTATTCCACAGATACAGGGTACATCAAGTTGATTGTGGAGATTTAATCCGCTGCTCCTGGGGCTGCTGGGAGTAATTTCCCTTTCTCTTCTTTGTTCGCACAGCTGCTGGGGTTCAGCTTTGGATTGGCTCCGCCTCTGCGTGTAGGGCATCTGTTCTTCACTCAGACAGGACGGGGTTAAAGGAGCAGCTGCTTCTGGGGCTCTGGCTCACTCAGGCCGGGGGAGGGAGGGGTATGGAATACGGGGTTGCACAACTGTGTAAATATACTAAAAACCATTCATTGTGTACTATAAATAGTTGAATTATAACATACCTATTATCTATATCTATATAAAATAGATATGTGAATGAAGTTATTTCCAAAAAAGAAGAATTAAAAGTGATACTATTACTACTTTCTACTACTATTAGGAGAAGGAGGTGGGGAGGAGGAGAGGAAATGTAAAGTCAGGTGAAGGTGCAGCTGATTGCTCTAGAAGTGACCAGTTTTGCGCCTATTAGCATTCCTCCTTGCCTATAGATGTCTGTACTCTACACTTTCCTTTGTATTCGTTTTTAAATCTTATTGGTTCCCTCATTAATTAATGAGTTAAATAAAATCTTTGACGTGTGTGTTCTTTTTATAAAACAAAATGAGATATTTCTCATGAAGATTTTTAGTTTACCAAAACGAGTTGCACTGGGAGAACTGGAAGCCAAGACACGTGAAGAGTCAATACTGTATCAGTCTAAAATGAGCAACTATTATGTGCTGACACTGTGCTAGGTCCTTTAGTACTTCATTTAATCTTCACAACAACCTGTAATTATAGATGAGAATTACTCATCCCATTTTACAGAAAGAGCAGAGGTTTGAGTCAAATAAGAGGCTCTAGATTACAAAGTAAGTGTGAGTCAGATTTGAACTCGGGTCCAACTGACTTTTTCAATCCTCCTTATTTTCAGTCACGAGGAGGCAATATGGTATAATGTAGTAGAAAGCCACTCAGTGGAGTTAGAAATCTGCAACTAAATTTAATGTAGTTTTGGCTTTGGGCAAGTGATTTCAATTCTCACCTCACTTTCATTGTCTGTAAAATGGGGTAGGGAGGTTGACTAGCTGATCTCTGATGTATCTTCCTGCTATATTAGTTGGTATTCTGTGACCTTCAGATACTTCACTTTTCGCTCTGTTGCCCAGATTTGAGGCAGAAACATATTTTGCTGTCTTTACAGTAATCCTGCCTCTCTTCCTGTTCCATTAATAAATGATTGGCCAGACGCTCACTGTTGCATTCGTATGTTATTCTTCCTTAAGCTGCGTAATATTTTGCTCATTTCCCTTTTGCCCACACAAAGATTACCAGTGGTTTGGCATAGTGATGATGGTACCACTTCCCGGAAAAAAAGCCTAGCATTTACTGAACCCCTTCTATACGCCAGGCACTACTGATCAGGGCAGTATTTTGAGAGTTTGTTTTCCATCATATTTCTCCCTTTGGCCACAATTGCTCATAGTCTCTGGGGAGGAGAGAAAGCAAAACTCAACTGTAATTGTCTCTGGCTTTGAGGTTTTAGAGACCAAAGCCCTTAGGGGAATACATATGACTTTTAGACAAGTGAAACAAAGCAGATTCTCAGAATTTAGTTGGAATTCCAAGAGTGAAGGATTTCTTCCATTCTAGAAAATGAGGACCTTCTGTCTCCAGAGAGAAGGGGAGAACCCGCTATAGCTTCAGAGCAGCACCACTGCGAGGCAGCTGCATCCCTGAAGAAAAACTGTGGGACGTGTGTCTGGGCAATTGGGACTGTGGACAGCTTGGAAAGTCCCCTTGCTCGCTGCACGGAAGCAACAGAGGACCAACAGGCCAGGTTCCCAGGACAGTAGCCCTCTCAGGGGTGACTTCTGCGGTCAGCTTCACACAGTGTGGAATTGAAGCTGGATCTGGCCTCTGTACCCCAACACCAAATTAAACCTTGGAGACAGAGTTTTGGGTGAAGTAGAAAAGAATAGCTTTATTGCTTTGCCAGACAAAGGGGGCCACAGTGGGCTAATGCCCTGAAAACCGTGTGTCCTGACCTGGGGGCGGGTAGTGAGGAGTTTTATAATAATCGTTCAAAGAGGGTGTGATCAGCTCATGGACATTCTTCTGATTGGTTGGTGATGCAGTAAGTAGGCATCAGCGTCATCAACCTTGTGGTTCCAACCAGTGTGGGGGGGTCTACATGCTTGTGGGCAGCATACAGTTAACTTCTCCCACCAGGTGTGGGTTTCAGTATCTGCAAAACAGCTCAAAGATATTGTTATGTATATCCCTTGAGGGGGGAAAAAGGACCCTGTTCCAAGGCTGCATTGTTGTTGTCGTTGTTTTCAATTTTTGTTTTATATAGGAGCAAAGTTGATTAACAATGCTGTGTTAGTTTCAGGTGTACAGCAAAGTGAATCAATTATACACATACATTTATCTATTCTTTTTCAAATTCTTTTCCCATTTCAGTTATTACGGAGTATTGAGCAGAGTACCCTGTGCTATATAGAAGGTCCTTGTCGGTTATCTATTTTAAATATAGCAGTGTGTACATGTCAATCCCAAACTCCCAATCTATCCCTCCCCACCACACTTCCCTACTGGTAACCATAAGTTCGTTCTCTAAGTCTGTGAGTCTGTTTCTGTTTTGTAAATAAGTTCATTAATACCATTTTTTTTAAGATTCCGCATATAAGCAATATCATATGATATTTGTCTTTCTCTGTCTGACTTACTTCACTTAGTATAATAATCTCCAGGTCCATCCATGTTGCTGCAAATGGCATTATTTCATTCTTTTTTTATGGCTGAGTAATATTCCATTGTATATATGTACCACATCTTGTATATATGTATACAAGATGTAGTACATATATGTAATACACATTGTATATATGTACCAAATGTCTGTCAGTGGACATTTAGGTTGTTTCCATGTCCTGGCTATTGTAAATAGTGCTGCTATGAATATTGGGGTGCATGTATCTTTTTGAATTATGGTTTTCTCTGGGTATATGCCTAGGAGTAGGATTGCTGGGTCATATGGTAGTTCTATTTTTAGTTTTTAAGGAACCTCCATACTGTTCTCCATAGTGGCTGTACCAATTTACATTCCCACCAACAGTGCAAGAGGGTTCCCTTTTCTCCACATCCCCTCCAGCATTTATTGTTTGTAGACTTTTTTTTTTGCGGCATGCAGGCCTCTCACTGTTGTGGCCTCTCCCATTGCGGAGCACAGGCTCCGGACGCACGGGCTCAGCGTCCATGGCTCACGGGCCTAGCCGCTCCGCGGCATGTGGGATCTTCCCAGACCGGGGCACAAACCCATGTCCCCTGCATCAGCAGGTGGACTCTCAACCACTGCGCCACCAGGGAAGCCCTGTTTGTAGACTTTTTGATGATAGCCATTCTGACTTATGTGAGGTGATATCTCATTGTAGTTTCGATTTACATTCCTCTACTAATTAGTGATGTTGAGCATCTTTTTATGTGCCTCTTGGCCATCTGTATATCTTCTTTGGAGAAATGTCTACTTAGGTCTTCTGTCCATGTTTTGATTGGGTTGTTTGCATTTTTTATATTGAGCTGCATGAGCTGTTTGTAAATTTTGGAGACTAATTTTGTTGGTTACATTGTTTTGCCAATATTTTATCCCATTCTGAGGGTTGTCTTTTCATGTTCTTTATGGTTTCCTTTGCTGTGTAAAAGCTTTTAAGTTTAATTCGGTCCCATTTGTTTATTTTTGGTTTTGTTTCCATTACTCTAGGAGATGGATCGAAAAAGATATTGCTGCAACTTATGCCAAAGAGTGTGCTTGTGTTTTCCTCTAAGAGTTTTATAGTATCTGGTCTTACATTTAGGTCTTTAATCCATATTGAGTTTATTTTTGTGTATAGTGTTAAAGAATGTTCTAATTTTATTTTTTACATGTAGCTGTCCCGTTTTCCCAGCACCATTTATAAAGACTGTCTTTTCTCCATTGTATAGTCTTGTCTCTTTTGTCATAGATTAATTGACCATATGTGCGTGGGTTTATCTCTGGGCTTTCTATCCTGTTCCATTGATCTATATTTCCATTTTTGTGCCAGTACCATACTGTTTTGATGACTGTAACTTTGTAGTATAGTCTGGCATCAGTGAACCTGATTCCTCCCGCTCCATTTATCTTTCTCAAGATTGCTTTGGCTATTTGGGGTCTTTTTGTGTCTCCATCCAAATTTTAAGGTTTTTTAGTTCTAGTTCTGTGAAAAATGTCATTGGTAATTTCTTGACTCTTCCTCCCTTGTCTCCACAACACCACCCGTCCCTAATTAGCAACTGTTTGAACCTGCCCATTGAAACTCAGGGAAGGTCATGGAGGCTGAATGAAGCCTATTTCCTGAAATCAAGAAATAGGGGACACAGAAAGGCTTTTGTACCTAGGAGCCCCACAGGGTCCTGATCAATTTCAGAATTCTGTAGACTGTCCTTGGTAGGAGCAGAGCCAGGGTTTGAGCCCAGGTCAGTTCCTCTGGGAAAGTCCAGGTAAATTATTAATTTGCCCCTTTCACTCCCTAAAGTGTCTCTATTTATAACAAATTAAATGTGCATCCAGTTTTGCCGCCCAATAGCCTGAGCGTCACTTCCTTCAGCCTCATTCTCAAAAACCAGGAGCCAGAGGAGAGAGGTGAGC
Organism: Aethalodelphis obliquidens; assembly: GCF_003676395.1. Lineage (NCBI taxonomy): Eukaryota > Metazoa > Chordata > Mammalia > Artiodactyla > Delphinidae > Aethalodelphis > Aethalodelphis obliquidens. The sequence goes on from NW_020837968.1 coordinate 23,865,459, forward strand.
ACCCATCCAGCCTCCACGCTGCTGACCAAGGGCTGGAGGGGTGGCGGTGGCAGCATGTGGCCTCCTCTCCGTGGCCAAGCAGGCTGGGAAAGCCTCGGGAAGCCTGCATCCTCGGGTCAGTCTATGGAGGATGCAGGAGAGGGTGAAGAGTGTTTCTCTTCAGTAGGATCCCTGGGAGGTAGGTGCTTCTGCCACAGGTGGAGCAAGTTTTGTGGGCCTGAAGCTTAGACTGTTTATGGGGCCATTTTGAAGGCAAGGAACACAAAATTACAAATATAAAATTTGGCACTTAAGTGAATATTTATTTAGAATGAGATGAGCAATTGCAACTACTTACAAGTTTCAAAAGCTGTAAAAATGCCACAACATTGTTGTTGAACCCACAGTGAAGCCAAAGAGACTGAAAAGTGGAGTTTGGAACAGAGCAAGGTTTATTGCAGGGCCAAGCAAGGAGAACAGAAAAGGCAGCTCATGCTCAAAAAAGCCCCAACTGCTGGATTGTTTTCGGGGAAGAGTTCTTATAGGCAAAATTTGCGGGGAGGACTGTAGAGTATGTGACCTTCCTCTGATTGGTTGGTGGTGAGGTAACAGGGTAGGGTTCCAGGAATCTCAGTCATCAGCCTTCAGATTGCAACCAGTCTGGGGCCTATGTCCTCGGCTCAGCCTGAAATTATCATCCTCCACCTGGGTGGGGGCCTTAGTTCCTGTAGAATGCAGAGATGTGTATCAGATTGTTATGTATATCCCTTGAGGAGGATATGCTTTTCGTTTGTTTCCTTTGTTTCCTCATTCCCCTAATTAGTAGCTATTTGAATCTGTCCTTTGGAACTCAGGGAAGGTCTAGGAGGCTGAAACTTTTTTCCTACAAACTAGAAACCAGGGACATGGAAAGGTTTTTGTACCCTGGAGAGCCTGCAGGGTCCTGCTTGGTTTCAACATCGCCAAATCCAGAAAAAGAAACCTCTATAATATTTTTTTCCCCTGCATTTCTGGGCTTTATTCTCTTTGATGGCCTCTACATGTGATGACAATTTTGTAATATCACTTTCTACCAAGAGAATAGAAAGATATTCGTCTTTCCTCTAGCATGGTTGATCAAGTTTGCTTTTTGATAGTTGGGTGCACAAAGCAAGAGACTTCCTACATTGGTGGACTTGCTGTTTATAGTATTGCTGTTAAGTTTGTGCCATATAAGCACAGAAATTCTGATGAATTCTATGTTTTTGCTATCCCCATGAAAAAGAAAACCAATTAATGGTACACTTATAATTGTTTATGCTGCATTCACAAACATATTCGTGATAGGAGAGAACTTCAATTTTTGACTAGGCATCAAAGAAAACCTCTTTTCCTGCTCATACACGATTAGGCATCAGATAATGGAAAGGGTGTTTCCATAGACCAGCTTCTAGCTCCACGCATTGCAGACCTTGTTCCTCTCCACTAACCACATACTGCCTGTATGGGGTGCTTTTGGGGACTTCCCTATCATGTCTGCACTATCATGTTACACCGTGCAGGTTGAGTTCACCGTGCAGGTTGAGTTCACCTTGCAGGTTGAGTTGGCAGCAGTGGCTGGTAGGAAGATTTCAAGAGACCATTCCTACACTGGAAAAGGTAGCAACAGCTTAACTGTACCAAGAGATTGTGAAGCACATAATTATATGCTACTAAACCCATACAAAATACATCCCCAAATCAAATTTCCTTTATCTGGATCTCATGCCCATGATCATTCTGATGTCACCTGACAGCAGGTTAAATGCTGTCAGAGGCGGGGTTCATAATGAAAAGAGACAGTAGGCTTAACCAATTGCAAATTTTATACAAAACATATGATCCTGTCCACACATGGCTAAGTCCATCCAGGACTTTGGAAGGGGCTGATGCAAGTGAAGGGCCTTGAAAAACAAGTTTCTTTGGATTCACTGTAAATCAGCTGTGAACTCCCCATGCCTCTCTAGCCAGAGCACTTAAGCCCTCTGGAAATGTATGAGATTTTCTATTCATTCAAGAAGTATTTATTGAACATTACTTATCTCAGGCACTGTGGTTGGCACTGGAGTACAGCAGTAAGGACCTGCTGTTCCAAAAGTTCCTGACCTTTTGGAACTTTCTGGGCTACTGCACATTGAAGATAGTTTCCTAGCCCGGCAACAGCCCTGACACAAAATTGTCAGAGTTCACAAAGCAATGCAGGGGGTTGTGGAGCTGGAGAGAAACTGCTGCATGTTGGGGCCTCTTGTCTCCTCACCATTCTTCTCCCCCCACCTCCACCCAATCACTCAACAGTTTCTGGGATCAAATCTCGCATTACCTCTAGTCACTGTCTTAAGTTTTCTGCAGGCTACAAGGGTAGGTCTCCTTTGAAAATCTTCAGGGAGGTGAGTGATATATGCATTGACTTGACATGCCTGCATTTTATATTCATAATCTATATCCAGTGGATCATCAGATACTGTCCCCAGGGTCCTCTTAAACTTAATTTCTGACTTTCAAGCTATTGCCTCATATTATATCCTGAGGGAGAGAGGAATCCACAAGAAGATATATTTTAAGATATTTTGTCCTGGCTTTTTAGCTCCAGCAATATCAACCACATATAAAATCCTGCTCCCTTTTAGTGTCTAGAAACACTGGATAAAATATAACATTTTTCATTTAATTTTAATTTTAAAGCATAACTGAATTCAAAAATTCCCAGGGGCCAGAATTAAAAAGGAAACTGAAATACAGAGCTGATTCTGTGATCTTGCTGAGAGACTGCTCTCACGGCTTCTTGGTGCCCAGAAGGCTTGGGCTTTATTTCATGCAAAGAGAGGGAATGAGCCTTGGAGTGTGCGTGTGTGAGTGGTAGGCAGTCAGAACTGTGCTTGTCACATGAGCCACCTCAGGGAAAAGGTGACTGGGCATGAGAAAGGGGCAATGTGTGAGGAGTAAAGAGGGTCTTTTTCCAGAAATCTGAGTTCAGATCCTCAGATTTATAAATCACAGTGAATCTCAAGCCTGATACATTTTTCTTTAGTACCTGGTTACATTGTAGTGAAATTGTAGAACACAAAATTCAAAGAGAAAATTTTAGAATTAATTAAAGAGAAAGAGAAAATTTATTTTAAACCAAGGACTACCACTAGACTTCTCAACAGCAACAAAAGCTAGAATGCAGGGAACTGATATAATGTTTATGGGTGCATATTTGTGCAGAAGAAAAATAAAAGCATATGTGGAAATGACACATACTAATTTCTGAATCAATTTATCCCTGAGGATGGAGAGAGAAGAGGAAGGGGATGGACATTGGGTGGGCCTTTAGCTGGGCTGTAATATTTTATTTAAATGTAATATTTTTGTTTGCTAAAATAATGTGTTCAAAGCAACATTATGCTTTGATGGTATGCCATAGAATTTGTTATCTTTTGTGCTTTTTTTTTTTTTTTGCGGTACGCAGGCCTCTCACTGTTGTGGCCTCTTCCGTTGCAAAGCACAGGCTCCGGACGCGCAGGCTTAGCGGCCATGGCTCACGGGCCCAGCCGCTCCGCAGCATGTGGGATCTTCCCGGACCGGGGCACGAACCCGTGTCCCCTGCATCAGCAGGTGGACTCTCAACCACTGCGCCACCAGGGAAGCCCTTTTGTGCTTTTTTGTATGCCTGAATTGTTTCAAGTTAAAAAAAAAGTGTTTTAAGATATGTTTCGTAGCCCTCTCTTATTTGATTTATGCTTTAAGAATGTCAATCAGTTAAAAGATTGAAATTGATACTGAATTTCTGGCATGTCTAACAAGGAGAGTAATTCATCAGATCTACTTATCATACACTTGAAGGAGAGAGAATGTAAAAAGAATTGAATTGGCACCGAACTGCTCTTCTGAAACTGAGCTAGCATTGCTGAGAAGGGCAAAATCCATTAAGTGCAACATTGGCTCATGCAATTAGACACTGGGGCTTGCATCCAACATGCAGGCCTCTGTATCTCCTGCCTTCTATCCAGGAAAGTTTATATACAATGGAAATCTGAATACATACTGGAATTACTAAAGAAGATTTTAGAATTTCATTTTTCTGAGTTTGTTTGTTTTTTTAAATACAATGGTTCTTCCTTCAACGACTTAGCTGTTGTCTTCCCTTAGATGCAGAAGCTAGACGAGAGGATTTCTCCAAAGTCTCTTGATAATCCATCACAAGATTACTTAACATAATTGCCTAGTTTGTTGCCTTAATTAGCTTCCAGGATTTTCTAATTTTGGCAAGTGTTTCTAGAAGATGGGAGTGAAGGATTAGGGAGAGTGAAACAGGGAAGGAGGGAAAGCTAATAATGAGGGATTCTCAGGTCTTCTCTCATAGGGAACTGGGACTTGATTCCACCAGGTAATCAATGTATGACCAAGTCATAATGGTCTTGAGAGAGAAAGGAAGTTGTTTGGGGGCATGTTGAGTTGACAACTGGAAGGTAATTTTATGCTGTTTCCACAATACACTCCCAGGATCCCAAAGGCAGAGAAAGAATTAGAATGCGCCTGAGCCATGGAGGAGAAGGGAGACTAGAATGTGTTGAATACCCACCTGGTGCCAGGCATTGCTCACACAATGTCACACTTCATTCCTCCCAGACTTGGTCAGGTGAACTTACCATTGTATCTTACAGAAATGAAAGCAGAGTCTCACGAAAATGAGCAGCTTGCCCACGTCATGTGGTCCAGTGGAACATTGTTTCTCACTTCCAGGCCTGGGACTCAAAGTGTCTCCCCACTGCTACTGACCACACAGGGCCGGCTCTCCGTCTGTGCTCTGCTGCTCCCCAGGGCCTGGAGCACGGGGCTCAGCGGTAGCTGGCCTCAGTGTTGTCTGGTCCTGAGTGTCTGGGACCAGACCTGGTGGCCAGCTGGTGTGGGACAGCTTCCAACTAAGGTCACAGGGCATTATGTCATTTCTGATTTTATCTGAGTCACCAAAAGATCTTATGTTGCTCAAGGAATTCTACAGGGATTTATCTCAGAATGAAGTAGGTTAGAATGAAAAACTATCCTATCAAAGGAACAAAAAAATTCAATAACTTTGTGTTTCCAAATTGTAGTTTTTGATACCTTGGGTCTTGAGACTCTGGTATAATTTATTTGGTGTGTTTCATCCCAAAGCAGCCAGCTGGCCTCTTTGATGAGAACACCACCGTGAATCACAGCAGCCACAGCAACTGCGAGACCATTTTCTATCCCATGTTTGAGTTTTTGGAGCTCTGCCATGTACATTTGTCACTGGAGGCTCATAACAGCCCTGTGGACATGTGTGATTACCCCCACTGTACAGATGAGGAGAGACAGAGTGTACTAGTGACCCAAGGTCGGAGAGCTTCTGGTGCCAGTGGGCATTCTAAGACACCAGACGGATGATGGAAATGTGAGCCCTGCTTGACCCAGGGTGGAGAGGAACTCTGCCTATGTACCCTGCAGACTTTTCAGATTGAGCCTGTTTTAAATTAAACCCCAGATTTTCCAGTTTACACTAAACCTGCTCCCCTGTAGCCTTGCCATCTCAGGGCGACTCCATCCTTCCAGTTGCCCAGGCAAATAAACAAACAAACAAAATCACTGGAGTCATCCTTGCCTCTCCTCTTTCTCTCACACCCACATCCAGTGTCCTACAAAATCGTATTGACTTTACCTTGAACATATCCAGAATCTGACCACTTCTCACCACCTCCCCAGCTCTCCCCCGGTCTGAGTCAGCTTCACCACTTGCATGGATTCTTGCAGTGACCTCTCAAGTGGTCTCCCTGCTTCTTCTCATTGGCCTCAGTGTAATAGTCAGAGATCTTTTTAAGATATGACATAGGTTGTAAGTCAGATCAGATATTTCTCTGCTCCTCACCCAGCACTGGCTCTCATTTCACTCAGCACAAAAGCTAACATTCTTACAGTGACCACAGAGTCCTGTCTGTTTGCTCCGGCCCCATTACCTGATCACCTCCACTCCTACTATGCTCTCCTTCCTATTCCACTCCAGCCACACAGACCTCTGTACTGTTCCTCCAGAATCCTGGGCGTGTACTTACTGCAGGGTCTTCACGCCAGATGTTCTGTCTCCTTGGAATGCCCTATCCTCAGATTGCACTTGGCCAGCTCCCTTATCTCCTTCAAATATGTGCTTCTCACTGAAGACTACCCTGAGAGCTCTTTAATACTGCGTCATACTCTATACTGTTGCATCTGATCCACTGTACCCTGTTCTACTGTTTTTTCTATAATCCTGATTTCCTTCTGTATTATTATATAATATTATAATAGGTAGCAGATGAACTGTATTATTATCCAAATATGTTCTATGATGCTCTCTGGAGAGGATTATACCTCCCCCAGCCCATTGACCTGACTACATGACTTGCTCTGATTAATGACATGTGAGCAGAGGTGCAACATTGTACGAGAAATGCCTGGCACCAGGTGAGTGTTCAACACATTCTAGTCTCCCTCCTCCCCACTGGCTCCACCCCTGGCTCAGGCGCATTCTAGTTCTTTCTCTGCCTTTGGGATCCTAGGAGTGTATTGTGGAAACAGCATAAAATTACCTTCCAGTTGTCAAAAGTTTTAGGAACCAGCATGTGGTCTACAATTTTTTTTTTAATCCTGTCATGACATTTTTGCAATTGACTTCTTTCACTTAGCAATAATATTTTTGGAGTCATTTATTTTTTTTCTGAGTTCATAATATTGTGTCTTTTCATTGCTACTTCAACAGGCTGGGTCCAAAGGGAAGGCAATGTGCAGCAGAACTGCAGCTAACCAGCAATCGTCAGACAGCATCAGTCAGAAGGGAACCTTTGTCGTGGAAACCATTAAAATTTTGGAAGACTTTGTCTCTCCTGACTGACTCACATCTCTTTTGCTCAATGATGTATCACAAGCACCTAGAAAGAATTTAGCATGTAGTTTAATAAATATTTGAACGAATATTGAGGAACGTCATTTAAGGAGTGCTAAGGATATTTTTGATCCCCAAATATTCTTCCCCTCCCTGGTTTCTGAAGGCTGAAACTTGATTACTATACATGTACTCTTTTAGGTTAAGCATTATTACTCAAACATTTAAAAAATTATGCTATAATTGATTATATTAATATTTTTAATACAAATGATGTATTGACACCAATAAGGGCAAAGAAAATACTTGGATTGTGAAAGACACCCTGGTAATTGGAAAGAGAGCTAAAGAGTCATCCACCCTTTGGCCAAATGATGTTGAGGTGAATAGCCCTTGTTTTAGAAGCTGGACCATGGAAGAACTGGGCATCTGTTTCTAAAACCATTATTATACAAATGATTTAACTCTGATCATTGAACTTCTATCATCTTTAGCACTATTTTTTTTAGCTTTATATTTCAAAAAGTAGCTTTATGGAGGCATAATTTACTTAAAATAAAATTCACTAATTTTAAGTGTATGCTGGGATGAGTTTTGGTATTTGTATGCAGTCACATAATCTCTACTGCAATCAAGATATTAGAAGAGTTCCACCCCTCTTGGAAGTCCTCTTCCCTAAACCAGCCAAGAGCAACTACTGATCTTCTTTCTGTCTCTATATTTTTCATTTTCTAGAAGTTCATGTGAGTGTAATCTTACAGTTTGAGTCTGCTTTGTTTGACTTCTTTCATTTAGAAATAATATTTTTCAGCTCATTCATGTTTTTGAGTTATATTCTGTTCCTTTTTTTTTGCTGAGTAGTATTCCAAAGTATGGATATGCACAATCTATCAATTCAAAAACTGATGGAGGGTGGGCTCTTTGGTGGGGCTAATTGTGGACTCTGGGAGGGCTCACACCAATGAGTACTTCCCAGAACTTCTGCTGCCAGTGTCCTTGTCCCCACGGTGAGCCACAGCCCACCCTGCCTCTGCAGTAGACCCCCCAACACCAGCAGCCGTGTGGATGAAAGGCTCTTGGTGCTGCAGCCAGGAGTCAGTGCTGTGCCTCTGAGGCAGGAGAGCCAACTTCAGGACACTGGTCCACAAGAGACCTCCCAGCTCCACATAATATCAAATGGCAAAAATCTCCCAGAGATCTCCATCTCAACACCAGCACCCAGCTTCACTCAATGACCAGCAAGCTACAGTGCTGGACATCCTATGCCGAACAACTAGCAAGACAGGAACACAACCCCACCCATTAGATGAGAGGCTGCCTAAAATCATAATAAGTGCACAGACACCCCAAAACAAACCACCAGACGTGGACCTGCCCACCAGAAAGACAAGATCCAGCCTCATCCAACAGAACACAGGCACTAGTCCCCTACACCAGGAAGCCTACACAACCCACTGAACCAACCTTAGCCACTGGGGACAGACACCAAAAACAATGGGAACTAAGAACCTGCAGCCTGCAAAAAGGAGACCCCAAACACAGTAAGATAAGCAAAATAAGAAGACAGAACAACACACAGCAGATGAAGGAGCAAGATAAAAACCCACCAGACCTAACAAAAGAAGAGGAAATAAGCAGTCTACCTGAAAAAGAATTCAGAATAATGATAGTAAAGATGATCCAAAATCTTGGAAATAGAATGGACAAAATGCAAAAAACATTTAACAAGGACCTAGAAGAACTAAAGATGAAACAAACAACAATGAACAACACAATAAATGAAATTAAAAATACTCTAGATGGGATCAATAGCAGAATAACTGAGGCAGAAGAACGGATAAGTGACCTGGAAGACAAAATAGTGGAAATAACTACTGCAGAGCAGAATAAAGAAAAAAGAACAAAAAGAACTGAGGACAGTGTCAGAGACCTCTGGGACAACATTAAATGCACCAACATTCGAATTATAGGGGTTCGAGAAGAAGAAGAGAAAAAGAAAGGGACTGAGAAAATATTTGAAGAGATTATAGTTGAAAATGTCCCTAATATGGGAAAGGAAATAGTTAATCAAGTCCAGGAAGCACAGAGAGTCCCATACAGGATAACTCCAAGGAGAAATACGCCAAGACACATATTAATCAAACTGTCAAAAATTAAATACAAAGGAAACATATTAAAAGCAGCAAGGGAAAAACAACAAATAACACACAAGGGAATCCCCATAAGGTTAACAGCTGATCTTTCAGCAGAAACTCTGCAAGCCAGAAGGGACTGGCAGGATATATTTAAAGTGATGAAGGAGAAAAACCTGTAACCAAGATTACTCTACCCAGCAAGGATCTCATTCAGATTTGATGGAGAAATTAAAATCTTTACAGACAAGCAAAAGCTGAGAGAGTTCAGCACCACCAAACCAGCTTTACAACTGCTAAAGGAACTTCTCTAGGCAAGAGAAGGAAAAGACCTACAATAACGAACCCAAAACAATTAAGAAAATGGGAATAGGAACATACATATCGATAATTACCTTAAATGTAAATGGACTAAGTGCTCCCACCAAAAGACACAGATTGGCTGAATGGATACAAAAACAAGACCCATATATTTGCTGTCTACAAGAGACCCACTTCAGACCTAGAGACACATACAGACTGAAAATATGGGATGGAAAAAATAGTCCATGCAAATGGAAACCAAAAGAAAGCTGGAGTAGCAATTCTCAGATCAGACAAAATGAATTTAAAATAAAGACTATTAGAAGAGACAAAGAAGGACACTACCTAATGATCAAGGGAACAATCCAAGAAGAAGATATAACAATTGTAAATATTTATGCACCCAACATAGCAGCACCTCAATACATAAGGCAAATACTAACAGCCATAAAAGGGGAAATCGACAGGAACACATTCATAGTAGGGGACTTTAACACCCCACTTTCACCAATGGACAGATCATCCAAAATGAAAATAAATAAGAAAACACAAGCTTTAAATGATACATTAAACAAGATGGACTTAATTGATATTTATAGGACATTCCATCCAAAAGCAACAGAATACACATTTTTCTCAAGTGCTCATGGAACATTCTCCAGGATAGATCATATCTTGGGTCACAAGTCAAGCCTTGGTAAGTTTAGGAAAACTGAAATTGTTTCAAGTATCTTTTCTGACCACGACGTTATGAGACTAGATATCAATTACAGGAAAAGATCTGTAAAAAATACAAACATATGGAGGCTAAACAATACACTACTTAATAACGAAGTGATCACTGAAGAAATCAAAGAGGAAATCAAAAAATACCTAGAAACAAATGACAATGGAGACACAACACCCAAAATCTATGGGATGCAGCAAAAGCAGTTCTAAGAGGGAAGTTTATAGCAATACAATCCTACCTTAAGAAACAGGAAACATCTCGAATAAACAACCTAACCTTGCACCTAAAGCAAATAGAGAAAGAAGAACAGAAAAAAACCCCAAAGTCAGCACAAGGAAAGAAATCATAAAATCAGATCAGAAATAAATGAAAATGAAATGAAGGAAATGACAACAAAAATCAATAAAACTAAAAGCTGGTTCTTTGAGAAGGTAAACAAAATTGATAAACCATTAGCCAGACTCATCAAGAAAAAAAGGGAGAAGACTCAAATCAATAGAATTAGAAATGAAAAGGAGAAATAACAACTGACTCTGCAGAAATACAAAAGATCATGAGAGATTACTATAAGCAACTCTATGCCAATAAAATGGACAACCTGGAAGAAATGGACAAATTGTTAGAAATGCACAACCTACCAAGACTGAATCAGGAAGAAATAGAAAATATGAACAGACCAATCACAAGCACTGAAATTGAAACTGTGATTAAAAATCTTCCAACAAGCAAAACCCCAGGACCAGATGGCTTCACAGGCGAATTCTATCAAACATTTAGAGAAGAGCTAACACCTATCCTTCTCAAACTCTTCCAAAATATAGCAGAGGGAGGAACACTCCCAAACTCATTCTACAAGGCCACCATCACCTTGATACCAAAACCAGACAAGGATGTCACAAAAAAAGAAAACTACGGGCCAATATCAATGATGAACATAGATGCAAAACTCCTCAACAAAATACTAGCAAACAGGATCCAACAGCACATTAAAAGGATCATACACCATGATCAAGTGGGGTTTATTCCAGGAATGCAAGAATTCTTCAATATACGCAGAACAATCAATGCGATAAATCATATTAACAAATTGAAGGAGAAAAACCATATGATCATCTCAATAGATGCAAAGAAAGCTTTTGACAAAATTCAACACCCATTTATGATAAAAACCCTCCAGGAAGTAGGCATAGAGGGAACTTTCCTCAACACAATAAAGGCCATATATGACAAACCCACAGCCAACATCGTCCTCAATGGTGAAAAACTGAAAGCATTTCCACTAAGATCAGAAACAAGACAAGGTTGCCCACTCTCACCACTTTTATTCAACAGAGTTTTGGAAGTCCTAGCCACAACAATCAGAGAAGAAAAGGAAATAAAAGGAATCCAAATCGGAAAAGAAGAAGTAAAGCTGTCACTCTTTGCAGATGACATGATACTATACGTAGAGAATCCGAAAGGTGCTACCAGAAAACTACTAGAGCTAGTCAATGAATTTGGTAAAGTAGCAGGATACAAAATTAATGCACAGAAGTCTCTGGCATTCCTATACACTAATGATGAAAAATCTGAAAGTGAAATCAAGAAAACACTCCCATTTACTATTGAAACAAAAAGAATAAAATAGCTAGGAGTAAACCTACCTAAGGAGACAAAAGACCTGTATGCAGAAAATTATAAGACACTGATGAAAGAAATTAAAGATGGTACAAATAGATGGAGAGATATACCATGTTCTTGGATTGGAAGAATCAACATTGTGAAAGTGACTCTACTACCCAAAGCAATCTACAGATTCAATGCAATCCCTAACAAACTACAACTGGCATTTTTCACAGAACTAGAACAAAAAATTTCACAATTTGTATGGAAACACAAAAGACCCCGAATAGCCAAAGCAATCCTGAGAATGAAAAACGGAGCTGGAGGAATCAGGCTCCCTGACTTCAGACTATACTACAAAGCTACAGTAATCAAGATAGTATGGTGCTGGCACAAAAACAGAAATATAGATCAATGGAACAGGATAGAAAGCCCAGAGATAAACCCATGCATATATGGTCACATTATCTTTGTTAAAAGAGGCACGAATATACAGTGGGGAAAGACAGCCTCTTCAATAAGTGGTGCTGGGAAAACTGGACAGGTACATGTAAAAGTATGAGATTAGATCACTCCCTAACACCATACACAAAAATAAGCTCAAAAGGGATTAAAGACCTAAATGTAAGGCCAGGAACTATCAAACTCTTAGAGGAAAACATAGGCAGAACACTCTATGACATAAATCACAGCAAGATCTTTTCTGACCCGCCTCCTAGAGAAATGGAAATAAAAACAAAAGTAAACAGATGGGACCTAATGAAACTTCAAAGCTTTTGCACAGCAAAGGAAACCATAAACAAGACCAAAAGACAACCCTCAGAATGGGAGAAAATATTTGCAAATGAAGCCACTGACAAAGGATTAATCTCCAAAATTTATAAACAGCTCATGCAGCTCAATAACAAAAAAACAAACAACCCAATCCAAAAATGGGCAGAAGACCTAAATAGACATTTCTCCAAAGAAGATATGCAGACTGCCAACAAACACATGAAAGAATGCTTAACTTCATTAATCATTAGAGAAATGCAAATCAAAACTACAATGAGCTATCATCTCACACCAGTCAGAATGGCCATCATCTAAAAACCTAGAAAAAATAAATGCTGGAGAGGGTGTGGATAAAAGCGAACCCTCTTGCACTGTTGGTGGGAATGTAAATTGATACAACCACTGTGGAGAACAGTATGGAGGTGCCTTAAAAAACTACAAATAGGACTACCATATGACCCAGCAACCCACTACTGGGCATATACCCTGAGAAAACCATAATTCCAAAAGAGTCATGTACCAAAATGTTCTTTGCAGCTCTATTTACAATAGCCCAGAGATGGAAACAACCTAAGTGTCCATCATCGGATGAATGGATAAAGAAGATGTGGCACATATATACAATGGAATATTACTCAGCCATAAAAAGAAATTAAATTGAGCTATTTGTAATGAGGTGGATAGACCTAGAGTCTGTCATACAGAGCGAAGTAAGTCAGAAAGAAAAAGACAAATACCATATGCTAACACATATATATGGAATTTAAGAAAAAAAATGTCATGAAGAACCTAGGGGTAAGATGGGAATAAAGACACAGACCTACTAGAGAATGGATTTGAGGATATAGGGAGAGGGAAGGGTTAGCTGTGACAAAGAGAGAGAGAGGCATGGACATATATACACTACCAAACGTAAGGTAGATAGCTAGTGGGAAGCAGCTGCATAGCACAGGGATATCAGCTCAGTGCTTTGTGACTGCCTGGAGGGGTGGGATAGGGAGGGTGGGAGGGAGGGAGATGCAAGAGGGAAGAGATATGGGAACATATGTATATGTATAACTGTTTCACTTTGTTATAAAGCAGAAACTAACACACCATTGTAAGCAATTATACTCCAATAAGGATGTAAAAAAAAGAAAAAGAAATTGATAATGCATATATTCTTGGAGTTTGGAGTTTAGTAGGTAGAACTCCATTTCAGCCTGGTAGTACAAAAACTCCTTAAGGTTCCTTGGATCTCTTGTGAATGCTATGGCTCTTGAATGACCTAATATAGACTTTTGCTCCATCTTTATGGCTTTTTTATCTTCCTAACAAGGGGAATCGAAGTAGAAATTTAAGTGCTAAGTATTGCAGCACTTAGAACTTGAAGCTCTTATTATTATAGTGTCCTCTTACCCCTTGAACAGAAGTAATGGTGGTGGCAGCAATGCTGGTGATGGGGTGTGTGTGTATGTGTTTCCTACTTGGTTCCCAGAAATCTTAATCCTAAAGAGGAGTCCCCTACCCCTCTTCTGTTCCCACCTGCTTTCCACTGTGGGCCTATTTCCATCAGGCCCACAGATTCTGTATTCAGTTCCTCAGACCACCAATGATCACTCTAAAGTTGTATCTGACAGTTATCTGGCTCTCACAAATGGAGACCCTTTGCTACTATGTCTGCGAACAACTCTGCCTGCCACTCACCAGTTTTTAGCCCCATGGAAACACTAAGAAGTCCTAATTAAGCTGTTTCCAGATCTTCCTCTCACCAGGAAAATGACCTTTGGGCCACCCCCAGGAAAGAGTTTTTACCTCTTATTTTGTCATTGAGGTTAATTTTCTGCATGAGGCTAAATTAACCTCAAGAGCTCATGCTTGGAAAATCATCTTTTAGCGGCAGCCAAGATTCAAGTTCATTAACTACCTAATTCCATTCTGTCTGTTTACTGTTTGCCAGCACCTTCCTTTCTGAGAGCAGATACCCTCACCTCTTTCCTGCAACTTCAGGTTATCAATGGAGAATTCCTCTAGAGATGGAATCTTTCTTTGGCATTATTTAGTGGGTTTGTATTCTTGTAAATCTTTATATGTGATATGTGGCCTCTCCACTTGTACCTGATGAATTCATCAGTGTTCTGGCAGGATTTCTAAATACAGAGAAAGGTGATTATATAACAATTTATTATGCAATAAGCTTAGCTAGACTGCCCACATACACATTTTAGATTATCAGTGCTAACTGGAACCAGCAAGAGCATGGATAATTGAAATTCTCTGCTATCGCACAAATGCTATTTTAGTTGCTGTGATGATTTTTAATGTGTCAATTTGGTTGAATCACATTTCCTGGAAATCTCTTTCCTATTGGTTTCTGGTTAGGATGGACCACTAGCAGAGTTTTAGAGGTGATTTGGGGGGAGCCAGTGAAGTTGCAGGCATTTTGTAGCTCACATGCTTTGTCACTTATCTTCTGGCTCACCTTGTTAGCATGAAGCAGGGGTCAGGCCTGCAACTGCTTTACCCTCCTCTGGATTCTCCTTCAGCTTCTCCCTGCATGTGTGCTTAGCTCAGTGATGAAGGGTCTTGGCTTCTGCAGAACATCTACACCATTGATGTCAGATGCTACAAGAAATGACAAGGACTTCTGTCTATTTTTGTGGGCTCTAGCTCATGCTTGTGGGTTTCACCTTGTTCTTGCTCTGCACCACTTTACATCCTTCTTCCCTTCCCAACTGCCTGCCTTCTGGATCTACATCTTCTATAAAATGTCCTAGTGGTTCTGCTTCTCTGCTTGACCTTGACTGATACAGCAGCTAAGGTGAAATGTCTTCCAACCAAAGCATAGCAGTTGAGGAGAAGAAGACTATTGAGAAAGAGGTAAAGAAAAGGGTAGTGTTCTGATGCATAATAAGGTCTGGACAAGAGCAACGGCCTTGGCAGATGGTATGATGCTGACTGTACTTTCCTAAGTTTGGGCTTGGACTTTCTCTTCTAATTCCTGGTTCTCGGGCTACTTTTAAGATTTTTTGTCTTTAAAATTGGTCTTAAGCAATTTGATTATGATGTGCCTTGGTGTGTTTTTCTTCATGTTATTGTTCTTTGGGGGGTTTGTTCTTTTCAGATCTGTGGGTTTATAGTTTTCATCAAATCCGGGAAAATTTTGGTTATTGTTTCTTCAAATGTTTCTTCTGTTACTCTAGCTCTCTCACTGTTATTCAGGGATCCTAATCACATCCTAAACACATTAGGCTGCTTAAAGTTGTCCTGATGGTCTGTTCATTTTTTTCTTCCTTGTTTAAGTTCACATAGTTTCTATTGCTGTGTCTTGTGTTGGTTGATCTTTCCTTTTGCAATATCTGATCTGCCATTAATCCCTCCAGTGTATTTTTTCATCTCAGATTTTATAGTTTTAATCTTTAGAAATTTGACCTGGGTCTTTCTTTTTAAAAAATATCTTTTTATAACTTTCATGACTACTTAATATTGTGAAATAAAAGTCATATTTTTATGGCAAGACAAGAGAAATTTAAACAAAAATTCTCCTCTGCCATTTGTCCTCCTCTCTCCCTGCACTGTGCCTTGTGTATCGGCATCATGCGTCAACAAAACCTCCCCCATGGGCAGGAATACCTGCTCAACCATAAAGAGCAACATTCCCCTAACATCAACAAGACAACTCCTTAAAAGATAACATTCTTTCTTGATCTTGTAAAGGTGTCGCATGACCCACCATGATGATGCTTAGACCTGGATTATGTAAACTGTCAATAACATGTCATTTGATGTACAACCCTCTGTCTCAAAAAGCTTATATAACTGTGCCTTGACTTCTAACCAGTGGAACAGTTCTCAGAGCTTTCTGAGGTGCTCTTCCTGGGTTATAACCCTCAAATTGGGCTCGAATAAAATTTTCCATTTCTTTCTTAGATCAACTGATTAATTTTTTATTGACAATATGCTCCATCTTTCCTCCTTCTCAAATATATGTATAGCTTTAATAACAATTCTATGTCCTTTGTCTACAAATTCTATTATTTTTGTCATTTTGGGGTCGACTTTAACGGGTTAATTTTTCTCCTTATTTTAGGTCATACTTTCCTGCTTCTTTGCATGCCTGATAATTTTTGATTGGATGCTAAAAATTCGAATTTTACCTTTTTAAGTGGCAGATATTTTTGTATTCCTATAAATATTCTTGAGCTTTTTTCTGGGATATTCAGAAACAGATTGATCCTTTTGAGGCTTGCTTTTGTCAGGTGGGACCAGAACAATCTTTAGTCTAGGGCTAATTTTGCTCCTCTTTTAGGCAAACCTCTTCTATTGTCCTATAAATTAAGAGGTTTTTCTACTCTCTGGGGAAATCCAAATTATTTCCAGCCTCATGTGAGCCCCTAGTGTTACTGAACCAAAACTTGGGTCTGCTCATGCATGCACAGTAAAGCCAATCTACTGACAATGGGTTGTTATGAAGGAAAGTGCAGCGTTTATTGTAAGGTACGAATAAAAGGAGTTCAGATAGCTAATGCTCAAAAAGCCCAAACTCCCCAATGGGTTTCAGTAAAGGAATTTTTAAAGGCAAGGTGAGGGAGGGGTGATCCCAGGGTATGTGATCAGCTCATGCACAATTCTCTGATTAGTTCATGGTGAGGTAACGGGACAGTGTCACAGGGGATAACATTATCAATCCTTAGGTTCCTCTAGGTCTGGGAGCTATGTACTCATGGTCATCAAATAGTTAATGTCTTCCATTTGGTGGAGATTTTAACATCTGTAAACAACTCAGGAAATGTGCAACAGATAGTATTGTCTAGATACTTCAGAGAGGAGTTAAAGCAGAGGATACAGGTGAGGGGTGTGTCCCCAGGAAAGCCCCATGGGGTCCTGCTCAGTTACACTAGACTAGTTTTTCCCACATATGTACTGATTAGTACTCTATTAAAGAATCAAGGGTGACCCCTAGGCAGATCTCTTCAACTCTTTCTCAGTTCAACTCTCTCTTCTTTGGTACTCTGCCCTGTGAACTTCAGCTATCTTGTCCTGCCTGGACTCCCAATTCTGCCTCTTCAAGTCTGGGACACTGCTAGGAACCACATGGGATCCCTCTTCTTACCGAAAAAAGTTTGTGTGCCTGATGCACAGTGAGGCCAAATAAACCATGTTAGAGTTTGGAGCAAAGTATGGCTTATTGCAGGGCCAAGCAAGGAGAATGGGTAGCTCATGCTAAAAAACCCTGAACTCCCTGATGGTTCTGGGGGAGAAGGTTTTTTTTTTTTTTGCCCTCTTCTCCTCCCTCTCCCGTTTCCCCACCACCATCCCCCTTGCTCCCCTCCGGCGGTGGTGGCTCCCCCGGGAAGCGCAGGGGTTGGGGGCAGGTGGTGGCTTTGTCTCCTCATGAGCTTGCAGGGCCGCAGGGGCCGAGGCTGCGTCCCACGCCACTGCGCCACATTCACTCAAGTGAGAAAGTGCGAGTGGTGGGGAGGGGAGGGAGGGAGAGGAGAGAAAGGAGGAGGAAGGGGGATGGGGCAGAGGGGAGTTACCGCCTCACAGGCCACAGCAGCAACAGTGCCACAGCCCTGGCGGCAAGGGGGTATGGGGGGAGAAGTTTTTATAGGCAAAATTTGGGATGAGGGCTGTAGGGTGTGTGACTTTCTTTTGATTGGTTGGTGGAGAGGTAATAGGGTGGTACTACAGGAATCTTGTGCTCAGCCTGAAGGTGCCATCCCCCACCTGGGTGGGAGCCTTAGTTCCTGCATAAGAACTCAAAGATATTGTTATGTATATTCCTTGAGGAGGAACCAGGACCCTGCTTTATCACTGCACTATTGTTTCTTAACTGTTCCTCCCTTGTTTCTGCATTCCCTCCCTTCCCTGATGAGCAACAGCTTGAATCTGCTCTTTGGAACTCAAGGAAGATCAAGGAGACTGAATGAAGCCTATTTCTTACAAACAAGAAATGAGGGACATGGAAAGCTTTTTGTACCAGGTAGGGCTCCCATAGGATCCTGATCAGTTTCATCATCTTTGGGCTGCAATCTGGAAACTATCCAGGTACTATGTTGGGGCAGTTGTAGGACTCACCTCTTTTCCTGTACTGCCTGATGTGTGATGTATAAAAACCTTTGTTTTGTCTATTTTTAAAGTTGTTTAGGAAAGATAAATCTAGTCCCTGTTAGTGCATCTTGGTTGGAAGTGGAAATCTCAATTTACATAGGCCAATTTTGAGATAAAGTTTTTTTCTGCTAAGTCTGTTTAACCTAAGAGTATCCTGTCATGCAAGTCAGCTACTAAAAAAATGATAAAATACACAAAAGCCCTGTTACCACATACAATTAGTTATATGGGTAACTCATGACTTTTTAACATTTTTACAACCAGAACAAAACACAAAAATCAATTACATGCCCAGAATGACGTGAGATGGCTATTAATGTCCATAGCCTCCAATTTGAAATTTGTTTTTATTATTATTTATATTAATTATTCTGACAAGTCAATGTAAATGTATATGTCTAAAACACATTTATAGTAATGAGATACTATTTTTATCTGTTATATAGAGAGATTGTAGCATTTTTCTATAAGAATTCATTTTTAAAGCATGCTCCTATGCTTAAAAAAGGTTAAAAAAACAACTGTCATGCTCTGTCATGGAAACTGTTTCATAGCAACAGTCATTAAAGAATACAGAGTGGGGCATTTGAGGAACAAGGAATGAGGTAAGCACAGTGATAGTAAAAGGGCACCAACTCAAAATAATGAACAGTATCAAGTCTTAATGCTGTGTCTGGACATAGGCTCATTTCAAAAGCAGCACTATGTAGATCCAAGATCTTAATTTTACCAGGTCCCTTATTTCCACACTAGGATTTTCTTAACTGTGTTTCAGATGTTTTCCCAAACACAAGTTTCAGATGTTAATAGGGCAAAAGTGATCCTGGGAATAAATAAGTTTGGAAGAAACTTTGAAAAAGCCTGCATACAATGTCCTATTACTAGACATGTCCAGTATGCACTTATATGAAAGGATCTGACAAGTACTGTTTAATCAAGCATTTTATTAAACAATATTTCTTGACAGAAAAGTGTTATTTGCAGAATCAGGTTGGGGAACTCTGATGTAGATGTTAAAAACATTTATAATGAGTGCCATTATATAGTTGTCATTATCATTAGGGTCTTTAAATGTTAAGTGTTTCTGTTGTATTTTGTCATTTTTCTAATGCTGCCCTGTGAAATATGTAGCCACTAGCTACATGGAGCTATTTAAATTTAAATTAATTAAAATTGAATACAATTCAAAATTCAATTCCTCAGTCATACTAGTTATATTTTAAGTGCTCAATAGTGCTCATGCGGCAGAAAGCTACCTCTAGGTTTTTTTGTTTTTTGGTTTGTTTGTACAAAGTAAATACCTCATAAATACAAATCTTCACAAATTTGTAAAACATGCAGTATAGACACACTTAACTAGAGTTCTCAAATACCTTTGAAAACAACAATTTATTAATCTTCATAAAAGCTTTGTGAAGCACTAACCATAATTCCTTCCTGGAGAGAAGACCTCAGGTGTTGTCATTTAAGGGAAATTTAAAGTTAAGTTAAATTGCTGAATTTAACTTAATTGCTCAATTAGTCATTTGTGAAAGTTCCCTGTGATTCTCTGAATGTGCTATAAGCAAAAGCAAAGAATATACGAAACCTAAGACCAAATCCTCATCATTTTATGATAGAAAGTGGGGAAGTCACATGTAACTGGGTACCCCAACAGGTACAAATAGGGATGGGCCTGTGGCATTTGCCCCAATCTGGGGTGTAAGTTGAACTTTGAGCACTTCCCTCAGTGAAGGACCGAGAACTTTTCTTGGTCCTTAGTGTTAGAAATTGTCCATATTCCTATTCCAAACATCTGTTCCAGGCATGGTAGCAGTGTCAAAACTTTAACACCACACTGTTTAGGTGTGCAAAGAAAAACATAGCTTTTTAAAAAAATAACTAATCTAATGAATCTTTTACAGGGGTCTCTCCCTGCAGGAGGGATGGGAACAATGACTTTAAATCTGGTAATTGATGGTAACAAAATCTCTTCCAGTTTGGGTGATTTTTTTTTTTCGGTACACGGGCCTCTCACCGTTGTGGCCTCTCCCATTGCGGAGCACAGGCTCCAGATGCGCAGGCTCAGCGGCCTGGGCTCACAGGCCCAGCCGCTCTGTGGCACGTGCGATCCTCCCGGACCGGGGCACGAACCCGTGTCCCCTGCATCAGCAGGCGGACCCTCAACCACTGCGCCACCAGGGAAGCCCAGTTTGGGTGACCTTGTTGAGGTTATACTGGCTTTCAGGTTTCTGCTCTGTCTGTTCCCCTCCAGGAGGTAGTCTGGATGTGTATTTCTAGGACATCCCTAATGGGGAGCAGAAGGAGGATCAGTATCCACACATAAGGAAGCCCTGGATCCTTGTTGATCTCTGTCTTGAGGGGCTGCTCTGTTATGCTCTTTGGCCTTCTGATGATTGAGTGTACCCTCTCAGTTGAGGTACTCAGAATCAGCAAAAAAAATATAGGACACCCAGTTAAATTTCAATTTCACATAAACAACAAATAAGACAGTATAAGTATGGGACTAAAACATATTGTAAAAATCATTTGGTATTTATGTGAAATTCAAGCTTAACCAGGCCTCCTGTATTTCATCTGGCAATCTCACAGCACTGTGCATCCCCTCGTGGGGTGTGCAGGGAATTTTGGGTCTCTGGCTCACCATGCACAGATGGAGTACCATTCTCCCCCTCCCAGTAACACTCCCTAGCACTTTGTGAAGCTGAGCTTGGGATTTCCAGGAGAGGCTTCGGTCTCTCCATCCCATGAGCTGGTTTTCTTGGGTGCTTTCATACCTACCTCACTGTTTCCTCAGCTCCATCCACACATTAAGCTCAATCCATCTCCCTTTTCCTTTCCTGACTTTACCAGGGGAGAATGTCCAGGCTCACTTTCTCTGTTCCATCTTCTCTTTCTTCCCAGGACACAAGCTTCAGACACACAGGCTGTCCTTACGGCAGAGTGCCTGCTCTCTGTGACACTAGGAAAAAATGATGACCTGGGTGGATCAGGTGTAACTCTTATTATGGGGCAATATGAAACTAGAAACAACCAAGGATGAAAACACCTGGTTTTAAAAGAGGATAATGTCATGATTCTCATACAAACATAAAATGAGCACACATCAAAGACTTTATTTAACTCATTAATTAATGAGGGAACCAGAAATTTATTACAAATGGTTCAAAGGAGACTCTGAAGAGCGGACACAATTATAGGCCATTAAGAATGTTGAAATGTATTTGCATTAAGCAAATTAAAAAAGTGAATTGGCTTCTTCCATAATAGGGGGAGGGAAACCAATTGAAATTCCTTGGGACAGAATTTGCATTTTTATGGCAGAAATTATTTGATTACTATTAGGTTCCTACAGTTAATTTCCAGCTCCACAGAGTTGAAAAATAACCCAGTCAAATGAAAATTGGAGGTAACCCAGATGGATGAGCTAGTTAGGATACTCACTAAATTTCAAAGTCTCTCTCAATAATATTTTATAGTTTAATACATTAAAACTACTACCCTATTACAGGTGTTTTTCCACTTTTTTGAGTCACCTACAGGCCCTAATTTGGCCTTGCCTATGACTGATTGATTTTTCCATGGAGACACACTATTTAAGAAGCTTCCTGGTCATGAAATCGTGAAAATACCATGAATTCTGGAATCAAATATATCTGGATTTGAATCCTGGCCCTCTCAACACTAGCTTCATGACTTTGGGAAAGTCATATTATTTCTGAGCCTCATCTGTTAAATAAATATAATAAAACCTAATCTAAGTGGTGAAGAAAATCAAATGAGGTAATGTATATGAAGTTCCCAGCACAGTACCTAGAATATAGTGGTGATCAACAATGTTTTTAAGATAGAACTGTAAAAAGGAGTTGGCTTCTGTGCAAGAGTCTTCTTGCTTTTGTTCTGTTGAATGATTGTCCTTGCTACGTACCTTCTTGGAACCGAGCAGACCTCTGCCGACTATCCCCTCCCTCCTCCCCAAGACTGCCCCTCCATGTCTCCTGCCTCTTGTTTGTAGAACAGCTGAAGTCTCCCAGGCCTCCCAGAGTCACAAAGGAGCAGGTTCAAGCCGCTAATGGTTAGGACAGTAGAGTCACAGACTCAGCATCTGATGCATATTCCTGAATTGTTTTACAGGTACTGTAACTGCCAGCAGAGGGAAAAGGCTGACTGCATGATGACCAGACTGCAACCATGACATAAACTGCTCCATCTTGAGCAGTACTGAATCTATGGCTAGTACAGTTCCAAGAAATGGACTTGAGACAATGGGATTAACACTATTGCAGATAATAATCTATATCTTTGTGGGCATCAAAATAATTCTACCTTGTTCTGCTCATGTATGTAAATGGGCAACTACAACTGTCAGCAAAGAGAAGCTACAGACCCATGTCGATATCTTCCAGTCTAAGAATACGATGCCCTATGTCAGAATGAAGTTACAGAAGACGGACCTTTGCCCATGATCCCATAGAAATGGAATGATGCTCTGACAGGTGGGGATTTGTAAGTAGCTTTTGGCAGGAAAGAGCTCTCTGCAGGAGGCCCCTTTGTCTTGTCACTAAACTTAAACCAGGCACCCCCATGCCCTGCTCATCTCCAGCTCCAGCACATCTTTCAAATCTTTTGATCACACAAAACCTTGCCTAACTTGTTGGTTCCTTTTCTAGATCAAAGAAATAGAAATAAAAAATCAGTAATTAACAGATGACCAGATATCTTCCCTAGCTTCCCCTTCAGTAATCTCATGAACATACTGTGTGAACATGACAGCATCTATAGAAAAACCACAAGAAGTTGGCAAGCTTGCACACAAGCCTGCACACAGTGGGGGATGGTGATGACTCTGGCCCCCTATCTCAATGATTAACTGAGATTACTTTCCTTTTTCCCTTTAAAAGCTTTCATGGTTGAGCAGAATCTTCGGAGATGGTTTTTGGTGGACACTGAGTCCACAGTCTTCCCAGATTGCTGGAATTCTGATTAAAAGCAACTTTTCTTTCTACTTTCTCTATCTGTCTCTCTCTTATTGATGTTTTGAGTGGTGAGCAGCCAGACTAGAGTTCAGTAACATTCTTGCAGTGTTCCCAGAAGTCCGTTGAATGATGGATTTCTACCCCAATGACTTGGAGAGATTAAGAGACTTAGATCAATAAAGTGAATCCTCTCATTTTGTAATGAACTGAGACCCAGAAGTTAAACAAGTTGTTCAGGTCACCCAGATGGTAAAAGGGAACATGGCACAGAGGACAGGGCAGTGAGTGCAGATTCAGCTCCAGCACTTGCTTGTCTGACTTGGGATAATTTTAACAGTTACCACATATTGACTGCCTGCTATTTGCTAGGTGTTGTGCTGGTCAAGTCACAAGGATTGTCTCATTTCAGCCTCTGATGAGCTTATGACAGCAACCCTATGATGTCAATCTGAGATTCATACTCTTATCTCTTTGGCTCTTAAACCAAAAGTACCACACCACCTTTCATTAAATTTCTTGAACTACAGATTTTTTGCCTCCATATTTCTAGATACTATAAAGAATGTTAAATGTAAACATACTCAACTTCCTTCACTCTTTCCTTCAAACATGCATCTTCCCATCCTTCCTCCCTCCTTTATTTCTCACACTTTGAACATTGAGGAAGAGCTATCTGTCTTTTTTCCTGGCCAAGATGAATCCCTTTACCTGACTATTGACCATCCTTCTTCTCACTTCCTCCATAACTCTGCACCATCATTCATACCTTCTCTCTCCTGGTCCCTGAAAGTGGTCCTTTCCATTGACTCAAGCCCTTAGATTGAGAGGGGGAGTAGATCCCTATCTTGGGTGGTGATGGGTGCATGTCCTCAAGTTGCAAAACTACCTCTTGTCATAAAGATATGAGAAGCTTTTTTTCCTTTGCACAAAGACAATTAGCTAACACAGATGATCACCCCAACTATTAGGTAAAGTTAGGATGAAATCTGTGTGTCAAATGGTGCTTTCAAGCTCTCTTACATGAGGACTAGTTACTGTGTATCTTGAGAGCATGCGTTAATGTGTTGTATCTGCCTACTTATATAAAAAGATGAGATTTCTTTCTGTCTTTGCAATCTCTTAGATTGCCGGTAATATGCATCATATTCTGGTTTAATGCTTACTCAATAATAAGTTTATAATAAGTTTTCTTTCCCTACCACCGTTGAAGTGAGGATTTCTAAGTCAGGAGACTTTTTTTTTAATTTAAAAATACTTTGTTGCTAAAAAACACTAACAATCATCTGAGCTTTCAGCAATAATCTTTTTGCTGGTGGAGCATCTTGCCTCAATGTTGATGGCTGCTGACTGATCAGGGTGGTGGTTGCTGAACTTTGGATTGACTATGGCAAATTTTAAAGATAAGACAACAATGAAGTCTGTGCATTGATTAACTCTTCCTTTCATGAACAATTTCTCTGTAGCATGCAATGCTGTTTGATGGAATTTTACCCACAGTATGACTTCTTTCAAAATTAGAGTCAATTCTCCCAAACCCTGCTGCTGCTTTACCAATTAAATTTATGTACAATAATATCCTAAATCCTTGTTGTCATTTTAACAGTCTTCACAATATCTTTACCAGGAGTAGATTCCATCTCAAGAAGTCACTCTCTTTGCTCATCCATAAGAAGTAACTCCTCATACATTAAAATTCTATCATGAGATGGCAGGAATTCAGTCACATCTTGAGTCTTCTAATTCTAGCTCTCTTGATATTTCCATCACATCTGCAGTTACTTCCTCCACTGAAGTCCTGAACACTTCAAAGTCATCCATGAGGGTTGGAATTAACTTCTTGTAAACTCTTGTTAATGTTGATATTTTGACCTCTTCCCATGAATCATGAATGTTCTTAATGGCATCTAGAATGATGAATTCTTTCCAGAAGGTTTTCAATGTGCTTTGCCCAGATCCATCAGATGAATCACTATCTGTGGTGGTTATAACCTTATGAAAAGTATTTCTTAAATAACAAGACTTGAAAGTTGAAATTATTCCTTGATCCATGGGCTGCAGAATGGATGTAGTGTTCACAGCATGAAAACAATAACAATCTTGTACATCTCTATCAGAGCTCTTGGGTGACCAGATACACTGTCAATGAGCAGTAATGTTTTGAAAGGAATCTTTTTTCCCTGAGCAATAGGTCTGAACAATGGGCTTAAAATATTCAGCAAACCATGTTGCAAACAAATGTGTTGTCATCCAGGCTTTGTTTTTCCATTTATAGAGCACAGCCAGAGTAGATTTAGAATAATCCTTAAGGGCCCTAGGATTTTCAGAATGGTAAATGAGCATTGACTTCAAATGAAAGTCACCAGCTGCATTAGCACTTAACAAAAGAGTCAGCCTGTCCTTTGAAGCTAGACATTGACTTCTCCTCTCTAGCTATGAAAATACTAGATGGTATCTTCTTCCTATATAAGGCTGTTTAATCTACATTGAAAATCTGTTGTTTAGTGTAGCCACCTTCACTAATAATTTTAGCTAGATAATCTGGATAATCTGCTGCAGTTTCTACTTTGGCATTTGCTGTATCACCTTGTACTTCTATGTTATGGTGACAGCTTCTTTCCTTAAACCTCATGAACCAAGCTCTGTTAGCTTCAAACTTTTCTTCTGCAGCTTCCTCACCTCTCTCAGCTGTCACAGAATTAAAGGAAGTCAGGGCCTTGCTCTAGATTAGATTTTGGCTTAAGGGAATGTTGTGACTTGTTTGATCTTTTATCTGACCACTAAAACATTATCCATATCAGCAATAAGGCTGTTTTTCTTTCTTATCATTTGTGTATTCACTGGAGGAGCACTTTTAATTTCCTTCAAGAACTTTCCCTTTGCATTCACAATGCAGCTAATGGTTTGACACAAGAGGCCTAGTTTTCAGTCTATCTCAGCTAGGAGAAGATTTTGTATTTAATTACATTCACCAGCACATACTTGTGAAGGCTTGCTGTGGGCAACACTTCCGTTTGTTTCTGTGACATCACTCTTGTGTTCCCTCTGGGTTTATGGCTCACTTTGGCTTCTTGTACTGGTCTACCTCCTTTGCCTCATCCCTTAAACAATGTGTCCTCCCAAGTTTCTCCTGAGTTCTAGTTTCTTCTTAATAAGACCAATTTCAGCCATGCTCAACATGTATGCTATTGAGAGCTAATTTCCCTCTCTAGTCCAGATCTCATTTCCAGACTTGAACTTTGAATTGTCTATTGGACATCATCATGAAGCACCTTTTCCCATTAGCACTTCAAACTCAACATGACAGAGTAGTGGAGGGGACAGAAAGAATCTTGGTTTGCAATAAGAATTTTTGCTCCTATACTAGAGCTGAGTCATGCCCTGATGATTAGCTCTGTAACAATGGAAAAGGAATTTCTAACCTCTCTGAGCCTCAGTTTCTTCATCTAACAAATGGAAATGATAGCATTAGTATGAGTATTACAAGAGATAACATATGTGTACAAAGAATTGGCACATAGTAGGCACTTATTCAATTGAAATTGCCATTATTATGTGTTCAAAAATAATAACAAAATAGCTTCCCTTTTTCAAATGTAGATTCCGTACCTTTTCGCCCCTTGTCTTGACTAATGGCAATAGCATCCTCTTAATCTCTCAAGCCATAAAATTGTTGACATCAAACAAATCCCCAAGTCTCATGAATTGTGCCTCCTAAATATCTTTCAAATCTGTTGTGTCCTCTAACTTTGCTGTCTCTGGCCTTTATCACCTCTTTCTTAGATAACTACGATTTTTCTCCTAGACTCTATGTCAATCCTCTTCCAGCCCATTTTCACATTCAATAAATATCTGATGATGTTGCTGCTAAATAAGTAACCAGAGTGTTCTTTCTAAAATGAAAATTTGGAAAAATATCTATTTAGGTTTTCTGCCCATTGTTTGATTGGGTTTGTTTTTTTGATATTGAGCTGCATGAGCTGCTTGTATATTTTGGAGATTAATCCTTTGTCAGTTGCTTCATTATCAAATATTTTGCCCCATTCTGAAGGTTGTCTTTTTATCTTGTTTATGGTTTCCTTTGCTGTGCAAAAGTTTTAAGTTTCATTAGGTCCCTTTTGTTTTTATTTTCATTACTCTAGGATGTGGGTCAGGAAAGATCTTGCTGCGATTTATGTCAAAGAGTGTTCTGCCTATGTTTTCCTCTAAGAGTTTTATAGTGTCTGGAACTACATTCAGGTCTTTAACCCATTTTGAATTTATTTTGTGTATGGTGTTAGGGAGTGTTCTAATTTCCTTCTTTTACATGTAGCTGGCTAACAGACACATGAAAAGATGCTCAACATCACTAATTATTAGAGAAATGCAAATCAAAACTACAATGACGTATCACTTCACACTAGTCAGAATGGCTGTTATCAAAAACTCTACAAACAATAAATGCTGGAGAGGGTGTGGAGAAAAGGGAACCCTCATGTACTGTTGGAGGGAGTGTAATTTGATACAGCCACTATGGAAAACAGTATGGAGGTTCCTTAAAAAACTAAAAATAGAACTATCATATGACCCAGCAATCCTACTACAGGGCATATACCCAGAGAAAAACATAATTCAAAAAATACATGCACCCCAATGTTCATAGAAGCACTGTTTACAATAGTCAGAACATGGAAGCAACCTAAATGTCTATCAACAGAGGAATGGATAAAGAAGATGTGGTACATCATATATACAATGGAATATTACTCAGCCATAAAAAGGAAGAAAATTGGGTCATTTGTAGAGAACTGGATGGACCTAGAGACTGTCATACAGAGTGAAGTAAGTCAGAAAGAGAAGAACAAATATCGTATATTAATGCATATATGTGGAATCTAGAAAAATGGTATAGATGATCTTATTTGTAAAGCAGAAATAGAGACACAAATGTAGAGAACAAATGTATGGATACCAAGGGGGAAAGGGGGAAGTGGGAGGAATTGGGAGATTGGGATTGGCACATATACACTATTGATACTATGTATAAAATAGATAACTAATGAGAACCTACTGTATAGCACAGGGATCTCTACTTAATGCACTGTGGTGACCTGAATGGGAAGGAATTCCAAAAGGGAGGGGATATATGTATATGTTTGGCTGATTCATTTTGCTGTACAGTAGAAACTAACACAACATTGTAAATCAACTATACTCCAATAAAAATTCATTTAAAAAATTAAAAAGCTTAAAAAAATGAAAGTTACTCAACTCTGCTTAAATATCCCTTAATAGTTACCATTTTCTGCAAGATAAAATCTACTTCTTTATTCTGGCATATCAAATTCAGCTATAGTCATCCTCTGCCATTCTGAACACATGCCCTGTGCCCAGCCTTGCCAGGATACCTGCCATCCCTTCCCCACACCATGCTGTGTCTTACCTTAGTATTTGTCCTTCCCTCTGCTGAGAATCCTCTTCTCCACATATATTCCTTGTACAGGGAGCTGCTACACATCCTTCCACACTCTCTTCAGATATCACCTCCTATTTTTCATTGACCACCCAAGACAAGGCATCTGTATTAGTTTTCTATCACCATGATGACAAATTATCACAAACTTAATGGCTTAAAACAATACAAAGTTATTATCTTAAAATGTTGGAGGTCACAAGTCAAAATGAGTCTCATTGAACTAAAATCAAATTGTTTTCAGAGTATATTCCTTCTGGAGGCTCTAGGGGAGAATATGTTTCCTTGACTTTTTCTAAGCTTCTGGAGGCTGTCTGTACCCTTTGGCTCATGACCCCCTTCCTCCATCTTTAAGGCATCTTGTAGCATCTTAAAATCTTTCCCTGATTCTGAAATTCTTCCTCCTTTTTCCCCTTTTTTTTCTTGTAAAAGTAATTTTCTGTTGAGGTATAATTGACATACAATATATAATTAATTTAACGTGTGCAAGGTAGTGTGTTGACATTTGTATACATTGAAAAATGATCAAACAATAAGTCTATTTACCATCTGTCACCATACAATGTCAATACAATATTATTGGCTATATTCCCCATGCTGTACTTTACATTGCCATGACTTATGTGTTTCATAACTGGAAGTTTGAACTTCTTGACCTCTTTCACCCATTTTGTTCCCCCACCTCCCCTCTGGCAACTTTGAATCTGTTTCCTGTATCTATGAGTCAGGGTTTTGTTTTATTTTGTTTGTTTATTTGTTTTGTTTTATAGATTCCACGTATACGTGAAATCATGTGGTATTTGTCTTTGTCTGACTTATTTCACTTAGCGTAAGACCCTCAAGGTCCATCCATATTGTTGCAAATGGCAAGATTTCATTCTTTTTTACAGTTGAATAATCTTCCATTGTATATACGTATACCATACTTTCTTTATAACATTCATCCATCAGTGGACATTTAGGTTCCTTCTATATCTTGTCTATTGAAAATAATGCTGCAATGAATATAGGGGTGCACATATTTTTTTGAATTAGTGTTTTCATTTTCTTTGAATAGATACAGTAGTGAAATTGTTAGATCATACCATAGATCTAATTTTTTAAATTGAAGTATAGTTGATTTACAATATTGTGTTAGTTTCAGGTGTACAGCAAAATGATTCAGTTATAACTGTACACCTGAAACTAACACAATATTGTAAATCAACTATACTTCAATTAAAAATATATATATTTTTCAGATTCTTTTCCATTTTAAGTTATTACAAGATATTGAATATAGTTCCCTAATAATAGATCTATTTTTAATATTTTGAGGAGACTCCATACTGTTTTCTATAGTGGCTGCACCAACTTACACACCCACCAACAATGCACAAAGATTCCCTTTTATCTACATCCTTACCAACACTTGTTATTTCTTTCTTGTTTCCTTATCTTTTTGATAATAGCCATTTGGACAGGTGCAAGGTGATATCTCATTGTGGTTTTGTTTTGCATTTCCCAGATGATTAGTGATGTTGAGCATCTTTTCATATGCCTGTTGGCCATCTTTATGTCTTCTTTGGAGTAATGTCTGTTCAGATTCTCTGCTCATTTTTTAATCAGATTATTTGGTTTTGGTTGTTGTTATTGAGTACTTTATATATTGTGGATATTAACCCATTATTGGATATATGATTTGCAAATGTCTTCTTCCATTCAGTAGGTTTCCTTGCTGTGCAGAAGCTTTTTAGCTTGATGTCCCATTTGTTTATATTTGCTTGTTTCCCTTATCTTTGGAGTCAGGTCCAAAAAAAAAACCTCTAAGACATATGTTTTCTTCTAGGAGTTTTATGGTTTCAGGTCTTACATTCAAATTTTTAATCCGTTTTGACTATTTTTATATACAGTGTAAGAGAGTGGTCCATTTTCTTTCTTCTGCATGTATCTATCCAGTTTTCTCAATACTATTTATTGAAGACACTGTCATTTCCCCATTGTATATTCTTGCCTCCTTTGGCATAAATTAATTGACTTTATAGGCATGGATTTATCTCTGTGCTCTATTGTGTTCTGTTGACTTTTTTGTCTGTTTTTATGCCAAAACCATACTGTTCTGATTACTATAGTTTTGTAGTATTTTTTGAAATCAAGCAGCATGATTCCTCCAGCCCTGTTCTTTCTGAAGATTGTTTTGGTTCTTTGGGGTCTTCTGTGTTTCCATACAAATTTTAGAGTTATTAGTTCTTGTTCTATGGAAAATGTCATTGGAAGTTTGATAAGGATTGCATCGAATTTGTAGATTGCTTTTGGTAGTTTGGACATTTTAACAATATTAGTTCTTCTATTCCATGAGCACAGACTATCTTTCCATTTATTTATGTCTTCTTTAGTTTCTTTCATCAATGTCTTTTAGTTTTCAGTGTATAGGTTTTTCATTCCTTGGTTAAATTTATTCCCAAGTTTTTAATTCTTTTTGAAGCAATTGTAAATGGGATTGTTTTCTTCATTTCTCTTTGAAAGAGTTTGTTTTTAGTGTATAGAAATGCAACAGATTTTGTATCCTGAAACTTTACTGAAATCATTTATTAGTTCTGACAGTCTTTGGGGTTTTCTATAGCCAGTAACATGTCATCTGCAAATTGTGACAGTTTTACTTTTTCCTTTCTAATTTGGATGACTTTATTTCTTTTTCTTGCCTAATTGCTGTGGCTAGAACTTTCAATACTGTGTTGAATAAAAGTGGCAAGAGTGGGCATCCTTGTCTTATTTCTGATCTTAGAGGAAAAATGTTCAGCTTTTTGCTGTTGAGTATGATGTTAGCTGTAGGTTTATCATATATGGCCTTTATTATATAGAGGTATGTTCCTTTTATAGGCACTTTGTTGAGAATTTTTGTCATAAATAGATATTTTATTTTGCCAATTTTTTATGCATCTATTGAGATGATCATATGATTTTTCTGTTTCATTTTGTTAATGTGATATGTCATATTGATTAATTTGTGGATGTTGAGCCATCTTTTCATCCCTGAAATAAATCTGACTTGATCATTGTGTATGATCCTTTTACTGTGTTTTTGAATTTGGTTTGTTAATATTTTGTTGAGGATTTTTGCATCTATGTTCATCATGCCTATTGGTCTGTAATTTTCCTTTTTTGTGGTGCCCTTGTCTGGTTTTGGTATCAGGGTAATTCTAGACTCATAAAATGAGTTTGGAAGGTTTTCCTCCTCATTTTTTTGGAAGAGTTTGACAAAGATATGTATTAAATCTTCTTTGAATGTTTTGTAGAATTCACGAGTGAAGCCACCTGGTCCTGGACTTTTGTTTATTGGGAGGTTTTGTAAATTACTGATTCAATCTCCTAGTAATTGGTCTATTCAGATTTTCTGTTTCTTAATTATTTGGTCCTGGAAGAATGTAAGTTTCTAGGAATTTATTAATTTCTTCTAGGTTATCCAGTTTGTCAGCATATAATTCATAGTAGTCTATTATGATTCTTCGTATTTCTGTGGTATCAGTTGTAACCTCTCTTTCATTTTAATTTTATTTATTTCGGCCCTTCTCTTTTATTTAATAGGTTTGCCAATTTTGTTTATCTTTTCAAAGAATGAACTCTTAACTCCATTGATCTTTTCTATTGTTCTTTTTTTTTTTAAGTCTCTTTACATTTCTTTCCATTCCTATCTTTATTATTTCCTTCCTTCTAGTAACTTCGGGCTGTGTTTGTTCTTCTTTTTCTAGTTCCTTTAGGTGTAATGTGAGATGTTTGAGATTTCTCTTGTTTCTTGAGGGAGGCCTATGAACTTCCCCCTTAGAAGCACTTTTGCTACATCTCAAAGATTTTGGTATGTCATATTTATTTCCTTTGTCTCTAGGTATTTTGAAAAATATCTCCTTTGATTTCTTCTATGTCCCAGTAGTTGTTCAGGAACACGTTGTTTAATCTCCATGTATTTGAAGCTTTTTCATGTTTTTGATTTCTGGTTTCATTCCATTGTGGTTGGAAAAATGCTTGATATGATTTCAATCTTGAATTTATTGAGATTTGCTTTGTGGTCTAACTTGTGATCTATTCTGGATTCCATGTGCACTTGAGAAGAATGTGTGTTTTTATATATCTATTAAGTCCATCTAGTCTGCGTTGTTTTAAGACCAATTTTTTAAATTGATTTTCTGCCTGGATGATCAATCCATTTATGTAAGTTGGGTGTTAAAATCACCTACTCTCATTGTATAGTTGCCAATTTCTTCCTTTAGGTCTGTTAATATTTGCTTTATATTTTTGGTGCTCCTATGTTGGGTATGCACCACATATACATTTATAAATGTTATATCTTCTTGCCGGATTGACCCCTTTATCATTATGTAGTGACCCTCTTTGTCTTTTATTATAGTCTTTGTTTTAAAATCTATTTTCTCTGATATTAGTATAGTTACACCAGCTTTCTTTTCATTTCCATTTGCATAGAATATCTTTTTCTGTCCCTTCACTTTCAGTCTGTGTGTGCCCTTACTTCTTTTTATTTCTTTTTTTTTTTTTTTTTGTGGTATGCAGGCCTCTCACTGCTGTGGCCTCTCCCATTGTGGAGCACAGTCTCCAGACACGCAGGCTCAGTGGCCACGGCTCACAGGCCCAGCCGCTCTGCGGCATGTGGGATCTTCCCAGACTGGGGCACAAACCCATGTACTCTGCATCAGCAGGCGGACTCTCAACCACTGCACCACCAGGGAAGCCCTGCCCTTACTTCTGAAGTGAGTCTCTTCTAGGCCGTAAACAGATTTGTGTTTTTGTTTGTTTTTTATCCATTCAACCACTCTATATCTTTTGATTGGTGAATTTAGTCCATTTACATTTAAAGTAATTATTGTATTATGTACTTAGTGCATTTTTATATTGCTTTCTGGCTGTTTATGTAGTTCCCCTCTGTTCTTTTCTACTTTTCTTTCTCTCTTCCTGTGAGATTTGATGACTCTCTGTAGTGTTATGTTTAGATTCATTTCTCATTTTCTTTGTGTATTTATGATAATTTTTTTGCTGTGTTGTTACTGTGATGTTCACATATATCCTTCTATGTATATAAGTCTATTTTAAGTTGATAGCAAAATTTAAATTTGAACACATTCCAAAATTCTACATTTTTACTCCACTGTCCCATGTTTTTTTTTTAATGTCACATTTTACATTTTTAATTTTATGTATCACTTAACAAATTATTGTACTTTTAGGTTACTTCATAGTACTTTATAAGTGATTAATCCTCTACCTTTACTATATATTTACCTTTTTCAGTGAGAATTTTACTTTCATTTGTTTTCTTAGTATTATTGGTGCCATTTCTTTTCAGCTTAAAGTAGTCCTTGTTACGTTCCTTGAAGCCTCATTTAGTAGTGATGAACTCCTTTTGCTTTTGCTTATTCACATAAATTTTTATGTCTTCTTTAATTCTGAATGATAATCTTGCTGGGCAGAGTATTCATGGTTAGAAAGTTGTCTTTTTCTTTTTTTTTCCTCTCAGCACTTTGAATATGTCATGCCATACCCTAGTCACTTGCAAAGTTCCTGCTGAGAAATCTGCTGATAGCCTTATGGGGTTTCCCTTGTATATAACAATTTCTTTTTCACTTCCTGCTTTAAGGTTCTGTCTTTATCTTTAACTCCTGCCATTTTAGTTATAATCTGTATTGGTATGGATATCTTTGCATTTATCTTATTTGAAACTCTCTAGGTTTCCTTTTCTGCCCCTTTCTTTCTCTCTTTTCCTTCTGGTACCCCTATAATGCAAATGTTATATTCCACTTGTTGTTGTCCCATAGGTCTCTTAAGTATCTTTATCTATTAATTATTTTTTCTTTTTTCTGCTCTGTCTGGGTGAGTTCTAGCTCACTGATTTACTATTTTGTTTCATCCACTCGACTCTTAAACCTCTGCACTGAATTTTTTGATTTGGTTATTGTATTCTTCCTCTCCATGATTGTTGTTTGATACTTTCTTACATTTTCTATCTCTCTGTTGAAGTTCACACTGTGTTCATCCATCCTCTCCCAGGTTCAGTGAGCCACTTTATGACATTACTTTTAATTCTATCAGGTTACTTATCTCTGTATCCATAAGGGCTTTTTTGAGGTTTCATCTTGTTCTTTCATTAAAAAAAATTTCTCTTTTTCCTCATTTCACTTGACTCTCTGTGTTTGTTTCTATGTATTAGGCAAAAGGCTACTTTTCTCCATCTTGAAGGAGTGGCCTTGTGTAGGTGATGAATCTTCTCATTCAACCTTGCCCTAGCTCTTGGTTATCTCTTGAAACTTTATGGTTGTCCAAACTGTCTGACTTATTCTTTTTTTGTTGTTGTTGTATGCAGGCCTCTCACTGCTGTGGCCTCTCCTGTTGCAGAGCACAGGCTCCAGACGTGCAGGCTCAGCGGCCATGGCTCATGGGCCCAGCTGCTCCACAGCATGTGGGATCTTCCCGGACCGGGGCACAAACCCGTGTACCCTGCATCGGCAGGTGGACTCTCAACCACTGTGCCACCAGGGAAGCCCACTTATTCTTGATATGTCCCTGTTTTTCAGGGTGTGCCATGACCTTTCAGTGTTCCAAGAGGGGAGAATCTCATTTAGCACCTAATTTCAGGCTGATTGGAAGCCAGACCCTTAGGCAGCAGCTTTTAAAGTTTGCAAAAATATACAGTCCTGTGGGGCAGCAATTGTCATCCCTGGTGGCCTCTAGTCCAGGAAAGATATCTGGAGGTGTCCCCTGGGCAACAGTTTCCAAAATTGGGGCTCCAGGTGACTGTATAAGCTGGTAGGCCTTATAGAGCTGTTGTGAGGCCAAAGGGGTGCACAAAGATGGTGTCTCTCTGCTTAGGTACCCTGAGAGTGTTTCCTTAGCCCCTAGATGTGTGGGGAACTAGAAGCCTGTCCCCCAACTGAAGCTCCAGGCTAAATAAATAAGCCTTTTTCACAAGAAGACTGTGGCTGTGTTTCAGTCTGTTGTCTGTGCAGTGCCCTGGGTTGGTAGTCTGCCTAGAACCATCCTTTCAAATGTTACAGTCCCATGGAGGTCAGTAGCACTTTGGGTCACTTGGATGTCAGCCCTACTGGTTTTCTAAGGCAGACCTTTTGGGGACCTCATCTCTCCAGTGCACATCCCAGGGGTTTGGGTGCCTGGTGTGGGGTACCAACGCCTTGCTCCTCAGGGAGAAGCACTGGACTGGTGAGATACTTCCGAATTCATGTTGCTGCACTGGGGAAGGGGTTTTGCTGATAGTCTCTGTCTTTCCTACCTATCTTGTGTTGGTCCTTGTATCCTTTGATGTGGAGAAGCAGTTCATCTAGTTGTCAGTTTTAAAAGGGAAATGATCCATATATACCTATAGCTGTAGATTTGGTGTGTTCATGGAAGGAGGTGAGTTCAGGATCTTCCTACACTGTCATCTTGGACCCCTGTCCATTTCTTTTTCCTTTTTAAAGGACCACTGTGATTAGATTGGGCCCACTCAGATACTTCAGGGTCATCTTCCTATTTGAAGGTCAGTTGATTAGCAAACTTAATTCCATCTGCAACCATAATTTTCTTTCACCATGTAACTTAACATATCCCCAGATTCTGGGGATTAGGACATGGGAATCTTTGTGGGGAGTATCAAGGAGTCCTTGATACTCCTGTGATATTTTGTGCAAGCCTAACCATAACACTTGTGACATGCACAGCAGCCTGAAGATGGCTATAACAAGAACTGCAGAGACTTAACTTTGCTTCTTATGAGATGTGAAAACTACTTAACTTCTCTCTGCTTCAGTTTCCTCATTTGTGAAATGACGATGATAATAATATCTATTTTATAGAGGTGTTAAGAGAATTAAGCTACATTACTTAAGCACTTTGTAGAATGCTTGGCACAGAATAGTTGCTAAATAAATGTAATACTGTTATATATGAGCCATAAGACATCTGACACCTAGTGAATGCTGAATGTATATGAGTTGCATT
Source organism: Aethalodelphis obliquidens (assembly GCF_003676395.1). NCBI lineage: Eukaryota > Metazoa > Chordata > Mammalia > Artiodactyla > Delphinidae > Aethalodelphis > Aethalodelphis obliquidens. The sequence goes on from NW_020837968.1 coordinate 23,902,348, forward strand.
CCTTTGCCTTTCTTCCTTCTCAATTTTGTCTGTTTTCTATCAGATAGAAGGTGATAGAAGAGTGGAAGAAAGAAAGAAAACGTCCTGTATGCATTCTGGAATCAAGATCCAAGAAGAATCTTCATCTTAAACCAACTGTCAGTGTGATGGGCAAGAAAGAGTGTAACTCCACTGTACTGTTTCACTTCACTGGACATCAAGAGTACTGTATTCAGGCTCTAATGGGCTGCCATTTGGGATGATGTGAGTATGCGGACAGGTTAGTAAAACTAAATAAAATGTGGAGGAAGGACATTGTCTTTTGAGTTCTCTGAATGTCTGAACATCCAAAAATGGCAGATTCCATATTTCAAAGTGAACTTAGATTTCCTCAGTAATTTGCAAGTGAGAAATGCTCAGAGTATCTTCAATAGGCCAGGAACAAGTGGAGAGCATGAGAGGAATTTGATTAATTAGTGGGCTATGATGGCCAATGGGTCTCAGAGCATTAATTTAGAAAGAATTATGAGATTAAGTCTTTGACATGGAAGTAATGCCAGCCCATAAAGAATGCCCACCCCGTTTTTGCTGACTTTGGAGAGAATTTCCTGGTAGAGTGGTGTCAAGCTTTGAATTCGGACAAAGCCTTCTGCACTTCTGACATTTCTATGTTTCACACAGAGATTGTAACTCTTGCCTGGGATGATAACTTCAGCTCAAAGAAATATCAGAATCTGCCTAAGCCAAATTAACTAACTATATCTAAGTCAAAATACCTTTAAAAAATATTGTTGTGCATGTGAATGTGTGTGCAAAAGTGTATCTGTGTATGTAGATGGGGAGGAAAGTCATTGTGTGTATTTAATTCCTTAGTGTGAAAGATTTGTTCCTTTTTTCTATGGATGTTTTAGTAAAGACCCAACAAACAACATAAAATGTATGAAATCAAATGACAAAGCAATGCAAGTCAATTCTATGAGGATTCTATGCAGACATCCCTATGTGGCTAGTATATTGCAACTAGCAGTTCACAGGATATGATGTTTGTGAAATCAGGTACTTGGTTGAGAATGAGATTTAAAAAAATTCAGGTGACTGCCATTTAAGTTTCTATCAGGGGGAGACCTTCAAGAAGGCAGATGAGTAAGATGTGATCACCTTCCTCCCCACAAATAAATAAAAAATACACCTACATGTGGAACAACTACTATAGAACGCCTACTGAATGCTGGTGGAAGACCTCAGACCTCCCAAAAGGCAAGAAAATCCCCACGTATTGGGGTAGGGCAAAGGAAAAAAGAAAAAACAGAGACAAAAGAATAGGGACAGGACCTGCACCTCTGGGAGAGAGCTGTGAAGAACGAAAAGGTTCCACACACTAGGGAACCCCTTCACTGGTGGGGATGGGGGGTGGACAGGGGTGGGGAAGTTTCACAGCCATGGAGGAGAGCACAGCAACAAGGGTGCAGAGGGCAAAGCGGAGAGATTCCCACACAGAGGATTGTTGCCGACCAGGACTCACCAACCTGAGACACTTGTCTGCTCACCCACTGGGGTGGGTGGGGGTTGGGAACTGAGGCCTGGGCTTTGGAGGTCAGACCCGAGGAAAGGACTGGGATTGGCTGCATGAAGACAGCCTGAAAGTGGCTAGTGCGCCAAAGCTAGCCAGGAGGGAGTCAGGGAAAATGTCTGACCTGCCGGAGAGGCAAGAGACTATTGTTTTGGGGTGTGCAAGGAGAGGGGATTCCTGCTCCAAGCGCCCACAGAAGGCAGAGTACCACCTAAGCAAGCTCCAGAGACAGTCATGAGCCACAGCTGTCAGCTCAGACCCCAAAGACAGGCAGGAACTGCTAATGCTGCCACGGCTGCCACCAAAAATCCTGTGTGCAAGCACAGGTCCCTACCCACCCCCGCAGGGAGCCTGTGCATCCCGCCACTGCCAGGGTCCCGTGATCCAGGGACAACTTCCCCTGGAGAACAAACGGCGCACCTCAGGCTGTTGCAATGTCACATTGGTTCCTGCTGCCTCAGGTTCACCTCAAATTCCACTTATGACTAACTATCCCTCCCTCTCCCCAGCCTGAGTGAGCAAGAGAGCCCTAATCAGCTGCTGCTTTAACCCCGTCCTGTCTGGGCCGGGAACAGACACCTGAGGGTGGCTTACATTCAGAGGTGGGGCCAAAACCAAAGTTGCACCCCAGGAGCTGTGCGAACAAAGAAGAGAAAGGGAAATTTCTTTCTTTTTTTTTTTTTTTTAACATCTTTATTGGTGTATAATTGCTTTACAATGGTGTGTTAGTTTCTGCTTTATAACAAAGTGAATCAGTTATACATATACATATGTTCCCATATCTCTTCCCTCTTGCGTCTCCCTCCCTCCCACCCTCCCTATCCCACCCCTCCAGGCGCTCACAAAGCACCGAGCCAATATCCCTGTGCCATGCGGCTGCTTCCCACTAGCTATCTACCTTACGTTTGTTAGTGTGTATATGTCCATGAGTCTCTCTCGCCCTGTCACAGCTCACCCATCCCCCTCCCCATATCCTCAAGTCCATTCTCCAGTAGGTCTGTGTCTTTATTCCTGTCTTACCCCTAGGTTCTTCATGACATTTATTTTTTCTTAAATTCCATATATATGTGTTAGCATACGGTATTTGTCTTTTTCTTTCTGACTTACTTCACTCTGTATGACAGACTCTAGGTCTATCTACCTCATTACAAATAGCTCAATTTCTTTTCTTTTTATGGCTGAGTAATATTCCATTGTATATATGTGCCACATCTTCTTTATCCATTCATCCGATGATGGGCACTTAGGTTGTTTCTATCTCCAGACTATTGTAAATAGAGCTGCAATGAACATTTTGGTTCATGACTATTTTTGAATTTTGGTTTTCTCAGGGTATATGCCCAGTAGTGGGATTGCTGGGTCATATGGTAGTTCTATTTGTAGTTTTTTAAGGCACCTCCATACTGTTCTCCATAGTGGCTGAACCAATTCACATTCCCACCAGCAGTGCAAGAGTGTTCCCCTTTCTCCACACCCTCTCCAGCATTTATTGTTTCTAGATTTTTTGATGATGGCCATTCTGACTGGTGTGAGATGATATCTCATTGTAGTTTTGATTTGCATTTCTCTAATGATTAATGATGTTGAGCATTCTTTCATGTGTTTGTTGGCATTCTGTATATCTTCTTTGGAGAAATGTCTATTTAGGTCTTTTGCCCATTTTTGGATTGGGTTGTTTGTTTTTTTGTTATTGAGCTGCATGAGCTGCTTGTAAATTATGGAGATTAATCTTTTGTCTGTTGCTTCTTTTGCAAATATTTTCTCCCATTCTGAGAGTCGTCTTTTGGTCTTGTTTATGGTTTCCTTTGCTGTACAAAAGCTTTGAAGTTTCATTAGGTCCCATTTGTTTATTTTTGTTTTTATTTCCATTACTCTAGGAGGTGGGTCAGAAAGGATCTTGCTGTGATTTATGTCATAGAGTGTTCTGCCTATGTTTTCCTCTAAGAGTTTGATAGTGTCTGGCCTTACATTTAGGTCTTTAATCCATTTTGAACTTATTTTTGTGTATGGTGTTAGGGAGTGATCCAATCTCATACTTTTACAAGTATCTGTCCAGTTTTCCCAGCACCAATTATTGACGAGGCTGTCCTTTCTCCACTGTACATTCCTGCCACCTTTATCAAACATAAGGTGTCCATATGTGCGTGGGTTTATCTCTGGGCTTTCTATCCTGTTCCATTGATCTATCTTTCTGTTTTTGTGCCAGTACCATGCTGTCTTGATTACTGTAGCTTTGTAGTATAGTCTGAAGTCAGGGAGCCTGATTCCTCCAGCTCCTTTCTTCATTCTCAAGATTGCTTTGGCTATTTGGGGTCCTTTCTGTTTCCATACAAATTGCAAAATTTTTTGTTCTAGTTCTGTGAAAAATGCCAGTGGTAGTTTGATAGGGATTGCATTGAATCTATAGATTGCTTTGGGTAGTAGAGTCATTTTCCCAATGTTGATTCTTCCAATCCAAGAACATGGTATATCTCTCCATCTATTTGTATCATCTTTAATTTCTTTCATCAGTGTCTTATAATTTTCTGCATACAGGTCTTTTGTCTCCTTAGGTAGGTTTATTCCTAGATATTTTATTCTTTTTGTTTCAATAGTAAATGGGAGTGTTTTCTTGATTTCACTTTCAGATTTTTCATCATGAGTATATAGGAATGCCAGAGATTTCTGTGCATTAATTTTGTATCCTGCTACTTTACCAAATTCATTGATTAGCTCTAGTAGTTTTCTGGTAACATCTTTAGGATTCTCTATGTATAGGATCATGTCATCTGCAAAGAGTGACAGCTTTACTTCTTCTTTTCTGATTTGGATTCCTTTTATTTCATTTTCTTCTCTGATTGCTGTGGCTAGGACTTCCAAAACTCTGTTGAATAAGAGTGGTGAGAGTGGGCAACCTTGTCTTGTTCCTGATCTTAGTGGAAATGCTTTCAGTTTTTCACCATTGAGGATGATGTTGGCTGTGGGTTTGTCATATATGGCCTTTATTATGTTGAGGAAAGTTCCCTCTATGCCTACTTTCTGCAGGGTTTTTATCATAAATCGGTGTTGAATTTTGTCAAAAGCTTTTTCTGCATCTATTGAGATGATCATATGGTTTTTCTCCTTCAATTTGTTAGTATGGTTTATCACATTGATTGTTCTGCGTATATTAAAGAATCCTTGCATTCCTGGAATAAACCCCACTTGATCATGGTGTATGATCCTTTGAATGTGCTATTGGATTCTGTTTGCTAGTATTGTGTTGAGGATTTTTGCATCTGTGTTCATCAGTGATACTGGCCTGTAGTTTTCTTTCTTTGTGATATCCTTGTCTGGTTTTGGTATCAAGGTGATGGTGGCCTCGTAGAAGGAACTTGGGAGTGTTTCTCCCTCTGCTATATTTTGGAAGAGTTTGAGAAGGATAGGTGTTAGCTCTTCCCTAAATGTTTGATAGAATTCGCCTGTGAAGCCATCTGGTCCTGGGCTTTTGCTTGTTGGAAGATTTTTAATCACAGTTTCAATTTCAGTGCTTGTGATTGGTCTGTTCATATTTTCTATTTCTTCCTGATTCAGTCTTGGCAGGTTGTGCATTTTTAAGAATTTGTCCATTTCTTCCAGATTGTCCTTTTTATTGGCATAGAGTTGCTTATAGTAATCTCTCATGATCTTCTGTATTTCTGCAGTGTCAGTTGTTACTTCTCCTTTTTCATTTCTAATTCTATTGATTTGAGTCTTCTCCCTTTTTTTCTTGATGAGTCTGGCTAGTGGTTTATCTATTTTGTTTATCTTCTCAAAGAACCAGCTTTTAGTTTTATTGATCTTTGCTATTGTTTCCTTCATTTCTTTTTCATTTATTTCTGATCTGATTTTTATGATTTCTTTCCTTCTGCTAGCTTTGGGGTCTTTTTGTTCTTCTTTCTCTAAGTGCTTGAGGTGCAAGGTTAGGTTGTTTATTCGAGATGTTTCCTGCTTCTTAAGGTGGGCTTGTATTGCTATAAACTTCCCCCTTAGAACTGCTTCTGCTGCATCCCACAGGTTTTGGGTCGTTGTGTCTCCATTGTCATTTGTTTCTAGGTATTTTTTAATTTCCTCTTTGATTTCTTCAGTGATCACTTCATTAGTAAGTAGTGTATTGTTTAGCCTCCATGAATTTGTATTTTTTACAGATCTTTTCCTGTAACTGATATCTAGTCTCATGGCATTGTAGTCGGAAAAGATACTTGATACAATTTCAGTTTTCTTAAATTTACCAAGGCTTTATTTGTGACCCAAGATATGATCTATCCTGGAGAATGTTCCATGAGCACTTGAGAAAAATGTGTATTCTGTTGTTTTTGGATGGAGTGTCCTATAAATATCAATTAAGTTCATCTTGTTTAATGTATCATTTAAAGCTTGTGTTTCCTTATTTATTTTCATTTTGGATGATCTGTGCATTGGTGAAAGTGGGGTGTTAAAGTCCCCTACTATGAATGTGTTCCTGTCGATTTCCCGTTTTATGGCTGTTAGTATTTGCCTTATGTACTGAGGTGCTGCTATGTTGGGTGCATAAATATTTACAGTTTTTATATCTTCTTCTTGGATCGATCCCTTGATCATTATGTATTGTCCTTCTTTGCCTCTTCTAATAGTCTTTATTTTAAAGTCTATTTTGTCTGATCTGAGAATTGCTAGTCCAGCTTTCTTTTGGTTTCCATTTGCATGGAATATCTTTTTCCATCCCATTACTTTCAGTCTGTATATGTCTCTAGGTCTGAAGTGGGTCTCTTGTAGACAGCATATATAAGGGTCTTGTTTTTGTATCCATTCAGCCAATCTGTGTCTTTTGGTGGGAGCACTTAGTCCATTTACATTTAAGGTAATTATCGATATGTATGTTCCTGTTCCCATTTTCCAAATGTTTTGGGTTCGTTATTATAGGTCTTTTCCTTCTCTTGTGTTTCTTGTCTAGAGAAGTTCCATTAGCATTTGTTGTAAAGCTGGTTTGGTGGTGCTGAACTCTCTCAGCTTTTGCTTGTCTGTAAAGGTTTTAATTTCTTCATCAAATCTGAATGAGATCCTTGCTGTGTAGAGTAGTCTTGGTTGCAGGTTTTTGTCCTTCATCACTTTCAGTATGTCCTGCCACTCCCTTCTGGCTTGTAGGGTTTCTGCTGAGAGATCAGCTGTTAACCTTATGGGGATTCCCTTGTGTGTTATTTGTTGTTTTTCCCTTGCTGCTTTTAATATGCTTTCTTTGTATTTAATTTTTGACAGTTTGATTAATATGTGTCTTGGC
>NW_020837968.1:23914150-23965703 GCF_003676395.1 Aethalodelphis obliquidens
TTTTATGGCTGTTAGTATTTGCCTTATGTACTGAGGTGCTGCTATGTTGGGTGCATAAATATTTACAGTTTTTATATCTTCTTCTTGGATCGATCCCTTGATCATTATGTATTGTCCTTCTTTGCCTCTTCTAATAGTCTTTATTTTAAAGTCTATTTTGTCTGATCTGAGAATTGCTAGTCCAGCTTTCTTTTGGTTTCCATTTGCATGGAATATCTTTTTCCATCCCATTACTTTCAGTCTGTATATGTCTCTAGGTCTGAAGTGGGTCTCTTGTAGACAGCATATATAAGGGTCTTGTTTTTGTATCCATTCAGCCAATCTGTGTCTTTTGGTGGGAGCACTTAGTCCATTTACATTTAAGGTAATTATCGATATGTATGTTCCTGTTCCCATTTTCCAAATGTTTTGGGTTCGTTATTATAGGTCTTTTCCTTCTCTTGTGTTTCTTGTCTAGAGAAGTTCCATTAGCATTTGTTGTAAAGCTGGTTTGGTGGTGCTGAACTCTCTCAGCTTTTGCTTGTCTGTAAAGGTTTTAATTTCTTCATCAAATCTGAATGAGATCCTTGCTGTGTAGAGTAGTCTTGGTTGCAGGTTTTTGTCCTTCATCACTTTCAGTATGTCCTGCCACTCCCTTCTGGCTTGTAGGGTTTCTGCTGAGAGATCAGCTGTTAACCTTATGGGGATTCCCTTGTGTGTTATTTGTTGTTTTTCCCTTGCTGCTTTTAATATGCTTTCTTTGTATTTAATTTTTGACAGTTTGATTAATATGTGTCTTGGCATATTTCTCCTTGGATTTATCCTGTATGGGACTCTCTGTGCTTCCTGGACTTGATTAACTGTTTCCTTTCCCATATTAGGGAAGTTTTCAACTATAATCTCTTCAAATATTTTCTCAGTCCCTATCTTTTTCTCTTCTTCTTCTCGAACCTCTATAATTTGAAATGTTGGTGTGTTTAATGTTGTCCCAGAGGTCTCTGAGACTGTCCTCAGTTCTTTTCATTCTTTTTTCTTTATTCTGCTCTGCAGTAGTTATTTCCACTATTTTATCTTCCAGGTCACTTATCCATTCTTCTGCCTCAGTTATTCTGCTATTGATCCCATCTAGAGTACTTTTAATTTCATTTATTGTGTTGTTCATCGTTGCTTGTCTTATCTTTATTTCTTCTAGGTCCTTGTTAACTGTTTCTTGCATTTTGTCCATTCTATTTCCAAGATTTTGGATCTTCCTTACTATCATTATTCTGAATTCTTTTTCAGGTAGACTGCCTATTTGCTCCTCATTTGTGAGGTCTGGTGCATTTTTATCTTGCTCCTTTATCTGCTGTGTGTTTTTCTGTCTTCTCATTTTGCTTATCTTACTGTGTTTGGGGTCTCTTTTTTGCAAGCTGCAGGTTCGTAGTTCCCGCTGTTTTTGATGTCTGTCTCCAGTGGTTAAGGTTGGTTCAGTGGGTTATGTAGGCTTCCTGGTGGAGGGGACTAGTGTCTGTGTTGTGGTGGATGAGGCTGGATCTTGGTTCTCTAGTGGACAGGTTCACGTCTGGTGGTGTGTTTTGGGGTGTCTGTGGCCTTATTATGATTTTCGGCATAATAATGGGTGGGGTTGTGTTCCTGTTTTGCTAGTTGTTTGGCATAGGTTGTCCAGCACTGTAGGTTGCTGGTCATTGAGTGAAGCTGGGTGCTGGTGTTAAGCTGGAGGTCTCTGGGAGATTTTCACCATTTGATATTATGTGGAGCTGGGAGGTCTCTTGTTGACCAGTGTCCTGAAGTGGGCTCTCCCATCTCAGAGGCAGAGCCCTGTCTCCTGGCTGGAGCACCAAAAGCCTTTCATCCACACGGCTCAGAATAAAAGGGAGAAAAAGTAGAGAGGATTAGTAGAAGTATGAAGAAAGAAAGAAAGAAAGGAGGGAAGGAAGGAAGGAAGGAAGGAAGGAAGAAAGAAAGAAAGAAACAAAGAAAGAAACAAAGAAAGAAACAAAGAATGAAAGAAGGCAAGAAGGAAAGAAAGGAGGGAGGGAGGGAGGGAGGAAGGAAGGAAGGAGGGAAGGAAGGAAAAAAGACAGAAATAAAGAAGATACAGTAAAATAAAGTATAATAAAGTTATTGAATTAAAAAATAATTATTTAGAAAAAAAAAAGGGATGGATAGAACCTTAGGACAAATGTTGGAAGCAAAGCTATACAGACAGAATCTTACACAGAAGCATACACATACACCCTCACAAAAATAGGTAAAGGGGAAAAAATCATAAATCTTGCTCTCAGAGACCACCTCCTCAATTTGGGATGATTCGTTGTCTAAAGGAGGGAAGGAAGGAAGGAAAGAAGGAAAGAAAGAAAGAAAGGAAGAAAGGAAGAAAGAAAGAAAGAAGGTAAAGTATAATAAAGTTATCAAAATTAAAATTAATTATTAAGAAAAAGATTTTTAAAAAAACCATGGACGGATAGGACCCTAGGACAAATGGTGGAAGCAAGACTATACAGACAAGATCTCACACAGAAGCATACACATACACATTCACAAAAAGAGGAAAAGGGGAAAAAATCATAGATCTTGCTCTCAAAGCCCACCTCCTCAATTTGGGATGAATCGTTGTCTATTCATGTATTCCACAGATGCAGGGTACATCAAGTTGATTGTGGAGCTTTAATCTGCTGCTTCTGAGGCTGCTGGGGGAGATTTCCCTTCTCTTCTTTGTTCTCACAGCTCACAGGGGCTCAGCTTTGGATTTGGCCCGGCCTCTGCGTGTAGGTCGCTGGAGGGCGTCTCTTTTTTGTTCAGACAGGACGGGGTTAAAGGAGCCGCTGATTCAGGGGCTCTGTCGCACTCAGGCCGGGGGATGGGAGGGGCACTACATGCGGGGCGGGCCTGCAGCGGCGGAGGCCAGCATGACGTTGCACCAGCCTGAGACCCGCTGTGCATTCTCCCAGGGGAGTTGTCCCTGGATTCCGGGAACGTGGCAGTGGCGGGCTGCACAGGCTCCGTGGAAGAGGGGTGTGGATAGTGACCTGTGCTCTCACACAGGCCCCTTGGTGGCGGCAGCAGCAGCCTTAGTGTCTCCCGCCCGTCCCTGTGGTCCGTGCTTGGCTTGCACCCGTCTCTGGGGTCCGCGCTTTTAGCCGCAGCTTGCGCCCGTCTCTGGGGTTCACGCTTTTAGCCGCGGCTCATGCCCGTCTCTGGAGTTCCTTTAAGCAGCGCTCTTAAACCCCTCTCCTCACGCACCAGGAAACAAAGAGGGAAGAAAAAGTCTCTTGCCTCTTCGGCAGGTGCAGACTTTTCCCCGGACTCCCTCCCGGCTAGCCGTGGTGCACTAACCCCTTCAGGCTATGTGCAAGCCGCCAACCCCAGTCCTCTCCCTGCGCTCTGTCCGAAACCGAAACCCGAGCCTCAGAGCCTCAGCTCGCAGCCCCGCCCGCCCCGGCGGGTGAGCAGGCAAGCATCTTGGGCTGGTGAGTGCCGGTCGGCACCGATACTCTGTGCGGGAATCTCCCCGCTTTGCCCTCCACACCCCTGTTGCTGTACACTCCTCCGTGGCTTCGAAGCTCCCCCCTCCGCCTCCTGCAGTCTCCGCCCGTGAAGGGGCTTCCTAGTGTGTGGAAACTTTTCCTCCTTCACCGCTCCCTCCCACTGGTGCAGGTGCCGCCCCTATTCTTTTGTCTCTGTTTTTTCTTTTTTTCTTTTGCCCTACCCAGGTACGTGGGGATTTTCTTGCCTTTTGGGAGGTCTGAGGTCTTCTGCCAGCCTTCAGTAGGTGTTCTGTAGGAGTTGTTCCACATGTAGATGTATTTCTGGTGTATCTGTGGGGAGGAAGGTGATCTCCGTGTCTTACTTTTCCGCCATCTTCAAGGTCCCCCTCGAGAAAGGGAAATTTCTTCATGCAGCTTCAGGAGCAGTGGATTAGATCCCCACAATCAACGTGATGTACCCTGATCTGTGGAATACCTGAATAGATAACGAATGTTCCAAAAATTGAGGCGGTGGACTTTGGGAGCAACTGTAGATTTTGGGTTTGCTTTCTGCATCTGATTTGTTTCTGGTTTTATGTTTATCTTAGTTTAGTTTTTAGTGCTTGTTATCATTGGTGCATTTGCTTATTGGTTTGGTTACTCTCTTCCCTTGTTTTTTTAATTTTTTACTTTATTTTATTTTATTATTATTTTTATTATTTTATTTTTTCCCTTCTTTCTCTTGTGATTGTGTATGCGTGACTGTGACTGTGTATGTTTCTTTGTGTGATTTTGTCTGTTTAGTTTTGCTTTTACCATTTGTCCTAGGTTTCTGTCTGTTCATTATTTTTGTTTGTTTATTTGTTGTTGTCTTTTGTTTTCTTTGTGTGTGTGTGTGTGTGTGTGTATGTGTCTATGTGTGATTTTGTCTGTTTAGTTTTGCTTTTACCATTTGGTTTGTGGTTCTATCTGCTTGTTTTTGTTTTTATTTCTTCCTTTTCTTCCTAGCTGTGTGGATGGCAGGGTCTTGGTGCTCTGGCTGGGTGTCAGGCCTCAGTCTCTGAGGTGGGAGAGCTGAGTCCAGGACACTTGACCACCAGAGACCTTCTGGACCCACATAATATCAATTGGCAAGAGCTGTCCCAGAGATCTCCATCTCAACACTAAGACCCAGCTCCACCAAACGGGCAGCAAGCTCCAGTGCTGGAAGCCCAATGCCAAACAACTAGCAAGATAGGAACACAACCCCATCCATTAGCAGAAAGGCTACCTAAAGTCATACTAAGCTCACAGACAGCCCAAAACACACCACAGGATGTGGCTGTGCCCACCAGGAGGACAACATCAAGCTCCACCCACCAGAACACCGGCATCAGTCCCCTCCACCAGGAAACCTACACAAGCCACTGAACCAACCTCACCCACTGGGGGCAGACACCAAAAACAATGGGAACTACAAACCTGCAGCCTGCAAAAAGGAGACCCCTTTCACAGTAAGTTAAGCAAAATGAGAAGACAGAGAAATACGCAGCAGATGAAGGAGCAAGGTAAAAATCCATCATACCAAACAAAGGAAGAGGAAATAGGCATTCTACCTGAAAAAGAATTCAGAGTAATGATAGTAAAGAAGATCCAAAAACTCAGAAATAGAAAGAAGAAAATACAAGAAACATTCAACAAGGACCTAGAAGAACTAAAGAGCAAACAAACAATGATGAACAACATAATAAATGAAATTAAAATACTCTAGAAGAAATAGATAGCAGAATAACAGAGGCAGAAGAATGGATAAGTGACCTGGAAGATAAAATAGTGGAAATAACTGCCACAGAGCAGAATAAAGAAATGAATAAAAGAATGAAAAGAATTGAGGACAGTCTCAGAGACCTCTGGGACAAAATTAAGTGCACCAACTTTTGAATTATAGAGGTCCCAGAAGAAGAAGAGAAAAAGAAAGGGTCTGAGAAAGTATTTGAAGAGATTATAGTTGAAAATTTCCCTAACATGGGAAAGGAAATAGTCAATCAAGTCCAGGAAGCACAGAGAGTCCAATACAGGATAAATCCAAGGAGAAACACACCAAGATACCTACTAATCAAAATATCAAAAATTAAATACAAAGAAAAAATATTAAAAGCAGCAAGGGAAAAGCAACAAATAACATACAAGGGAATCCCCATAAGGTTAACAGCTGATCTTTCAGCAGAAACTCTGCAAGCCTGAAGGGAGTGGCAAGACATATTTAAAGTGATGGAAAAACCTACAACCAAGATTACTCTACCCAGCAAGTATCTCCTTCAGATTGGACAGAGAAATTAAAACCTCTACAGATAAGCAAAAGTTAAGAGAATTCTGCACAACAAAACCAGCTTTGCAACAAATGCTAAAGGAACTTCCCTAGGCAAGAAACACAAGAGAAGGAAAAGATCTATAAAAACAAACCCAAAACAATTAAGAAAATGGTAATAGGAACATACATACTGATAATCACCTTAAATGTAAACGAATTAAATGCTCCAACCAAAAGACATAGACTAGCTGAATGGACACAAAAACAAGAACTCTATATATGCTGTCTACAAGAGACCCACTTCAGACCTAGGAATACATACAGAGTGAAAGTGAGGGGATGGAAAAAGATATTCCATGCAAATGGAAATCAAAAGAAAGCTGGAGTAGCAATTCTTATATCAGACAAAATAGACTTTAAAATAAAGACTATTACAAGAGAAAAAGAAGGACACTACATAATGATCAAAGGATCAATCCAAGAAGAAGATATAACAATTGTAAATATTTATGCACCCAACATAGGAGCACCTCAATACGTAAGGCAAATGCTAACAGCCATAAAAGGGGAAATCGACAGTAATACAATCATAGTAGGGGACTTTAACACCCTACTTACACCAATGGACAGATGATCCAAAATGAAAAAAGTAAGCTAACATAAGCTTTAAATGGTACATTAAACAAGTTGGACTTAAGTGATATTTATCGGACATTCCATCCAGAAACAACACCATACATTTTCTTTTGAAGTGCCCATGGAACATTCTCCAGGATAGATCATATCTTGGGTCAAAAATCAAGCCTTGGTAAATTGTAAAAATTGAAATCATTTCAAGTATCTTTTCTGACCACAGCACTATGAGACTAGATATCAATTACAGGGAAAAATCTGTAAAAAATATGAACACATGGAGGCTAAACACACTACTAAATAACCAAGAGATCACTGAAGAAATCAAAAATTACCTAAAAACAAATGACAATGAAAACACGACAACCCAAAACCTATGGGTTGCAGCAAAAGCAGTTCTAAGCAGGAAGTTTATAGCAATACAATCCTACCTCAAGAAGCAAGAAACATCTCAAATAAACAGCCTACCCTTAAACCTAAAGCAATTAGAGAAAGAAGAACAAAAAACCCCCATAGTTAGCAGAAGGGAAGAAATCATAATGATCAGATCAGAAATAAATGAAAAAGAAATGATGGAAACAATTGCTAAGATAAATAAAACTAAAAGCTGGTTCTTTGAGAAGACATACAAAATTGATAAACCACTCGCCAGACTCATCAAGAAAAAAAAGAAGACTCAAATCAATAGAATTAGAAATGAAAAAGGAAAAGTAACAACTTACACTACAGAAATACAAAGTATCATGAGAGACTACTACAGCTACTATATTCCAATAAAATGGACAACTTGGAAGAAATGGAAAAATTCTTAGAAAAGTACAACCTGCCAAGACTGAACCAGGAAGAAATAGAAAATATGAACAGACAAATCACAAGTAATGAAATTGAAACTGTGATTAAAAATCTTCCAACAGACAAAAGTCCAGGACCATATTGCTTCACATGTGAATTCTATCAAACATTTAGAGAAGAGCTAACACCTATCCTTCTCAAACTCTTCCAAAATATAGCAGAGAGAGGAATACTCCTAAACTCATTCTATGAGGCCACCATCACCCTGATACCAAAACCAGACAAAGATACTACAAAAGAATCATATGTCATGATTAAATGGGGTTTATCCCAGGAGTGCAGGGATTCTTCAATGTATGCAAATCAATCAATATGATACACCATATTAACAAACTGAAGGAGCAAAACCATATGATCATCTCAATAGATGTAGAAAAACCTTTTGACAAAATTCAACACCCATTTATGATAAAAACTCTCAAGAAAGTGGGCATAGAGGGAACCTACCTCAACATAATAAAGGCCATATATGACAAACCCACAGCCAACATCGTTCTCAATGGTAAAAAACTGAAACCATTTCCTCTAAGATCAAGAAGAAGACAAGGGTGCCAATTCTCTCCACTATTATTCAACATAGTTTTGGAAGTCCTAGCCACAGCAATCAGAGAAGAAAAAGAAATAAAAGGAATCCAAATTGGAAAAGAAGAAGTAAAACTGTCACTGTTTGCAGATGACATGATACTATACATAGAGAATCCTAAGGATGCTACCAGAAAACTACTAGAGCTAATCAATGAATTTGGTAAAGTAGCAGGATACAAAATTAATGCACAGAAATCTCTTGCTTTCCTATACACTAATGATGAAAAATCTGAAAGAGAAATTAATGAAACACTCCCATTTACCATTGCAACAAAAAGAATAAAATACCTAGGAATAAACTTACCTAAGGAGGCAAAAGATCTGTATGCAGAAAACTATCAGACACTGATGAAAGAAATGAAAGGTCATACAAACAGTTGGACAGATATACCATGTTCTTGGATTGGAAGTATCAACATTGTGAAAACGACTATGCTATCCAAAGCAATCTACAGATTCAATGCAATCCCTATCAAACTACCAATGGCATTTTCCACAGAACTAGCATGAAAAATGTTACAGTTTGTATGGAAACACAAAAGACCCTGAATAGCCAAAGCAATCTTGAGAAAGAAAAACGGAGCTGGAGGAATCAGAATCCCTGACTTCAGACTACACTACAAAGCTACAGTAATCAAGACAGTATGGTACTGGCACAAAGACAGAAATATAGATCAATGGAACAGGATAGAAAACTCAGAGATCAACCCACACACATGTTGTCACCTTATCTTTGATAAAGGGGGCAAGAATATACAGTGGAGAAAAGACAGCCTATTCAATAAGTGGTGCTGGGAAAACTCAACAGGTACATGTAAAAGAATGAAATTAGAACACTTCCTAACATCATACTCAAAAATAAACTCAAAATGGATTAAAGACCTAAATGTAAGGCCAGAGACTACAAAATTCGTTGAGGAAAACTTGGACAGAACACAGTACAACATAAATCACAGAAAGATCCTTTTTGACCCACCTCCTAGAGAAATGGAAATAAAAACAAAAATAAACATATGGTATCTAATGAAACTTAAAAGCTTTTGCACAGCAAAGGAAACCATAAGCAAGGTGAAAGGACAACCCTCAGAACCGGAGAACATATTTGCAAATGAAGCCACCTGAGAAAAGATTAATCTCCAAAATATACAAGCAGCTCAATATCAGAAAAACAGAAAACCCAATCAAAAAATGGGCGGAAGACCTAAATAGACATTTCTCCAAAGAAGACATACAGATTTCCATCAAATACATGAAAGGATGCTTAGCATCACTAACCATAGAGAAATGCAAATCAAAACCACAGTGAGGTATCACCTCACACCATTCAGAATGGGCATCATCATAAAATATACAAACAATAAATGCTGGAGAGGGTGTGGAGAAAATGGAATCCTCTTGCACTGTTGGTGGGAATGTACATTGATACAGCCAACATTATGGAGATTCCTTAAAAAACTAAAAATAGAACTACCATGTGACCCAGCAATCCCACTTCTAGAGTTATACCCTGAGAAAATCATAATTCAAAATGAGACATATACCACAATCTTTACTGCAGCAGTGTTTACAATAGCCAGGACATGGAAGCAAGCTACATGTCCATCGACAGATGAATGGATAAAGAAGATGTGGCACATATATACAATGAAGTATTACTCAGCCATAAAAAAGAAATGAAATTGAGTTATTTGTAGTGAGGCGGATGGACCTAGAGTCTGTCATACAGAGTGAAGTAAGTCAGAAAGAGAAAAAGAAAGACCGTATACTAACACATATATATGGAATCTAAAAAAAAATGTTCTGGTGAATCTTGGGGCAGGACAGGAATAAAGATGCAGATGTAGAGAATGGACTTGAGGACACGGGAGGGGGAAGTGTAAGCTGGGATTAAGTGAGAGAGTAGCATTAACATATATACACTACCAAATGTAAAATAGATAGCTAGTGGGAAGCAGTTGCATTGCACAGGTAGATCAGCTTGGTGTTTTGTGACCACCTAGAGGGGTGGAATAGGAAAGGTGGATGGGAGGTACAAGAGGGAGGGAATATGGGGATATATGCATACATATAGCTGATTCACTTTGTTATACAGCAGAAACTAACACAACATTGTAAAGCAATTATACTCCAATAAAGAAATTAAAAATAAAAAAACTAAAACTAAAATGTTTCTCAGTGTTCTGAACCAAAGCAGGAGAATTCCTTTCACCTTTGAGACAGACTTCTTTTTTTAAGAAAGTATGAGTTCTGTTTAGTATCATTAGCTGGATGTATTCATTTTCTTGGTTACTGTTAGTAGAAACCAAGTTTGTGAGCATCAGAAGAAAAAGAATTAGAACAAGTAACTCATGGAATTGATGAAAGCATTGGAGAACTACGTTCAGAAAATAATATGCAAGAACTAAGGAAAATTTTCTAGCTGACAACAGAGATAGGTCATGACACAAGAACACTGTGCCTGGGAAACCACTGCTATCAGTGATCCTGACCACTGCTGTCCCCACTACTCTGGATGGTAGTCACAGGAGGTCACCACTCACCACCAGAATAAGGTCTAGTAAAGCTTCCTTTTCATTTGCTCCTGATTCGAAGCTCTGACAAGGACTCTATAATTGTCCAAGATTAGATCATGAACACAACTGGCTGCCTATGCCCTGTTTTCCTCTAAGATGCACAGGATGGTGGGTTTCCCAAATATAACAACTCACCAACCAACAAACCAACCAATAAACTTCAAATATCAACTACCTACTACATACAGAGTTTTCCCTCAAAGTTTTGTTTTAATCCATGCTATCCCTAATGGCCATGTAATTGATAGTCCAAATCAGGGTCACTCTGAGTGTGACAGGTGGTGCTGGGATAACATAGGTGTAAACTAGAACTGTCCTGGGCAAACTGAGATAAATGATTGTCCTACCTATATCTGAACAGTTATTACTTGCCCTTAAGGGTTATGTTTTTGTCTTACCTAAGAATTTGCTCATGGTGCACAGCATGCTGAAATATAGCAAGAAGGTCTGATCTTCTCTTTAATTCAAGATGGGGGAAAAACCCTGCGATGAAGAATGGAACTGAATTGGTACAGCTCTATATCCACTGGGAGTCATAAAGGTAGAAATGTTGAAGACTGAACCCCCCAGCCTTTGGACCTCTACCGTGTGTTTTTGTGACTGAGTGGTCTGGATCTCAGGACAGTGGGCTTGGATGTACCCTGAATAAAATGGATGTGCTGTTCATCAAAAATCCTGAAGCAGCAAAGGAAGAAGACCTTGGTAAGGGGTAGGGAAATATATTTTTCTATTCATAGCGTGAAATGTCTCACTGGATCTACACTCTAAGGTTTGGAGATTCCTGGTAGTGGTGGGGTGGGAGAAATTGCTTCTGGGAGCTCAGAAGGAACTCTGAGGTCAGGTTTCATTATGATGTACCCAGGTGTGGTTTCTATGTACTCATCATGCTTGGGTTTTATAGCCCTTTTTGAATCCATGGCTTGATGATATCTTTCATTTGTTTTGGAAAATTCTCACTTTCTTGGGAAATGATCTCAAACTTACAGAAAGTTACAATAACAATACAAAAAACTTTTTTCTCTGAACCATTAAGGTTGAGCTGCCAACAAGATGCCCTATAACCCTTGAATAGCTTAATGTGTATTACCTGCAAATGAGAATGTTCTACAAAGCTATAGTGCAACCATAAAAATCAAGAAATTAACTTTAGCTTACTACTACCATCTAATCCTCAGATTACATTCAAGTTTCATCAGTAGTCCCAATAATGCCTTCTATATCAGAAAGATCAAGTCTAGAACTTTCATGTCTAGACTAGAACTTTCAAGTCTAGAAATTTCATATCTTTAGTCTCCTTTAGTGTAGGACAACTTTCCATCCTTTGAGTTTTTTTTCTTGGTTTTCATGACTTTGACCCTTTGGAAGATTACACGAATTGCTTTGTAGAATGTCCCGCAGTTTGAGTTTGTCTACTGTTTTCTCATCATTAGATTCAGTGTATGCGTTTTTGGCAGGGGTGTCATAATTTATTTCCTCATTGCATCTTGTCAGATGACTCATGATTTTGACTTAGGGATGATGCTCACACTGACCTCATGAATAAGGTAGTCCTCCCAGGCTTCTCACCTGTAAAGCTGCACTTTCCCTTTAGTAATTAGTACATAATTTGTGGGCAGGTACATAAAGACTATGTAAATATCTCATTCCCCCTCAAAATTTCAATGTATTCAGTTATTATTTATATTAACATGGTGTCATGAATCCCTACTTTGTTCAATGGGTCATAATCTGTTATTGTCATTAACAATGACCCCCCAAAATAAGGTCCTACTGTATTGCACAGAGAACTGTATTCAATATCCTATGATAAACCATAATGGAAAAGAATATTAAAAAAATACATAGATATGTATAACTGAATCACTTTGCTGTACAGTAGTAATTAGCACATTATAAATCAACTATACTTCATTAAAAAACAAAACAAAAAACATTGATCCCCCCCAGGTGAGCCAGATCCCTTTAAGGAGACTTCCTGGGTGTCCCTCACAACACTTCTGCTTCCATGTCATTAGTCAGAACTATTCAAACAACTTCAAGCAACAACAGTGGATCCTAGGAAAAGCCTTTTATTCCAGGTGTCAATGTGCCCAGCTAAGATCAGTATTCTCTTAGTAGGAAAAATGGAGAGAATGGATATGGGGAGGCAACTAGCAGCCTCTGCCACTGTGGCTTAAAAAATAAAAATCCATATGAGGATTTCTTGGTGTATTCTGGAATATTATTTCTTAACAACATTTATGAAAATAGAGAAGATATGTATATTAATCACAATTTTAAGGCACTATATCAAGAGCTTTTTTTTATAGTTACATATTTTTCAAATAAATAGTACTCCTTTGAAGGTTTGCAAAACAGGGTAAAATGTAAAGAAATGTGCATTGTGTTCCAATTTTCGTTATTGATCTGCTTTGTAACATTTGGGAAAGTCACTTGAAATGTCTGCGTGACTGTCTCTTTATTGGTAATTGAAAGAATGCCTGTATAAGGAGGTATTGTTAAGTCTAGAAGGTGAGAGAATTTCTAGGGCTAAAGGTAAAGGTACTCTCTCAGTAAACACATAAACACATCATCATTTTTGAGAGTGGCACTAAGCTATGTTTAGTGATGAGTAACTTTGTCAAATTATATAAAATAGATTTAATGCTAGACATTTTTGTGGTAAATCAAATATTAACTTTTATTGTTAAAGTGTGTTCCCATGGATAAAAATGCCTCATTTTCCTCATCCATTAAATGACTCAATAATCTTTACCTCCCAGAATTATTGTGAGGACTAAATGTGACAGCATATGAAATGTGATTATCACAGTGTCTGGCCCATAGTATGTATCTGATAAGTAGTATTTATTAATTTTACAATAATAATATTTTTATGATTAGAGGGTATCTGTACTTGTCTATGTAAAGGCATATACTAGTGTCAAAACAGGGATGAGGCTTTGGTCACTTATGTTAAGTGAGTCACTACTCTGACAAAAATTCACAAAAATGAAACTGTGCTAAATAGCTTTGTTGAAAAAAATATGGTTCCCACCGTACTAGTAGTTTTCATAAATAAGCCAAGCTGAAAGAGGTGTGACAGGGCCCTAGGGCCTATGTTATCATACCTCCTGGCAGCATTTTCCTTACTACCTGAGGATACATTGGATTCTGGCGTTCTAGTTCATCATCTACAGAAAATACTGGAAGAAAAGGTACTAGAAAAGTTTATTTTAAAAACCAGTTAAAACCAGGTTCAATTGGAACTCATGTTCTAGCATTTTTAATACCTTGGTCTTTCCCACTGCTATTTGTGTAATATTGGAATTCTGGTGTTGATACAAGTCTATAAATCAGAAATACTCTCTTCTGTCTTGATTTCATTGTGGTTAAAATGAGATAAATCTAGTTGAATGAGAACAATTAGATTATAATAATAGAATTCCTCTTTGGGGTGCTTCCTCAGTACCTGCGATTTGACCTTACCTAAAAAAGAATTTCAGAACTAAAACTATCATATGAATAAAAACTGAGAGCACACACTTTTGAAGGTATTTCAATCCCTGTGAAATTTGTAGGAATATTAACCTCCCACACTGGAGATGTTATAAAGCAATTACTTAGCATTGCATTATCAAGATGATAATTCTAACAGCACAATGGCATAAAAATATGATACCTGGAAGACAAGATACAGCATGTAAGAAATAAAATTTATCTAAAAGTTGTTTATCCTTGGGTGATCAAGCCCTAGCATTTGCAAAAGAGTTGCATATAAATGTAGGAGTGAATCGAAGAAGAAGAAAAAAATTAGTTCTTCAAAGAACATTTTTGGGCAAATGTTGCCACTAAATAGAGAAAAAGCAATTATGACCCCATGAGTCAGTTAAGATGGAATGTTCTAATGAAAGTAACAAACAGAAATCTTCCAGTCTTGAGATCTATCCCTTGCCAGGGTTTTGGGACACAAGTGACTCACTGTCATTATTTTTACTTAAAGAAGTGCATCTCCCCTGCTCCTCCCCCCCAAAAAAACAAAAACAAAAAAAGAAAGAGAAGAAGAGTCAGAGAGAAATGCAAAAGTAGGAGGGGAAGGAAAGGGCACGCCAAAGAGCATAACAGGTTATTTTCTTCAAGGTGGGAGAAGTTCATCAGGGAATCCTTCACTGGAGCCTTTATGAAGTCTTCAGCAATGTACAAAGGGTGGGGTGGCACTGCTGATGCACAGTGATTTTTAAAAGGCAGACACACTTTTACTTAGTTTTATTAATGTTTTTACATTCTCTACAGACAATGCCTTCTTACTTCCATGGGGGCTGACCATTCCCTCCACTCTGTCCTTGATATGTCCCTGGAGGAGCTTTGAGTTTTATAAAATAAGCTATTTAAAGTTATACTTACATAAGGGAGTTTAGAGAGCAGAGTGGAGTGCAGCTTAATTTCAAAAGGTAATTAATCATGTGTTTTTTAAAGGCCACTGCTTTTCCTGACTTTCTCTTTGTTCTCCGTCACCTGTCTTGGATCACTTGTGCTGTCTGTTTTTCAGGCTCTGTATTGCTGAAGTCATTTATGCAGTTCATGATCCATGAAGCTGCTTTAGCAATGAAATGACATACCCAATCCAGGGTTCAAAGCAAATTTTTATGTCCCCTCTAGGTCAGAATCCAAACTATGGAAGAAATAGGGATGTAACAACTTTACAAAGTAGCCAAGTCTTCTAAAAGTCTCCCTAGCCAGGTAATTACATAGTTCTCCCCCTATTAAACAAAGAAAATAAAAAAGCACAACATAAAAGATTTTTTCCTAAACATACATGTTTATTGTGGAAAATATAGTAAGCCCCAAAGAAGAAAAAGAAGGCAACTATAATTCTACTACTTAGAGATAACTATGACTTCTTCAGGTATATGTATATTTTCAACTCTTTACATAGACTGCATATATCTATACACACACATATATACACACAGAGTACGCTCATATATACGTATATAAATATATATATAGGTATATAGACGGTTTCACAACTTTTTCTTACTGGATAGGTTATGAACATTTATCTATGTTATCACCACAGCATTCTTCTTGAAGTCTTAGAATCAGGCATGTTTTCAACAGGCCTTTATTCTGTTGGAAAGATCTATTCTGACTGTAGTTAGGGGCAAGAAAAGAGGTATAAGATGACGTCTAATGTTAAGTGCAGAACTGCTCTGTTTTGCTAGACATTTTGTTCTTTTGAGATGATTAGAAGCATGATATTTCAAGATATTTGGTCATCTTCTATTAGCCTCTCCCAGAAGTGACAAAACTCAAAAGTTGTTTATGGAAGGATTGATAGTTTCAAGCCTGCATGTCAGTAGCAGAGAAAACATCAGAACAAATTCAGACTTATCTACGTGGTCCTTAGTGCGAAGGACAGTCATTTGTTTAAGTTGGACTGCCTAGTGTGTTTAGTATTGGCATCAGGTCTAAGTCAGAATCTTAGAGATGTAAGGAAAATGTTCTGCCAAGTGCAGGAATCTTTTCTTTGCCCAACAGCAGGTGACAGCCTAGACTATGATCGAATTTCATAAAGGATGACTCTTCCAATTGCAATCCATGCCAATGATGGATAGTTCTAGAGATCAGGAACTTACTGCTTATGTTAACAAATTTCTGCTTCCCAATAACTCTCCTGCCTGTATCTAATGTCTGCTCTCTGGACTACCACAGAATAGTTTATTCTGCATGAGTCTTCACACTTGCCTTTCCTAAGTCTTTTTCACACTATAGTAAACATCCTGCTTTTTGTAATGGTTGACATACCAGCTGGTTTTCTTAGGATGCACTCCTTGTATGTTTCTTCTCTCTGAGTCATTCAGATTGAAGGGGATCTCCAAGTTTGTTCTGGTCTGTAGAGGACAGTAGCACTCAGATCTCTGATGATCAAGACCTAGAATATACATCAATAGACCTGAGACTAAACTCACATTTTTTGTTGTTGTTTTAGCATCTGTGTTACTCTGTTGGATGAGAGTGAATATGAATGGATGTACTGGTTATTCTCTGTTTGCTTCCCCAACAGATAGATTCTCTACTTTGTCCTCCCTGAAAGATTCCATAGGAGTCTGAGCTCTCCTGAATGTACCTCTCAGGTGGCCCTGCTCTCTAACTTCTGATTGGGCTTGGCCCCAGCAGGAACTTTGAGGGTAAGAGCAAGAAGATATTGAATCATTTTTAAAAAGAACAGGGAATGTGTCTTACCTGTGGCCTCAGCTCCTGGGAATTATGGTGCCAGTCCTTGGGTGATTCACTATTACTAGTTAGTTGCCTTTACCCTGTAAACAGTTCCTTCATCAAACTCTTCTCAGTTAAACTCTTTGACAGTGCCAACATTTTCTGCTGGGACACAGACTCATATAAGGAGCATACAGGCACTAAAATGCTGAGAAATTTTTTCAGACGAACTGCACCAGAAAAGATCTTCCTGCTTCTGTTTGTGTAGAACTATTTTTTTTAAACTCCCAGATATAGTATTTTGAACTTAGCGCTCAGGGAGTTCTCTATGTTGGTGTCAGCCAATCATTTCAGATGGTTGAGATCATTTAGATCTTGATTTTATTAATAATCTTAGCCTTCCTCCTCAACAATTTGCTAACTGTGTACAAAATTTATTACTATGTGATCTCTATCTCTATCCACGGAGAGGCAGTATAGCATCGTGAGGAAAAATCAACTTCAGAGTAGATAGAGTTAGGTTTGAGTTACTAACCATGTGACTTTAGAAAAATTACTTAAAATGAGCTTCAATTTCTTCATCTATAAGGTAAGCATAATACCTGAAAAATTTGGTGTGAGTTTAACAAAAATGTCTTTAAAGCCCTTATGTCCCTCTTGGCCCATGATAAGCATTCAATAAATGATAGCTTGCGTACAGAAATGCATGCTATCCCAAAAAGAAATAAGGGAAATAAGAATACTATTCAAGATATAAGTATAGAATAGGAGGCGTATGGATTGTGTGTGGGGCTATGGGGTGGGGAGGGGAGTAAACAAGTGAACTGACCCTCAGCCTTCCCATAGAGTGGAAAGTAATTTCACTGGGAGCTTCTGTCATCTGAAAAGGTGGTTATTTGAACATTTTTTCTTGGGCCTCTGGCTTTGCTTCTCCAGCTGTCTTTGTTTATTGAGCTCTCTCTGCCTTCTGTCTTCTCTGCCCCAACCATCTCCTCCCTCCCCTAATTCAAAATTTTTCCTGCCTACTGCCAAGATATAGTACTTTATTTATTAATTTGTTCTATGTTTTCGTTTTCTAATATATTGTTTTCTGCTTTCATGTTTACGAATCCATTATTTCTGCTTTCCTAGGAGTAATTGTTCACCTTTTACTATTTTTTGCTGAATACTTAATGTGTTTATTTTCATTCTGCTCTATTTTTCATACTTAGTGTTTTTATTGTCACTTTTCTAGATATTCTACAAATTTTATATTTATGTATTTATTTATTATTATTGTTATTTTTTTGAGGTACGCGGGCCTCTCACTGTTGTGGCGTCTCCCGTTGCGGAGCACAGGCTCCGGACGCGCAGGCTCAGAGGCCATGGCTCACGGGCCTAGCCGCTCTGCAGCATGTGGGATCTTCCCGGACCGGGGCATGAACCCGTGTCCCCTGCATCAGCAGGTGGACTCTCAACCACTGCGCCACCAGGGAAGCCCTTGATTTATTTTTGACAAAAGAATCATTTGAGAAAGCTTTTAAGTTCCCATGTTGTAATTTCTAGTTTTATTGCACTGTGATCAGAGAATATAACTTGTATTTGTAGTAACATTTATACCACATTTATACCTTTTTTAACTTTGCTCAGATTTTTTGCAGGTGGTCTAATGTGTTCGATTCTGTAAATATATCATGGACATATAACAGTTCAGTGTTTACATTTTCTGGTTATAGGCTTTGCTATACAGTTTTAGGCATTTGTATTAGGCCTTTATATATTTTCTTTGTTGCCTTCTTTCTTTATCATGAGATGAGAGGGTAGGGTAAAGTCTCACCATCATTTCTCTTTCCATATCTCTTTGCATTTCCTGAAATTTTATCTTCATGAAATTTTTATGCATAAAACATTGCACATACAGGTTTTATGCATATATAAAGAGATTTCCTCTCCCCCTTGATTCTGGCTATTGTTTTCTTTCTTTCTTTTTTTTTTTTTGGCCGCACTGCGCAGCATGCGGAATCTTAGTTCCCAGACCAGAGATCAAACCCACGCCCCCAGCAGTGGAAGGCTGGAGTCTTAACCACTGGACCGCCAGGGAAGTCCTCCCCCTTGATTCTGATTGGCCTACTGTTAACAGCACAGGTTTAACATTCCAGGGAGAAATCTGATTAAGAGTCAGAAGGATCTCAGCGCTGCTAATCTCAGGACCACGGACAGCTATCCCTCTAGGAACCGTCTTCCTCACTTCAGCATCTTAAACGTTGTGGGGCTTCCCTGGTGGCGCAGTGGTTGAGAGTCCGCCTGACGATGCAGGGCACACGGGTTCGTGCCCGGGTCTGGGATCCTGCGCGTCCAGAACCTGTGCTCCGCAACGGGAGAGGCCACAACAGTGAGTAGACCCGCGTACCACAAAAAAAAAAAAAAAAAAAAAAGAAACACTGTGAATTACAGAGTTAGATAAGAGATACGGAGAGTCACCTTAAAATGATAAGCTGCTTTCTGGTCTTGCGTAAGACTTCACAGAAGGCTGCTGGACTGT
The DNA here is from genome assembly GCF_003676395.1 of Aethalodelphis obliquidens. Taxonomy (NCBI): domain Eukaryota; kingdom Metazoa; phylum Chordata; class Mammalia; order Artiodactyla; family Delphinidae; genus Aethalodelphis; species Aethalodelphis obliquidens. The sequence goes on from NW_020837968.1 coordinate 23,933,249, forward strand.
GCAAATCCAGAAACTGTTCAAAGTAGGGAAGTCACTCCTAGTGTCTTCAATCTTACTACCTCATTGGGCAAGATTATTCCTATTGTGAGGGAGACTGTCCTAAGCTGTTTTGGCTGAGGCATGTTTCTAAAAATGCATCCAATTAACTTTTAACTTCCCCTGTTGTGGTTTCTTGCTCACCAAACATTATTCTGGTTATAATTCAACATCCCATATAATTCTAGCTGTAGAGAGAAAATATATTAGGTATGACAATGCTAACATTTCAGCCCATGTCAATGCAAACATTTCAGTATAATTTGGTAACTTGGCATCTGGGTTCTATACATTATTTTCTGTGTGCTTAATTAGCATAATGACTTCACTTCCAGAAATACTCGTTCTTTCTCAATTGTGGGTAAATCAGCTTTTGCATATATGAGGTTAAGAGTCAGAACTTAAAACTTTATGAATTCACTGAGATATCTCTTGTGATGGTAATCTGCCAACTTGCACTTTTTCATTACTGTGCGCTTTCCAAAAAGAGCGTGGACCATGTGTGAGCGAGGGGAGAACCCTGTGGCACTCCACCAAATTCCCCTCTCCAAGTTCACATTGGCTTATTAACCAATGCTCAGTCTCACATGAAACTCTGTAACTGAATCTGGGTGCCTGGCATGATGAAATGGTGTGAGATTCAAGCAGCAATACGGATATTCAAACATCTGTTTATTTCCTGGGAGAAAAATTTTAGCTAAAGTATCTTTAAACAACTGTTTACATTTGACTAAAGAAAAGAAAGCAAGCACTTAATTTATGGATTTGCTAATTGCTCTTCTCATCTGAGAACACTGGTGTTGGATATATGTCATTAATTTCCAGATTTTGCACTGAATAATCTCAAAGACTAAATGACATTGTGCCTACATGGGTGCCTGAGGAATGACTATAAAAGCAATCCTGGAGCTACTGAGGCTGTCACAGTGGCACTTAGCTGTTTTGTTTGGGCCTAGGGCCACTTTTTTCCCAAATAAAGTAAAATAAACTTGGTTCTTACTTATAACACATACATAAATACACTGAGGTTCATTTATATTTGAATTTTGAAAAACCTGTTACCAGGAAGGCACATCAATGCATTTTTCTTATGCTGTTAGTAATTAAAGGCAGCTCTGTTTTCTTTCTGAAGCATTTTCTTATGCCAGCAATAGGGCACCTCCAGTTTTTATGGAGATCCTTTCTTTATGAAGTCACATGGCTACATTTAGTCAATTTCAATCAACGATATTTACTAAATGCCACTAGAGCAGAAGTGAACACCAACAGAAAATCATATTTTACAAGGACCATCACCTCAGTATCCTAACCTGCCACGTCATAATAATTGTGAGGTTTCTCTTTTTGGCTGCAATTGGTCTCCTGATTGTGGCTGGAGGAATACAGGTGCCCGCGTAGCCTCCTGAGAGAACTTGCATGACCTTTCTAGAAAGGATGTTCTTAGATAATGAGTAATTTTTAAAAGCTGGAATGAGTCAGCATCAATAGCAGAAGGAAAAAAATGAGTGTGGACAATCCAAGAAGCCATTTGGCAGGATAAGTGTTCTGAGGGAAACCCCTGGTTTAGGAAACAACTCAGGAGTTGCTTCTGTCATATTAGGGTGGGATGGTAGGAGATTGGGAATCTTGGGGATTTAGTTGCCTAATTTCTTGCCTAAATTCTGGTGCAAATGATGAGAAGCACTTCAAGAACCTCTGCTTCTGCCACCGTAGAGTATATTTGTCACATTTTGGCCGTGAAGCACCCACACAATTCCTATTAGCACAGCAATATCCCTTTATTAGGAATTCTTCACTGTGGGCAGATTTGTTGGTATTGCTGAGAGCATGTGACTTAGTTTTGGCTGCTTGGACATTTTTTTATGGGATTTTGAACAGTGAATGAGATATATGGGCAGTCTTGCTACACAGGTGCAAGTAAACTAGAATATTCCTGGGGCAGCCTATATTTTCTGCTGCCCAGCCCTGAGGGGGAAATCTCTTTTTTCTGACCTGTTCTCCAAGCCTTGTTCTACAACTCTTTGTCACTTCTTTGGGTCTCCCCACTCATATTTTAAAAATAAAATAAATACCATTTTTTTTTTTTTGTGGTACGCGGGCCTCTCACTGTTGTGGTCTCTCCCGTTGCGGAGCACAGGCTCAGCAGCCATGGCTCACGGGCCCAGCCGCTCCGCGGCATGTGGGATCTTCCCAGACCGGGGCACAAACCCGTGGCCCCTGCATCAGCAGGCGGACTCTCAACTACTGCGCCACCAGGGAAGCCCAATAAATACCTTTTTGTTAAATCTATCTAGAATACTCACATGGTCCTGACTAACTTCAAGGATGGTGTAGAAGTGCAATTCCACCATGTTTCTGGAAGCAGAACCAGCCCTGATCACTACCACAGTACACATGTACCACACGTTTATAGCTTGTCTTAAAGAGGTTACTGATATGCCCAGCTAGAAAGGAAGCTCTTAAGTGGAAAGAAATAGTTGTAAATTTCCTTTAAAAGGTTTACTTTGTAATTCTGCCATGGTGGGAATGTGGAGGTCTTACTGATGAGCTCTAATTTCCTCAATAAATAAAATGAAAGGCTGAAAATTGAGGTTAAAATTTGAATAACATATAGACCAAAGGAAAAAATTTAATGACCTTTTGGATAACTAAGACAAAAACAGTTGTGGCATCAACACAATTCTATTTAATTATGTATTAAATAAATTGCAGGAAAGAGAAAACAAGTTGATAGCCAAGTCAACATATCACTAAATGAGCATTTGGTCTTATTTTTTGCTGAATTGACCAAATAAAGCAGTAGTTTAAGAATCATCTAAACACAGCCATGTTCCTTCAGAAAACAGAACTTGCAGATAGCACTATTCCTGAAAATTGGGGCATGTAGTTAGCACTTTCGGGTTTTCAGCCTGTGAAGGAAGAATCTAAAAGGTGACACAAAGCAAGGGGGTCATTAGGAAAATGTAACTTTTGTTTTATATTTTGGCCGCCAGATTGTGAGATCTTCGTTCCCTTACCAGGGATTGAACCCTGGAGCCATGGCAGTGAAAGTGCTGAGTCCTAACCACTGGACTACCAGGGAACTCACTGCCACTAGTCTTTCTTATAGCTTGCCATCTGTTCAACGGACAGCCTTGGACTGAACATTCTTATTTTTTTTTCCCATTTTCTTACCACCTGGTCCTGACACACACATCACTCCCTCCACGCCCCCCACCCCAGCTCATGCAATTTCACTTGTGTTGGCAACTTTGCTTTTATCGGGCGGGGCTTGGTCTATCAACCTACATTCTCTTTAGAGAGACAAAATAAAACCAAACTCATCTCCACTCACTTAGCCCTCGGAACCTTTAACTGCTGTAATATTTTAAAAAATAAATAAAGGAAGTAATAAATAAAACAAGCTCACTTACTCCCTAAGCCTGTAGTTTGGTGTTACTCTTTTGCAAAATATGTTTTGAGCCCACTGTGGTGACTACCAGAGGCTTTGGTGAGTCATGCTCAACCCAGTGAGAACAGAAGTGCTGGCACGCACCCTGAAGTATGGAGTCCCTATTTGCCCTTCAGAATGGCTGCCTGAACTAATTTATTACTCAAGTTGAAAAGCCATTTTTTTATAACTCGTTGTGGTTTTACCTTGTTTGTTTCTCCTACTGTCCTACAAAGGGTACTGAGAAATTACTTTTGTTGATTTCTCATACTGGCAGTGACTAGGGAAACCACCCATTCGTTACTACCTAACGAGGGCAAAACGGACCCGTTCTGAAGCCCAGTGCCCACCTCCCAGCACACAGACGCCTGTCTCACGTTCACCCTTGTCTCCAGTGAGCAGAGGGCTGCCTTCAGGGGCTGTCTCCCATTTGCCTTCATCAATCTTAGGACCATATCATGCCCATGGAAATCTCAATTTCCAGTCAGCAAAGGATTCACATAAAAGTAAGAACACTGAGGTTTTTTTTCCCTTCACTGGCAGTTTACATTTTCCTGGGGCTTATAAATCTCCCAGCATTTATTACACTTCCTGGTTTGATGTTAGCTTATTTGTGAAGCTGTCTGTCATCATGCTTAAAATTGAGGGGGCCCACAATCTTGCCAGGAGACGTGAGTAATTCCAACTGTCCTCCCCCCTAGCTTTTGGGCAGCAGGAAACGCTGAGTCACTGCAGATGAGCCCCTACAGCATTTAGAATGCTCTTCCACTGTGCCTCCCAGCCACACAGAGCAACTAATAGAACCGTGACCGGTGTTCATGCCTCCCCTGAATTTGTTTGCTTGATTTGTCCTTGAGTGTCCTTGGAAGATTTGCTCTCTCCTTGTCCACTGGGACTTGGACACCCCGTTCTTGGGCTTGGCTCCACGTTGACTCTGGCCCTGACTTAGAGCAGATGCTCTAGGCCAAGAAACCTACAGCCTTGGCAAAACTGGAGATGATGGATGTTTCGTGTTGGGACACAGGAAGGTTGAGAACCTCTAATGAACCTGGACTACTAGTTATAAACCATGTCAGACTCTTTAGAGTGGTTAGCCCTGGGCTATGGAATTAAGAGGGACATTTATTTTCTATTTTAGATTCAGATGCACTTTCTGCAATGGACGTGTATCAACAAAATACATGATGCTATTCAGAAATTGCCCCGTTGTCATGTTGCTGGTGTTATTGGGGGTGCTGTTGTATCTGATGAATAAAAATCTAGGCTGGACACTCCAAGCAAAATCAATGGACCTGATATGTGTTCTCTCTTCTTAACCCCGGGGAATTTTAAACATAAAAGTATTCCATGTGATCAAATTAACAGGTTCAGAGAATGGATGGGTATTTTGGTTACTGCTTTTCTACCCTTCCTACCAGCTGCCCTGGCTCACAGCACTTTGAGATGCACTTATGGCACTTATAAAGGAAACCGTGTACTTTCTTGTAAGTGGAGCAACCAGCTCCCTCTTCTCCAGCGACTGACCCTCTCTCTGCGTCAGGCTAGCTGCACTCCTAGGCCTCCTGGATTTCATCAGGGCCGGTGGAGTGGCCAGTCTTCCTTTTGTTTCTCCTCATACCCTTTCAAAGGAGTTTAGTTTATGTACATATCACAGATTGCAAAATAGAGTCATTTAATCCTCTTATCTGGTCTGCATGTCCCTTTGCCACTCCATGCATCAAGAGGAGCCTATTTAATGGAATCTGGACAGACCTGACAACTTGCTTGGCCAGTAAAATATGGAGAAAACAATGTTGTGGGACTTTCAAGGCTGGATTATAAGAGGCCTTGGAACTTCTGCTTTTACTGTCTTCGAATGCTACTCTGATACCACTAACTTACTGGAGGATGAGAGGTCAATGGTAGGGAATCAAGACTCTCAATCAACTGACAGTCACATGAATGACGCCATCTTGGACCTGACAGTCCAGTAAGCCCTTCAACTGAACACAGTCAAATGAGGGAGCCCAGAAAAAATAAATCATGTGTTTAGTTTTTGGGTGGTAATTGCACAGCAATAGATCATTGAAAAGCTCAATGCCTTTTAGAGACTGAAACACCTAAATCGTATTCATGATAACACATGGTTAGTACAGTGATGGATGTTGTAGGGTATTGCCTGCAGGTAAGGTAAATAGACAGTGGCCAGAACACGAGACCTTATAGTCTATGGTCAAGAGTTTAGACTGAATCCTAAGAGCAACTATAGAAGGATTTAGGCAAGAAAGTAACCTGGTCAGATTTTCATTTTATAAAGTTACATTGGCATCCATGTGGAGAATGGATTTAAAGGGGTCAAGACTGGAGGCAGGAAGACCATTTGGGAGGCTATTACTGTAGTTATTAAGAGTTGAAGGTAGGCTGAGGAATGGGGCAAGTGCAAAAAAAAGAAAATGGATTCAAAGATTTTAGAGATATCAAAAAGGCAAAATTGGTGGGACTTGACTGGAAGAGGAAACTGGGTGGAGAGTGGTGTTAGGCCTAGAGGTGGAGAATTCTGGAGGCAGAGGAAATTAAATTTGGAAGGAAAGATGATGAGTTTGGTTTCTTAAATGCTTGTGGAGGAAGCATTCATATGGAGAATTCTGATGGACAATTTTATATAGAGGACTACATTTAAAGAGGTCAGAAGCAGACTCACAATAAAATTAAAACCACCAGTAATGGTCAATTTTAAATAAATAGTATTTTCCTTTCTGGTTAAAGGTAGTACACGTAGAAGTCAGAGACCCAGAATTTTTTTTTTCTGGCCAACCTGTAGAAGGGAACACAACTTATAGAACAGCACGTAAACATGGATTTTGAAAATCAGCTCTAAAGCTCCTAAGAGAACAAGAAAGATTCTGTTTCATGATTCATGAGGGGTGACATTTTAGAGTTGATTTCATAAGGGAATTCATTAAGCCAGTATAGAGCCATGCCATTTTAATGCCATGTAATGTTTAAGTACCTTTAGCTATCATTTTTAAATTAGCAGAAGCAAATAAAGAGAGCTTCACTTTAACTGTGGGAAATCGCACTTCTGTGCTTCAAGTGACTTCAAATTTGTCCTGATGTTGCCGTGCAAATAATCTCAGTGCTTACCAAGATAATTGTTAATTTCCTGAGTAGTAAATCCTTACTTTGTCTCAGTTTCTCTCCTACAAGATTGGATTGGAAAATGGGAATAGGCCCTACTAATAGGTCTTACTGACAGCCTCTGGAACAGCTACCAGTGTGAGGAGTCAGACAAAATATGTAATAAATTTTTTTTTAGTGCCAGAAGAAACTTTAGAGATTACTTGCCTATCCCCCTGCCTCTCACTTTCACTCTCTGTCTGTCTGTCTGTCTCTCTCTCTCACACACACACACCTCCCCGACACACATTCAGATGCAGACACAAAGGATATTAATAAAAGCTAGTATTTGTTGAGAAGTTTTTGTATATCAGGCAGTGCTTTAAATGGTTCACATATATTAGCTCGTTTAATCCTCAAACCACAATTAAGTAGATACTATTACTATTCCTTTTTATTTTACAGATGAGGTAGCAAGGTACAGAGAGGTTAAATAACTTGCTCAAGGTTACCAAGCTAGTAACTGGCTGAAACTCAAAGGAGGGCATCTGGCTCTGGGATCAACCCAACCAAAACAGCATAGGTGTTGACAACACTGCAGGGAGTAAAAAAGGATAAAATGAGTTCTACTTGAGTTTCCCACTAACCTTAGCCTCACTCCCAAACAAGCAGAGAGCAGATCAGGAAGGAATTATATGCAGTACCCCCCTCCGTGCCTCCAGACCAGCCTCCTTCCCCAGACTCGGTGCCAGCCTGTGCCAAGCCCCCAGAGGGCAGTGCCGAGCTATCTACCAGGCAGGCAGCACAAACAGGGCTGAGAAAGGCCCCATTCTTCCTTCAGACATCTCCTGTTTGGTTCTCCCTCATTCCATTAAGGTCTTTCTGTACAAACAAGTAGGCGGCTCATAAAGCCTTGCCCTGGGCACCCTACAGCAATCCCACCGTCTTACCCTGCTTTATTTTCTAAGTCTTTATTGTTACCTGACATTATATTTTATTTTTATTTTAATTGTGTCCCCCTACTTGAAAAGAAGCCCTATGAGGACAGGGACTTTTCATGTCGCATCAATTAGAGTTCCAGCACCTACCATAATGCCTGGCACATAGTAGGGGCTCATTAAATATTGAGTGCTGTTGGAGCTCAGGGCAGGCTGCCCCCAAATATGCCAAAGTGGCATATTGATTATTTTGAATTAAAGTTACTTGAGAAATAGCCAGTGCAAGAAGAAACTCTGACCCTCCTCTCTGTCCCCACTGAAGGCAGGAACTAAATTTCTCATTTGAAAGCTGCCTCCCTGCACCAGGAGAAAGAGAGGAAAACATTCTTATCACCACAGATAGGGAATTCAGGGGCGAGAAGTCTGATAACAAACATTGTTACTTCTTTATGAATTTACTACCCCAAGCTCAACCTCTGTTTAGATTCTTTACTAATTAAGCACCCAAGACTAATTCCTTTGTCCTTTATCTTTTATACTTTTTTGTCTAAAAAGTATAAAAGCTGCCTGCCTTGACTATTTCTATGAGACCTCCATAGGTACCAATTAAATTAGTTTTTTTCTCCTGTTAATCTGTTTTATGTCAGTTTAATTATAAGACCAGCGCAAGACCTCAGTAGGGGTACGGGGAAAATTTCTCCTTCTCAGCAGTGCATGTTGAAGAGTGTTGAGTTCAGCCTCCCCTGGTCAGGAGGACTGGGGAAAAGAGGTTTTAGCATAAATACAATGAGCATTAAAGAATTCAGCAGTTCTCAGCAAGGCCCTGAGCCAGGGTGTGTACTGAAATCTCAAGGCGCCACTTACAGCCTGAATTTGTTGATTTGATCCCCATCGTGGTGCAGAAGCCAGTTTAATAAGTCTTTCATTTGTTTCTCACTGGGAAGGAGCTGAGCGTGGTTCCCGACTGTGGATTGACCAGGGGAGGGAGAGTGGTGGCAAGACTTGGTGGCTTCCAGGCTCAGCTTTGCCTGGACACCCATGAGGGCTCCAGTCTGCTTTGTGTTCCGTCAGCTCTCCTGGGGTGAAGGCCCCACCAGGCTCTCTGAGGAATGGCTATTCTCTAGAACAAGGGAGGGTCTTTTCCAACAGGCAGAGCTGAACAACAGTATAGTCTTTAAGAGCTTAGGGTTTGAACTTACATTAAAAATTGGTTCTGTTGCTTCCCTGTAGTGTGGCCTTGACTGAGTTACTTAACCACTCTGAGCCTCTCTTCTCATCTGTTCAAAGAAAAGAACTATACCTATTTTGTGAGATAGTTCTCAGGACTCAATGAGATAAGTGCTCACTAAACAGTAGTCTATTACGAAAGAATCACCTTATTTCTGAAGTGGGCAATTCAACCTATTTCCAGGAGCTTTCTGGTGTACTTTCAGATATCTATTGGGATTTTGTGAAAGGGTTGACTGTAAATAGCTTTCATGCTCCAGAATTTTCTTAAACAATAGGTTTTCCCAAAGTGCATTTCATAGACTACTCATTACCAGGATGTCAGTAGATATCACAAAAACAGACAAATATTGCAGTGTTTATGTAGTCTGTAATCAGCTGAGTGGCTCTTGCAAATATCTAAGAGAAGTATTTCCCAGTTTCCCCAATTCACTAGATCACAGACTTTTCTTTTAATGGAGTGCTCGATAGAACTTACATTCCATGCAAAGTAGTGTGAGAGAAACTGCTTTCAAAAGAGAAAGACTCAGTTCTATATCAGGAGAAATAACTGGCATCTTATTGTATTAAACAATCTAGTCTCATCCAAGAAAATAAGAGCACTGTTTGTCAGTTTTAGTTTAGGTAGTGGGGACAAAGGAAAAAAGACCATTTTGAATGCTCCGTACTAAGGCAGCAGGGCAGCTCCAAGTCCTGTCTCGTGGGTCAAGAGTGAAGGGAATACTGATACAGAGCAGGACCCTGTGAGGCTCCTGGGCACAAAAGCCTTTCTGTGGCCCTCATTTCTTTGATTACAGGAAAGAGTCTTCATTCACCCTCCATGACCTTTCCGGAGGTCCAATGGGTAAATTCAAGCAGTAGTTAATTAGGAAAGGGTGGGGAGGTGAGGCAAGGGAGGGACAAACAGTCAAGGGAAACAACAGTGCAGCCTTGGGGCAAGGTCCTGGTTCCCCACCAAGGGATACACACAAAAATATCTTTGAGCTGTTTTGCAGAGACTGAAACCCTCACCAGGTGGGAGAAGTTAACGGTTAACTGGTTAAGGACAGTATACTGCAAGCACATAGACCCCAGATTGGTTGGAACCGCAGGGTTGATGATACTGACTCCCACGTGCCTCACCAGCAACCAATCAGAAGACAGAAGAATGTCCACCAGCGGATCATGCCCTCTTTGAACCATTATTATAAAACTTCTCACTACCCCCTCCAGGTTGGGACACAGTTTTTGAGGGCATTAGCCCACTGTGGTCCCCTTTGCCTGGCAAAGCAATAAAGCTATTCTCGTCTACTTCACTCAAAACTCTGTCTCCAAGATTTAATTTGGTGTTGGGGTACAGAGGCCAGATTCAGCTTCAGTATGACAATGAAGTGCACTTCTATTGTTAAGACATCCTGAGAAGGATTTGTAAACTATCTTGTAAATGGTCAATATGTTTTAAATTCAAGAGCCACAGATATGGTAACAACTACTCTTTAGGCCTGAAGCTTTAGGGAGAAGCAATTTCATACCTAAGCCACACTGATTTTAAGTGTAATATTGCAAACCATTGTTGAAATTACGTAGAAGTTATCAGACAGCAGGTGAGATTCGAATGCCTATCACTTTCCTTGAGCTGAATCTCTGTAATGTTCTTATTTGTAAATTTATTTGGCTTAGAAAGTACATGCACCATTAGTCAAAAACTACCTCTTGGTTTTCATTTAAGTTCTTCCTTTATTAGAATGGCTTCCAAGTCATTCATTGAGAAACACAGCCAATTCAAAGATGTTGTCCATAGGCACAAAATGGATTTTTTAAAAGTGCTGCTGCACAAAGAATTGTTGTTTTGCAGACAAGAATTTCTGTTCCTCTTCCCTCTCCTCTCCTAAGTCCTATTTGTTTCAGGCCTGCATGCAAATGCCAGCTCTATAGGCCATACGCTGTCTGAAGCACATTTGAGCCTGAAATAAACTTCACCTCTAAGCCTTGGTTTTCTCACCTGAAAATGGAGATATTTATGCCTGTCTCAGAGGGCTGTTATGAGGATGGAGGGACAGAAAGTGCAGTTAGTGGCCAATGAATAGCATCTGTTATTCTGAGCATCCTTGTAGCTTTGGGCTTCAGGCTAGTGAAGAGTGTGAGGTGACATTTTTTTTTTAAGTGTAGTGGTTAAAAAGACAATGAAAATATCAGCAGTCTTTCCCTAATGAAGTCATAGGTAGATGACCGGAATTTGTAAAGCATAAGATAGGAGCTGCTATGCCTGAAAAAGTGGGCTGGGGTGCGGGGGTGGGGAGGGGCTTCACTTGGGGGCGGGGGAGCAATCTGATCACAAGCTGCACTGCCCCTCACAGGCACTTAAGCCTCTTTGGAACAGTATTTGAAAACATGGCTCTAGCAAATCATGTTTGAAAATCAAATGGTATCTTGGGGCAGGAGCTGACCAATCTTGGAAGAAGGATGTGTTTGCTGCCAGCCGGGCCAGCTCGAGGAGGGCCTGCAGGAGCTGTCTACCCTTTTGTTGTGTCCCATCTACAGAGCCCAGGGGAAGCTTAGCATTCTCTAGGAGTTTGACTTTATACTCAGGTGGACCTAATCACAGAGAGCTGACATGGGGCCCAGGCAGAACGACTGAGGTTTCTACTGGTTGGGACCCACATCTCCTTCATACATTTCCTATCTTTCTTTGTCCATTCATCCAACAGATATTTATTAACCAGTAATAAGTATTATCCAGATACTAAGCCAGAAGCTGCAGAGAGAAGATGAACAAGACACTCTCCGGTCCTCCAGGAGCTCTTAACCTGATAGGAGGATACACACATATCCCAGCAAACACCTAATAAATATAGCACGTCTCATGAATGCTGCAAATGACATGTGCAGAGTGATGGGAGCATAGAGTGAACAGCCAATCCAAGTTTATGTTATTAAGATGGGCAAAAACAGACACAGAAACTTATTTTTTTATTTTTATTTTTTTTTGCGGTACACGGGCCTCTCCCTGTTGTGGCCTCTCCCGTTGCGGACGCGCAGGCTCAGCGGCCATGGCTCACGGGTCCAGCCGCTCCGCGGCATGTGGGATCTTCCCGGACTGGGGCACGAACCCGTGTCCCCTGCATCGGCAGGCGGACTCTCAACCACTACACCACCAGGGAAGCCCCACAGAGACTTACTGTTAGAAGATCTATGTTATTTCACGCTTATTCTCATTTTATTTTTTCCTTGTCTCTTGTATCATCCTTCCCTCAAATCATGATCAAGGAATTTGGAAAGACAGTAGACTGAAAGTGGCCCTTTCTGCAAAATTCTTCTTGAGAATGAACATCTGCTCTCCTCTTAGAGGCCGACTCTAGTGATAGCCACCATTTATTCACTGTTTATTATCCATTGGAATCTTGCTAAGTCCTTTAGGATTATGTATTATCCTATATATATAAATGTATTATGTCATCTAATTTCACAGAATCTTTATGATAACACCTCAACACAGATATTTTCAAAATAAAGAATGGGGAGACTCAAAGTAATTGAGAAATTTTCTCACACAGCTAGTAAATGGCAGAATCTGGATGTGAGCTCAGGTTTGACTGGCCCTAAGTCCTTAGGTCTTGGGGTGAATAATTTTATGTGTCAAGTTGCCTGGATTAAGGGATGCCACCTAAAACATTTCTGGGTGGGTCTTTGAAGGTGTTTCTGAAGGAGATTAAAGTTTGATTCAGCAGGCTGAGTAAAGACAGCCTTCCTCCTCAGTGTGGGTGTGGACCATCCAGTCCACTGATGGCCCTAATAGAACAAAAAGGCAAAGGAAGGAAAAATTCTCTCTCTTCTTGAGCTGGGATATCCATCTTTTCCTGCCCTCAGACATGGGATCTCCTGTTCTCAGGCCTTTGGGTTCTAGGACTTATGCCAGTGGCCTTGCAGTTCTCAGGTCTTTGGCCTCAGACTAGGAGTTACAGCAGTGGCTCCCTTGATTCTCAGGCCTTCAGATTCAGAATGAATTTTACCACCAGCATTTCTGATTCTCCAGTTTGCAGATGGCAGACTGTGGGATTTCTTGACCTCCACAACCTCATGAGCCAATTTCTATAATAAATCCCCTCTTATACATATCTATATACATCCTATCGGTTCTGTTTCTCTGGAGGACTCTAACACAGGTCTTTTCCACTTTACCATTGCCTCTCCCATGCCATTTCTAACCTGCAAAGAGCCTGTATCTCAGAATGAGCATAGAGCTGAGGAGTGGGCTAAGTTGCCATCTGTTTTATGTGCTTTGAAATCAGAAATGACAGATCCATTGAAAATGAGTTGCCTCATGGGAATTAAACCATTCTTCTCCTTTTGCTCTGAGTTCTTTCTGTGGTTCTACCTATTTTGTGTGTTGACCACAAGGCATCCAAATTTACTGAGCTTTTCTTTGATACTGAACTTGGGACTGGTTGTCATTGCCCTAATCTCACCTCATAGTGCTTCCGTTTCTTATATTTAGCAAATGGAAATGATGCTCCCTCCTCATCAGGGGACTACAGAGTCTAGATGATGATTTGCATCAGTAATCCAGAAGGTGACCTAGGAACAGTACTGGCGGCTCTTCATTTGTACTAGAGATGACACTTTTCCCACATAAACCTCTTAGAAACTGTCACTGTGAATGATGTGCTGATTAAAGATAATGGTGATAATGATAATTCTTTAATTACGTGTTATACTTCTCACCTCCTAGGAATTTCAAAAGGATTCCTACATGTCCTTACTCAAAATAGATCCATTAGTTATACTAAGATAAAGAGGTTACTGATAAAGTGCTGGACATTGAGCCTCATAGGGGAGAAAGCCAAATGGACTTCGCCCCATTCACTGTCCTTTTCCCAGAAAAATACCCTTTTCCTTAGAATCCTCTCAATGGTGGTTTCCACATCAGGTCTACAAGAGATAGTGGCGGTGAACATACAGGATTAGGAGGGTAAGGAGTCTCACCTAGGTGGGCTCAGTTGCTTTGTCACACTGGGTGGGGGGAGGCCAACCTGCCCCTGTGAGTGCCAAGAAGCACCAAGGAGGCTGCCCAAGGTATCTGTCCACTCAGCTCAAACATGTCCTCCGCTGGGCAAGTTTGGGAAAGAGGAGTCATTAAAGTGGGGCTCTCTCAAGACCAGGCAGTTCTCTTTCAATTGTAGTTTTTCTTCTCTCTCTCTTTACACTCTTCTCTCTATTCCAGCCTATTCATCTTCTTGGAGAAGCTGCTCTACTACCCACAGAGTGGGACCAGTCCTGTGTACCTGATAAGCAATTAGGCACAGCTGACTGGGCCAGGGATGGACATCTGAACTTGAGGGGCAGATACCCTCTTCTGGCCATTGGGAATTAGGAGACTGTTAGGGAGCTGAGCTGGAAGGTCCTGCTGACTCGAGTGATTGGACTGCCATTTTGGAAGAACTTTGAGGCCCCTGAAAAGAAATCAGTTTGCAGAAAGAAAAGAATGGAAAAAGAATCACAGAAAGAACAGAGATTAAGATGGGTAGTGAGGTGGAGGGAGAAGCTGCACAGTGAGATCTCAGGTTCTAAACTTGTTCTGTAAGATTCCCTGTATCCATACAACAGATCCTCCTTTACTTGAGCTAGTTTGAATGGGTTTCTGGTGTTTGAATGGTCTCTGAATAAGACACTGGGTGTTGCCTCAGTCTGTCCCTAAAACTCAAATGAGTAAAGATAGCCTCAGAAACACCCTCATGTCTCATGTCTGTGACTCTAGGTAAGAGTGTAACCCAGGCCATGTGGCCCCTGTGGATTAGGAGCCACTCTTCATGTGCGTGAGGCTCCATTGGCTGTAAGAAAAAAGAGAGTCATTCCAATAATGAGGTTTTTTTTTAAAAAAGGATACTTATAACTCATAGAAATAAGGAAGGCAGCAATTTTAACTGCCTGGCCCAGGCTAATGGAAGCTGGAGGGTACAGTAGCTCTATTGTTTTTATTGACAACTTCTTGACCCAGAAGAAGTTGTGTCCTTAGAATGGGGCTTCTACAGATCCTCCTTTAAACGCCATGTGTCCACATCTCAGCTATCGTCTCCTTACTTCTGTTTCTTTCCGATACTAATTTACTTATTCTCTTCCTTCCGATATTAATGGACTTTTCCCCAATAACTCCCACAAACTTCCCCAGAAAGTGACAATCTGATTGGGCCACTTTGTTCCTGCTTGGGCACAGCATTGGCCCTGAACTATAAAGACCATTGACAATCATGAGATGGCCTTAAGCCTGGTGCCCTGTCCTGGCCTATTGAACCCACCTGTATTCAGAAAACAGCCACCTGCAGCTTCTCTCTCAGTAAGGTTGTGGGATGGACAGTTTCTATCAGAAGGATCTGATAGTGCCAGCCACCCAGAGCATTACTGTATTTTCATATCCTAGCTTGTGGAGGTCAAATTTGTTAAGAAAAATTATCTGAAACTTGGAAGTAAAAATAGGATGACTGCATGTCTTTGTAATGTCATACTGTACCATTGTCCAAAAAGACCCTAAAGATTTTTTTAATTCTCTACTTTTGTTTGACTTACTATTGAAGGGGAGCAGAAGTTGCCACTCCAAAATATGCCTCTTGGGCGTAAGAATTATTTTAGGCTGATTATTTTTAAGCAATAGCAGACACAGGAGAAGCTCTGAAAACTGAGTGGAAGTTAGCCTTTTGTAAAAGACACTTCAATTGATAAGGTAAATCTCCATTTGTAAGGGTGGCTCCCTTTCTGTACCAGGTAGAGAAGGATGACTAAACTTCGAGAAACCCTCATCAGTGGAGAAGACACCAGCTTAAATCTGCAATAACAACCTTACCCTTGTTTACTGTGCTTTCCCTGATAGCCTTCCTAACTGGCTTCCCCACCCTCCAACACCTTCTTTTGTCTTTAGCTGGAGATGGTATTTAAGGTGGTGGCTTGGGCCATTTTAGAAATTTACTTGGTTTTCTTGGGTATTTCCCAAGAAAAGGAGTTGTATATTCTATTAAACTTCTGTTTTACTCCTATTAATCTTTATTATGGGGCAGGGTGGGAGTCTCAGCTGAGAACCTAGAAGAGTAGAGGGAAAATTACTTTTCCTCCTCTATGCTATTTACTACTGACTGGAGCCCAGACTCTGTGAAGCTACATGTTAATTTTATTCTGATAGAGATGCAGATGATTTCTTTCCTTTCAGAAGATTTTATTGCCCTATAAGATGTTAACCAATTTGGTCCCTAAATTAGCAAACTTATTCTAGCATGCCATTCCTGACGGTCTATATGAATCTTTGTTCTTCCAATTCTCCTCTGAAACAGCTTTACCATTCTCTGATTCTGTCTTTTATGAAGTAAATAAATCTTTGATACATATTCACCCTGCGTTTATATCACAATCATGTTTTAAGTTTATGTAAATTATACTTTGACCATTCAGCCAGACAGGCTGGGGAAAGTTCTCTGAGAATTGTCAGATGCCAAAAGGATAGAATTGGGCTTTTCTTTGTCATGGCTGACTTGAGGCTCATTCCCAGACATGAGTGTCCTTGACCAGGGCCTGATGTGGGAGTGAGGAGGGTTCCATCGCTGAGATACCAATATCATGAGGAAGGCTGGGACCCACAGTAGGGGAGACAAAGCAAGAATGATGACAGTGACTAGAAAAATTAGAATTTTCACTAAATTGGGAAAATGGAAGAGAGTACTGCTGGATAAGAGGGAACCTTAACACAACAAGCAGAGACAAACTGGGAATGTCCTTTATCCAATAAGCTCTGACTAGAGGCCAATACTCATGTCTTTATTAGTGTTCAGAACTTTACTTAATAGTAGTAATAATATTACAGGTAATCTACGTAAGTAAATTCCTATGCTTTTTGTTCCTTTTTTTTTTTTGTGGTACGCGGGTCTCTCACTGTTGTGGCCTCTCCCGTTGCGGAGCACAGGCTCCGGACGCGCAGGCTCAGCGGCCGTGGCTCACGGACCCAGCCACTCCGTGGCATGTAGAATCTTCCCGAACCGGGGCACGAACCCGTGTCCCCTGCATCGGCAGGCAGACTCTTAACCACTGCGCCACCAGGGAAGCCCAATTCCTATGCTTTGATTGCCTAATAGTGCTAGCAGGCTTACATATGATATTGCTTATCTTTACCCCAGTCCCGTTAATTGGTAATATGATGAAGAGAGGGACGTGAAGAAAGTAAATAACTCACCCATGTTTTCTTCACAGTTAGAATTGTTACAGAAAGGATTTAAACCTAAGTTTGTCTAACTCCACGGTTCATGCGCTCACCCTTTCCTTCCTCCCTATCTCCTTCCTCCCTCTCTATCTCAAACATTTATTGAGTACTACCATGTGCCAGGCTCTTGGGATATAGCAAGAAACAAAGTCCTTGTTCTCAGGGAGTTTACATTCCAGTGGGAGGGACGCAGAAAATAATAATTAAAAATACATCTCCTGTGGCATCAGGGGCTATGAAGAAGACACAGCTTTCATATTTCTTGCTTAATGCCCGTCAGCATTGCATTTTTCTCATACTACCTCCCTCATCTTCATGCAGTGCTTAACTCTGGCCTGGAGAATCAGGAGGACTTCATAGAAACACCTGCAGTCTCTTTGTCTCAGGGCCTTTGGCAAAGAACAGCAGACATAGTGGCAGACAAAGCTGCTGGAAGTAGTGGTGCTAGTGGCAGCCAGAAGCTTAATCATGCATTCCAAAGGCAGTGTATGTGATGTCACGTTTCTGGTGCTGGAAGGGAAACCGAGGGCAGCTCCTTGGAAGTCGTAATCGGCCCCCTATCTGCCACGGAGGCACCTACACACTTTCCGAGGTGTGACTGCAGAGACTCGAAAGGGTTCACTCACTCTGAGAGGAATCGATAATAATTGTTGCTAAGTTAAAATTCATGCTAAGTAGTTGGCATTTATAAGTCAGGATCTCAGCGGAGAGGGCATGACAATAATTAAAATAAGTGTCACATCTGAATAATTAGACCACGTTATGGCTGTGTTGGAGAAGGAAAAACTTGCCTCCACCCTTCTAGATTCTTCCAGCTGGTCTAAGAATTGAATTAACATCAGACAGGTTAATAGTAGAAAGTCAAATTTAATTTCATACATGTGGGAATCCCATATACATGAGAGGTTCAGAGACAGAAAGGCAAAATGAGGTATGTATGCCATCCTGAGTTAAGAAATGGGGTAGGGGCCTGGGGCTTCCAAGGACAGTAGGGTCATTCATAGGATAAGAAGAAGACCAGATGTTTGGTAATTAGATGTTTGCCCTGCCATATATATGGGGTCTCCTAGATAACATTTATTTCCATTAATAACTCTTTTCTGGGAAACCCCCCAACTTAAATTATTCTAGGTAGTTAAGGAAGGGGCAGTAATTTCTCTTGAACCTGCTGGGTCTTGATTACCTTTAGTTCAAAATGATCGTCATGCAAAAGTGGCATATTTGGCAGAAGCTCATTCTGAACCCCTACAATTGTTGTTTTACCTGTTTGTAGGATTTCTGGTTGCAACGCAGCATCAAAAATGACAAAGCAAGATCTTGAGACTGTAACAATTCAGAAAAGATAGGATTTCAGAAACTTCTGGGACACTGACATTTGGGAGGCTCTGCCTGGAAAGCACTTGCCTTTTTCTTTTTAAATGTGTTGAGACCTATTTTTTTTTTTTCCCATTAATGGCGCCTCTAAATACCAACTTTGTATTTTCACTCCTTCAAGGAATCCTCACCACTCACCTCTCACCCGCTGCCCGATTCTGAGTGTGAAGGAAGAGAAGAGGCCAGGGATTGCTAACCAAAGGCCTGGAGGGAAAGAGAACAGGATGAGATGAACAGCGAGCCTTGAGAGGCCTCACACAGGCCCTTCCAGGAGAGCCCTGGTTTTCCACTTCTTTTGGGGACTGGTCTGGATTGCTGAGACTATGGTCTGTGTACTGGCATCTTGGTCAATAGGGCTCAGCTTCCGGGTTGGGCTCCTGTTTCTTAATTTCCTCATGCCTCCCAGTGGCATCACCGGATCCAGCTCTCCTTCTTGTGTGCAGGGGTTATAGCAGGTCATGGATTTGGTGAGGCCTGTTACTCTGGGCTGGCTGCTTCCTAGCCTCTGACAGCTCTGCTAACTCTGGCTCTGTGTATTCTCAAACTTGCCTACACATTGGGATCATCTGGAGAGATTAAAAAAAAAAAAATCAGGGGTAGATGGGACCAGGCATCAGTAATTTAAAAAATCTCCCCAGGTGATTCTAATACTCAGACAAGCTGGAGAACCACTGTCCTAAGAGTCATAAGAGTGAGCTGGTCTCACAGTGGACATGTGCTTATGTTTCTGGGCAGTGAACACATGAACCCATGATGGATCAATAGCATGACATTCGCGGGGAAGAGAGCACCTACTTCTGTGGCATAGCATGTGGCAGCCATATTCTGAATCATGACCTTATTCCCATTTTACAGAGGAGGAAACTGGGGCTCAGTAAGGATAGGCAAAATTCCCTAGGACAGTCAGCTAGAAGGAGCAGAACAATGTGTGTGTGCTGAAGACTCTACTGTTAGAGCAGAGGGGAGACCAGGAATGAATTTCACTCTATGTAAGTTGTGGCATGCCAGAGCTAGCACTTCAGGATCTACAAATTAGAGCTTTTCCAAATTTCCACCTTAAAGAGCCAATTCCAAACCTTAAAACCAGTTACATTGGATTTAAGGGCTGAAGCCCAGTTATTCAAGAGTGTTGCACTTGGGCATGGCTCTGCTAGGAGGAGAGATGGGCCCTGGTAAGGATTATGTTAGGGACAAACAGAGTGTGTCTTCTGGGGACTGCACTATGGATGGTCAAACAGATCCATGACAGGTAGAGCGAGGTGGGGAAGGACACAGATCAATGAACTGTCTAGCTCAACACATCCCCACTTCCTCAGGCAAATAAAACCACAGGGAGAAACAGACAAGAAGGCTATTCATCTGTTGGTCCAACGTATGCCTTGATTCTGGAATAGTCTTTCCCATCCAAGTCATGGCTTCAGTCTTCCAAAATTATCCTACCTCTGAAAAAGCCACTCCAGCACATGAATCTTCCATGATGTCCCTCACAGAGTGGTATCCACACCTCTCATTCAAAGATCCAATACACTCCCCAATTTGATCTTTCTCTACTTTTCTCGTATTATTTTCACTTACCCTCCACCAACCTTGGGTTTCAGCAAGTTGGATCTAATGGCCGTTTTCTGAAAATGCTCTGAGGCTAGTCTCACTGACCAGAGCGCTCTACATGTCCCGCACCCTCAGTGCATGCCCTCCCCCCATAGCTACCCAAGTCCCTGCTTTCCTCAAAGCCCAGTTCACACTCCTCCTGTTTGTTAGTGGTCTTCTCACGGCTTCCAGGTGTACTGAAGCCTCCTTTCCTTGGACTCACAAAGCAGAGTTAGTTGCAGCCTTGTTTACAGCACTCCACAATCTACCTTCTTTGGGTGTGTGTGTTCTGTCCATCACTAGATGCTCATAAAAATTAGAGCAGAAAACATTTAAAAAAATCCTTTTATCCCTTATATGAGTAATCTTAATGATAACCTGGCAAGTGCTTAGTTATCTCAAGTTGATTAGTTTACACCTGCTGCATAATGTATTACTGCAATCTTAGTGGCTTAAAACAATACTCATTTATTATCTTACAGTTTTTGTAGGTCAGAATTTTGGGTAAGGTGTGGGACTGGATTTCTGTTCATGGTCTCAAAGGGCTGAAATCAGGTGTTACCTGGTCCTTGTCCAAGCTCATTTCCTGTGTTTGTTGCTATTGATAGAATTCATTTCCTGTAGTTGTAGGACTGAGGTCCCCATATTTCTTTCTGGCTGTCAACCAAGGGTTGCTCTCAGCTCTGTAAAAAAAATTAATAAACAGAAACTTCAATTAAATAGAGTCAGGAGACTGGGGGGAGGAGCTCTCACACCCTGTGACAGCAGCAGAGCTGAACGGGAAGAAGAAAGACTCCTCTTCTTTCCTGGCATGAACTCAACCAATTAAAAGCCATGGACTCTTTCTTACTGTAGCCCTCCCAACTCCCTTTTCCTCCTAATAAAAGCGTTCTCCTTCCCTTGCCATGAGGGGACTTGCATGTTGGCTCACCAGAGTTGCAGACCTTGAATTGCAGTTCTCTGCTGGTTCTGAATGAACCCTTTTTTTTTTTTTTCCTGGAGAAATAACTGGCAGTCTATTTGTTTTAGGCCAAAGTTTTGGTGGCCTATATGGGGGCCAGAGAAGACTCTCGACAGCTCTGGGGTAGGTAAGCAAACAGGTGCTGTTACCCACAGGTTGACCCGTATGCTCACTAATTTTTTTCACTGACCCTGGAGTTTGAAGGTAGCTCTTCTCCTGGATCCAAGCTCATGCCCTCTTTGCATCTGAAGCTCTCCAGGCTTTATTTGAGATCTAGTTAAAGGTTTTGTCTTTCTGGTTAAGGGCTTGTTCTGTATGCAAGTACTCATTTGACACTTGGTTTGATTTTGGGATCAGACTGTTTCACTGAAATTGGCTGAGAAGCCTCTAGCCCATTCCTTTGGGAACAGGGGCTACTTCACTGAAACTGTGCCAGTTCAGCCATCGGCCCATTCATTTGGCACAGGGACTGTTCTATGGGAACTAGGTGGAAAGCCTGTGGCCTGGCTCCTCCAGGACCAAGCTGCTCCCTTTGAACTGGCTGGTATTAGGCTTGCTGGCTATTGAGTTGCAAGCTGTTTGAGATATTTGAACTGTTTATGCTGTTTGAATTGCTAGCTGTTTGAGCTGTCAACTGTTTGAGCTGTTTGAAAACTGTTTCTTTTACTCTAGAGAAAATCCTATGAGAAACAAGGACCCAGTTATCTAAATATTTTGAGGACTGCCCTCTCCCCCAAAAGGGACTCCAGCAGATTTTATGTTTAAAAACTGTGGTCCTTCCTCATATGCATTTTTAACAGAATGAACTGACCTGACCGAAGGCAATTTAGAAAATCAATTGCCATTATGGGGAAATTTTGAAACACCCAGGCTTAATTTTCTGAAAGCTGAATTGGACTACAATAGCTTGAAGTTTTCCAGAGAAAAATGGACTGCCTATCTTGACTGGTATTTGAGACTTCCAAACGTTATCCAGAGCCTGAAGTGACCTCTTTCTGCAGAATAATATTTTAAGATTGACTGAGGCAAACAAATGATTAAAGAACGATCAAACGGCTCTTGAAGCCTCAGGCTCTTCTTCTTGGCTTTTTTGTCTCAGGCTCTACCTCAAATGCCATTTTCCTCCTTGCTTTCTATGCTGCCTGCATCTCCCATATACCCTCAGTTCCCCCATTTTAATTCTCTCACCAAACTTTCCTTTTTCTCTGAAACACTCCCCACTCCATTTCCTCTGAACTTATCAGACCCTGTTCCTTTAGAATTAAGCCTTCTGAGAATCCAAAGAGGCTAAACCCTTAATTTCTTATATACTCTGGACTGAAGCTGAATTGTGAGCCTTCGTCAAAGATGTTCCCAAAGTAACCAAAGATCCTCACAGATTTGCTGAGGTATTTAATATAGTTATTCAAACTTATTAACCTGGTTTCTCTGACTTAACATCAGCTAGTTCATATTGTTGTTGGTGAAGGCCAGGATGTTGTTAGATGAAAACCACTAATTGGGAAAATCCTGAAAAGTCTCTAGACAACTGGGAGACCAACCTGCTAACTTATTATATGGTCAGGCTCAGGCAATTGCTAGGTGAATTCATCAAGCAATTCTTAGGACTTTTCTAAAGCCTGTTGATGGGAACAAAATTCAGACTTGCACACAAAAATCTGATGAACATGTTCAGGACTATTACAATCAATTTGATTGTTTTTAAAGAAAATTCTAGTCTTCCTTCAGATGTTGATTCTATCTGGGTAGCTTTTAACTCTATGCTTATTAATGGACTGAACTGGAATCTTTCCCTTCTAGTAAAAAGGAGCAGGATGGAACGGGAAACTATGTCTACTCTAGATTTACTTAATCTGGCAAACCAGCTCTCTTGTGCTCTAGATGTGTCACCTCAAAGGAAGACCACCAAAATTCTTAATCTTCAACACCAGCCATCGAAAGCCCCTAAACGAAACCAGCGCCCTCCTTGTTTCTGCTATTATTACAAGTAGCCAGGATATTGGAAAAGAGATTGTTACAAATTGAAGCACTTTAGGTGCCTTCAGCCCTCTAACTAGCCTTTCCAACATCCTCACAATTCTCAATGATGGGCTTTTCCCAATCCTCCCTCTTAATCAGCTTGAAAAAACATTTCTTCAGAATGGGATGAATCTCTTCCAGTCCTAATTGACACCAGAGCCACTGTCTTAGTGCTCAGTCCCACTATTATAAAACATCCTCTGCCTTGGAGTACTAAAATAGTTCAAATAGCGGGGATCTCTGATGAACTTCAATTGATCCCTGCCTCTGAACCTATTCCCTTTTGTTTAGGCTCTTTGAGAGACACTCGCCCTTTTCTCCTTAGTTCCTCTCTCTCTATCCATTTCCTAGGCTGAGACTTCTTAGAAAAGCATCATGTCGGAATTTCTTTCTCCCAAAATGGGGGAATAATTCTAGAATTTGACAGTAGTCATCAAAGTAACCCACCAGGTGAATTAAATGACCTTTTGACATCTTTTATTTGTTATTGACATCAATCATTTGTCCCTATCGAGTCAGCTAACACTTTCCTTATGGGCTAAATCTCCCACTGATGTTGGCAAAGGTCACAGCATGCTTCCCATCAAGATTCAAATAGATCCCCCTCTTCCCAGAATGAATCAATATCCTATTAGTAAAGAAACCCTTCAATGCATAAAGCCCATAACAGAATATGATAAGACTCAATGCCTCATTATCCCTTGTACTAGTCCCTGAATCACTCCCATTTTACCGGTGAGAAAACCTAGACTTTTATCCAGGACCAATAAATGACACTGTTATTCCTCAACACCTGTTATTTCTAATCCCCATATGCTGCTAATATCCCACTGGAAGCAAATTCTTTACTGTAATTGATTTATGCAGTGCATTCTTTAGTATTCCAGTTGATGAAGCTAGCCAATACCTTTTTGCCTTCAATTGGGAAGAAAAACAATTCAACTGAACAGTAATGCCTCAGGGTTTTACTGAGAGTTCTTCCTATTTCTCACAAATCTTGAAGGCTGATCTGGATGACATAAAGTTCCCTAGGGGTTCTACTTTGTTGCAATACGTGGATGATTTGATTTGCTTCTTGCTCTTCTGCTCAAGATTCCTCACAGGAAGACAGCATCCACTTACTAAAGCTTTTAGCCTTAAAGGGACATAAAGTTGCCAAAGAAAAATTGCAGTTTGCCCAAACCCAGGTCTAACATGTAGGGTATCTGATATAGAACAAGGGCTACACCTAGATCCAGATTCACGGTGTCCTAAGTTTTCCAAAACTTAAAGCTAAGAGTCAACTGTGAGTTTTTCTTGGGCTAGTTGGTTATTGCTGAAATGGATTCCAAATTTCTCTCTTATGGCAAAACCTCTGTATTCTTTACTCAACATTAACAGTCCTGACCCAATTTTATAGGAAAAATCAGACAACATAGACTTCATGGCCATAAAAGAGAGTCTGATGAACCCATCTGCCCTTGGTATCCCAATTATCAGATCCCCCTTTTCCTTTTTATATATGGGAAGGAAGGGAATGCCCTTAGGGTACTCACCCCAAAACATGGGGACCATCACCAACCCATAGGGTATTATAGACAGCAACTGGACCCTGTGGCACAGGGATGGCCTCCTTGCCTTAGAGTCACTGCAGTCACTGCCCTTTTGGTTAAGACCACTGAGAAATTTGTTGTGGGATCCCCTTTAACCATTTTTGTACCTCATGCAGTAAAGGTCTCCTGAATTCTCATCACACTCAACATTTCTCCCCCAGCGGCCTCACCTCCTATGAAATCCTTTTGTTAACTGTCCCTCACATAACTGTTTTATGTTGTAATTCTTAGCCTAACTACTCTTCTCCTCTCCATCACCGATGAAGTTCGTCATGACTGATTAATGCTGATGGAACACCTCCTGATTCCTTATAATGATCTATAGGAAATTCCATTAGGTAATATTGACTTCTCATGGTTCTTATTTAAAAGGTGACGGTGGCAAATAGTATGCTGGGCATGCTATTACAACTTCTTTTGATGTTATTGAGGCAGCATCTTTACCTATGGCTACTTTAGCCCAACATGCTTTTATACAAGCTTGTACTTTAGCCTAGGACAAAACTGCCAATATTTATACTGATAGTAGATATACTTTTGGAGTAGTTCATGATTTTGGAATGTTCTTGAAGCAATGTGGCTTTCTTACTTTCAGTGGGAATAAAATTAAAAATGGCCCTATGTTTAGGAATTATTGAAATCAATACTTTTACCTGCCACTTTAGCTATTATTAAGATTCTAGGACATTCTAATCTTGATTCTCTGAAAATTAAGGGAAATCACCTTGCTGACATTTTTTCAAGGAATGCTGCCCTTAAAGGGATTAACAGCAGCCAAACATCTGTCATGGTCCAAAGGGATATTTCTGCAAATGATAATTTAGAAAAACTGGCTAGAGAGGCCCAATAATTGGCCTCAGAAAGGAAAAACAAGATTGGAAATCCAACAGTTTTTGGTTTGATAAAAAGAGCAAGCTCTGGTTTGGACTACGTAACAACCCAGTCTTACCAGAGACCCTAAAATTCCCACTCCTCACCATTGTACATACATTACACTATCAGTCTAGTGACAAAATGATAGCCTTCATGCATCAATATTGGTGGGGAAACATTAACAAGGCTGCAGAAAGTGCCTACCTCATTTGTTCCACTTTTCCAAAGTGCAACCCAGGGAAGCCTGTTTGTACTTCTCCTGGATATTTCAAACTGCCTGGGCCATTCAAGTTCTGGCAAATGGATTTCATACAACTTCCTCCATCTCATGGATATAAATATGTTTAAGTCATGGTCTGTATGTTTTCACACTGGACTGAAGCCTTCTCTTACAGACAGGCTAGTACCTCTTCTGTGGCTAAAGGCCTTTTGGAAAAGAGTATCCCTACATGGAGAAATCCTCTCAAACTTCACAGTGATTGATGAACCCATTTTATGGACCAGGTACTTTCACAAGTCTGTGTTGTTTGGCCAGTTTTACAACACTTTCACTGTACTTACCGCCCTCAATCCTCTGGTTTAGTCGGACACAGTTATGGCATTATTAATACTCAACTGGCAAAATTTGTAGAGGCCCTCCAAATGCCTTAGCTAAAAGCATTTTCACTGGTCCTTCTAAATCTCAGGGGTAGTCCTTTTGGAACTCATGAACTCTCACCCATTGAGATAGTCACAGGATGCCCAATACACTTGGCTTCTGATTCTTTTGACCCATAACTAATAAAAGGAGAAACATTCTAATATTGAAAAGGCCTAATCACTCTATTAAAATAACCATGTTTTGGTAGAACCATCTTTTCAAAGTGTACCCTTGGGAGATGAAGACCTCAAGCATCACACCTTGCAGTCTGAAGATTCTGTCTATTGGGAAAGATACCTCCAGAAGAACTCTCTTCAACCTCAGTGGAAAGGTCCCTATCAAATACTGCTATCCAACCCTTGTGCCACGAAACTGCAAGGAATAGACTCTTGGATTCACATGACACACCTAAACAAAGCACAGAAACCTGACTGGACCTACACATTATCTGATGACTTGAAAGTAAAGATTTCCTGGAATTGAAGCAGACAACATCTGATGAGACAGCTTTCCCAAGATGTCTGGATCAGACCTGTTGGAAATTTGTTGCCAAACCTTTGATGATGACATAATGCTTCAGATGATCTCTAATTTCTATGATCTTGATAATATTGGGTTGGCCCAAAAGTTTGTTCAGGTCTTTCCATAAGCTGTGATGGAAAACCCCAAATGAACTTTCTGGCCAACCCAATATATGAAGTTTAGATTAAAAGTGCCTGAGAGAGCTTCCCTGGTGGCACAGTGGTTGAGAGTCTGCCTGCCGATGCAGGGGACAAGGGTTCGTGCCCCCGTCTGGGAAGATCCCACATGCCGTGGAGCGGCTAGGCCTGTGAACCATGGCCGCTGAGCCTGTGCGTCCGGAGCCTGTGCTCCGCAATGGGAGAGGCCACGACAGTGAGAGGCCCGCATACAGCAAAAAAAAAAAAAAAGTGCCTGAGAGTTCTCCCTCTTACCCTTCATTGTTACTTGAATATGACCGCAATAGTTTCCAATCTGTTCACTTTCCCTTTGACCTGAGACACTACATCCAGGGAAGTTCCATTTGACATTTAGAGACAAAAAGCACTGAAACCAGAAAACCTGACTCTTGATCAGCAATGATTTCAGAGAAAGATCTTGATCAAAATGGGGAAAATGTAAAAAATTTAACAAACAGAAACCTCAATTACATAGAGTTGGGAGACCAGAAAGGGGAGTTCTCATGTCCTGTGACACTAGCAGACCCTTACAAGAAGATGAAAGTCTCTTCTTCGTTCCTGGTAAGAACACAGCCAATGAAAAGCCATGGACTCTTTGCTTATGTACCCCTCCCAACTTCCTTTTTCCCTCTGTGAAAGAGTTCTTGCCTTGTTATGCAGGCACTTACATGTGGCTCACTGTGTTTGCAGACCCCTAACTGCAGTTCTCTGCTGTTCCCAAATAAACACTTTTTTAGCTAGAGAAATAACTGGCAGTCTACTTGTTTTAGGTCAATAGCTCCTAAAGGCCACTCTCAGATTCTTGCCACAAGGGCCCATCCATCGTCAAAGCCAGCAGAAGAACGTCTCTTGAATTGAATTGCTCTCAGGTTTGCACAGACTTCTCTGGTCTCTGACCTCTAGGCTCAAATTTAAAGGACTCGTGTGATTAGGTCAGACCCACCCAGGATAATCTCTCTTTTGCCATATGTTTTGCCATAACATATCCTGGGATTGATACATAGGTTCTACCCACACTCAAAAAAGAGGAGATTATATAAGGGTCATTGAAGTCATCTTGGAATTCTGCCTACCACACAAATATTAATCAATAATGCACTAACTAAATCCTATCTTTGGGCCATTGGACTTTGGGTGTGTTTATGGTCGCAAGTCTTTTTGATTCCCTCCTGATATATTTATAATTTTTTGTGTGTGCATACATGTATCCCTTTTTCTGGGAAGAAGATCCATGATTTTCATTAGATTCTCAAACATTCTGGAAGTGTTCACTCATCACAGACACCCACACCAGGTGAATTAAATCAGAGTCACTGCAGATGGTAAATTCTAATGGTAGCCTAAGTGGAAAACCACCATGTGCAAGGAACACTGGGCTTGGAAGATAAGTGACCTTGGTTTTTGTCTCATTACCAGTGTCTCTTGACTATGAGACCTTAGAGAAATCACTCAACTTCTTTGGGTCTCATGTGCAAAGAGGATTATAATAATAAGTGCTGTTTCTAACAGTTTTTAGGAGGATGAAAAGTACGTAAAAATGTTTTGCAAACTGTGAAGTGTTAGCATTTACCAATTATCAGTGTGAAGAGACACTAAGTGAGTAGGAGACAATATTTTGAGTGGAAAAGGAAGGTAAAAGTTCACATCTATCAGAGTTCAATATTAGATACTGTGTACCTTCCAGAGTCTTCTGCTGTTGGGAACAAGTAAATTACCATAACCTTTCTGGAAAGCAATTTTCCAATATATATCAGGAGTGTAAAAAATGTCCAAGCCAGTTGACCCCAGGATAACATTTCTAGGGATTTCTTTTAAGCATTTAATTTATTTTTCGTTTAAGGATTTAATGAATGTACAAAGATTATGGTAGTATAAAATTGAAAATAGTCTAAATATTTAACAATAAGGGATTGTTTAATGATAAATGACATATTATTTAAGTGTTAACATTCTTTTGCATTTAAATATTTGACATGGAAATATGCTTATAATAAATAGTATGAAAGTTAATTTATAAATATGGTTTGTATGATATGTTCACATTTTTTAAGAGTTCTAGAAGGATTTATACCAAAATATTGACAGTGGTTCAGGAGATGAAATTTTTGGAAGTATCATTATTTCTTTCTTATATTGAATCTGCATTTTTTTTTTTTTGGATTTTCCATTTAAAAAGAAAAGTCTGTTAAAAGTACTCAGTGTTGTTAAGGATTAGGGTCACTTCCATCCCTACTGAGTGCAGAATCCACTTCTCTTATCCCAAGGGAAGAGTCAGGAGCACAAACGGGGCTTATCCTGATGCCAGGGGCTGACTCAGAATGATAAAATAATTATCTGCTTTTCTCCCAAAGGCTGGCCATCCTGTCTTCCTCCACTTTCCATCCCCAAGCTGGGCCAGGATATTTTGAGCAAAATGAGTCGTTGAAATCTCTAACATGAAAATTGTCCCTCCTTAAGCTGGGTTCTCTGAACAAAGTGTTCTCACTGATTGCCACCCTCTGTGCCCCTTCATTGTCACCGCTGGGAGGCTGACCTTTCTTGAGACCCAGCTGAAGTAGTGTGGGGTTTGGCATGGGACCCAGGTCTAGGCTACCAGACTAATTAGTTGTGCTGCTTTGTGCATACAGTTTAGATGCTCTGAGTTTTGATTTCATAATCTCTAGTTGCCAGACAAATGGGTTGGTAGGAACAGCTTAGATGGACCCATGGAAGCATTTGCAAACGTGGACATGTTCACGTGGCACTTCTGATCAAACCATCGTTCCTGCTGATCCAAACTAGTGTGATGTTCCAGTTCTAAAATTGTGGCTCACGACCTGTGGGCTCACTGTGTGCCACAGTCACCAGCTGAGCTGCTGCTGCCATGCTTGTCTCCACAGTCCTGTTCTAAGCTGTGGCCTAATACTACTCTTCTCCCCTACGTGGCTCTTGCCATTGTTTCACACCAGGACCAGAACCCTGTTTTTTAACTCCCATCCCAGAGTGTAAAGTAATATTTCTCAAAGTGTGTTCTCTGTGTCATCTGCCACCAACTTGCCTGGATCCTAGTTAAAAACCATATCCCTGGGTCAAATTCCAGACTTACGGATCAGAATTGGCTTTTGGAATGACTGGGAATCTATGCTGTTATTAAGTTCTCCACGTGATTCTTCTGCACATTAACATTTGAACACCACTGATCCAGGGCTTGGATACTGAACGTAGACCTCTCAGATGCTGCCTGTCTCTTTGCTTCCCTGGCTGGCCTGGACTCTGGTATCGGGTACTCCCTATTTCTTGGTTTCTGATACTTATCTTGTACTTCCTTGTATGATTAGTGCACTGTTACTTACAAATGAACAAAAACTCAATCCAAAATAATTTAAACAAAAAGAAACTTTATTGTAGAAGTTCAGGAATAGACTACTTTCAGGCATGGCTTGATCCAGGGGCACATGTTCTGTTTTTCTCTATCTCCTCACTTGGCTACTCTCTCCTCTTTGTTATTCTCAGAAAGAATTGATTCTGTGCTCAAAGGATGGCTACAGAGGATCTAGATCTTATAGCCTGTCATATTTTAGCCTGGTGGAAAGTTTAAGTCCAAAATTCTCATCAAAGTCTTACACAGACTCTCTCTGGCTCTGATGGGGTCACCTGTGCATCCTTGAGCCAGCCACACATTTCAGGGGGATGAGTGCCTCTCATTGACCATGGTTCAGTGGTGGTTAGCTTTCAACAACATAGACTAAGGTGGGAGTTGGCGGGGTGTCGGGTGCATTCCCAAATGAAAATTGTAGGCTTTTCTCAGAAGTAAGGTAAATAGTTGCTAAATGACCCCAGGCGCAAATGTCCATTTACTCCTTTTGTGAAATTTGGACTCTCCCCGAAACTGCTGTGACTCAGGCCCACAGCACTCTGTCTGATGTTCTGACCTTGTGGGTCACCTCCTGTATCTGTGATAAGGCATCTGGCTTGTGCAGTCCCCATGGCTTCCTCACGCCCATGCCCTGTCCCACTCTAGCCATATCAGCCATGCCCCTCTGAGTGCCAGCTGTTACAACAGGCCCAGTTTCCTCTACCATCCATTATTACCCATAGCCAAACCCAGAAGCAAAACAGAAATTTCTTTTGAAATCCAAAGTAGAAGACGATCAGCTGAATTCAGACATAACTGAGGGTAAGGGAACCTCTTTTATTAAAGCCCTGTCCCTCTGTCAGAGGTGATTTCACTCAAACTCTTAAAAGCTCAGGATAATTCACCCCCCACCAGGCTGCACTGAAAGGGAATAGCCAGCAGGCCTGAAGCATAGGGGTTGTTGGTAAGATGAGAGGCTGCACTTTGTTCCCCAGGAAAGAGCTACAGATTGAGTCCATTCCCCATCCTGCAGAGGTGACAATGCAGCAGGCTGCCTGGGGGCTGACACTGGGGTTAGACATAAAGAAAAGAATTAAGCAAAGAAGGAGCCTTGGCCAGGAGGAGACTTTGTTCTCTGGACTACACACCAGAGCTGGAAGAGACTCCAGTAGCCTGAAGCCCACAGTGCTGTGTGCTCTTTTGGTTCAGGACAGGATTCCAACAGGGGTCAAACCTTCTGCATTACACTGTATGGGGAGAGATTAGAGATTAGCTGCTCACCTTCTCTCACCTTTATTTGGGCTGAGACAAATTTCCAGACAGAGTATACCTACAGGACAGAGGATATTTCCCACTGGGCAAATGTAATTAGATGAGACAAAAACAAAGCTTTGAAGCCCTAATTCGGGGCAACCCCCTAAGTGGTTTATACATATGAACAGCCAGGAAACAGGGGCTGAGGCTGTCCTTGCCAGGTCTGGGCAGAGCTAACCCTGGGCGTGAGAGCTGCACCACTGATCCTGTGCTTGGCTCTAAACCTCCTTCCATTTAGCAGCTGTGGACCCCACACTCTGGAATATGTTTTTGGTGTGTCCAAGGAGGAAGGTCTGTCAGTGCTTGAAATTGGATTGTTTCAAATAACCATTGTGCAGAATGACAGTGAGGAAGGCAAAATATGGATGCTTCCCCCTAAACTCTAGGGCCAAAAGGGATTTTTTTAGAGGGGTTAGGTTTATGTACTGTACATTATTTATATTTTATTTTTTTATTCAAGTATAGTTGATTTACAATATTGTGTTAGTTTCAGATGCACAGCAAAGTGATATATTCTTTTTCAGATTCTTTCCATTATAGATCATTACAGAACATTGAATATAGTTCCCTGTGCTATACAGTAGGTCCTTGCTGTTTGTCTACTTTATAGATAGTAGTGTGTATCCGTTAATCCCAAACTTCTAATTTACCCCTCCCCCCCTTTCCCCTTTGGTAACCTTAAGTTTGTTTTCTGTCTGTGGGTCTATTTCTGTTTTGTAAATAAGTTCATTTATATCATTTTTTTAGATTCCACATATAAGTGATATCACATGATATTTGTCTTTGTCTGACTTACCTCACTTAGTATGATAATCTCTAGGTCCATCCACATTGCTGCAAATGGCATTATTTCATTCATTTATTTTTATTTTTTTATTGGAGTATAATTGCTTTACAATGTTGCATTGGTTTCTGCCATACAGCGAAGTGAATCAGCCATATGTGTGTATACACATCTCCTCCCTCTTGAACCTCCCTCCCCGCCCCCATCCCACCCAACTAGGACATCACAGAGCACCAAACTGAGCTCCATGTGTATTTCATTCTTCTTTATTCCATTTCATATATATATACATATATATATATATATATATATATATATATAAAATCACATCATCTTT